>NC_066580.1:38535959-38870126 GCF_024323335.1 Lathyrus oleraceus | reverse complement strand
TCATATAATTTAGTTTATAGTTTATAATATAATACTAGTGATACATTATTTACATGCAGGATTTAAAAAGGAGCAATTGAGGGTTCAAGTAACTTCAACAAGAGTGTTAAGGGTGAGTGGTGAAAGACAAATGAACGAGAAAAATTGGCGTCGATTTCGCAAAGAATTCTCTTTACCATCTCATTCTGATACAAGTAAAATTTCTGCCAAATTTGAAGCTGGAATCTTATATGTTACACTTCCCAAACTCATCAACCAACAAAACATTGCTCCAGCACCAACACAACAAGAACCTCAAAAGCCTCAACAACAAACAATTCCTCAGAAACCAAACACAGATCATGCTTCTGGTCAGAAAAAACAACAAGAACCAAAGAAAGATATTGAAGAAGTGACTCGAAAGAACGAGAAGGATAAAGAAGAAGAATCATCAAGAGATGGTGAGAATAAGAAAATTGAGAAAAGGTCAGTGACTATGGAGATGGTTTCAAGACAGAGACAAGAATATGTGAATGCGTTGTGTCGTTTGGTGGATGAAGTTAAGAAGCAAAAGAAATTGGTGAATGTGTTGCTACTTGTGTTTTTGATCTTGATGTTTGGTATCTATGTTAAGAATGTAATTAACTCGTTTTTTTCAGGAGGACACAAGCACCAAGAGTTGTAATTGCTTAATTACAATTCAGTTGTGTTGTTATATACTTTAAATAAATATGCACAAGAATTATAGAATTATTTACGTGTAACAAGTTCTTAAATTTATCAAGAGAATAAAAGAATGTTTGAGGTTTATAACTATGGGTTCTTCTAATATACACAAGTGAAGTATGTGTTCTATGGTGCACTATATTTTGGAATAAATCGCTGGCGAAAAGTGAAAAATACCCTCAATTTTTAGAGATGCATCCCTGATCGCACTTATTTCCTACAAAATTGAACGCCAACAAGTGAAACATCCAAATTATACATAATTTTTGTTCGGAGTTGTATCTCCGAATATTTTCTTGATATATTTCGAAGATGCAGTAGCCCAGATATTTCAAACCAGAAACAGAGATAGTCTGAGTAAGATCTAAAAATAAAATTAACTTGACAGTAAATTAAAACACTCAACATTGCATAGATAATTGTTAACATAAATTTAATATTACATATTGTTATAAATTGGTAGTTTAGGACGTTGCAACATATTGATAATTTTGTCGGCGAATCTTTTAATCTTCGCATCCACTTCAATCAGACCCTTTGACGTGTAGCGATAAAATATACTCCACATGACATGTAAATCTTCACCCGTATTCAGTTCAAAATTGGTGAACTGTATCTTCCCCCGCCGTCAAGCGATGGTGAACGATACTTGAGCTTTATAACTCTCCGATTTTATGAATATCGCAGGAGAGTATTCAGTTTGATTTTCAGATCAACGAGAAATATGTCGCCGCGGATCCGAAATTGAAGTGGAGATTTTGCGCTATTGAAATACACAAATGTAAGGTGGGAATATGCATTCATTTTCTGGTTGTTGGGTGTTTTGTAGAAACATGGGTTGAAAATATGCAAAAAAAAATATCATTGTAAACCATAAAATTTGTAAACTGAAACAGTCGACACTAACACTATCATTGTTGAATATATATCACTTATGTATTAAATCATATCAAGATTATATTGTTTACAATAGTACATTCAAAAAAATGTATCGATTACAATCTAAAATGTCTCAAAAGATGCGTCACCGCATAAATCTTCTATCCGTTCCTCCTTCGACTTTTCCTTATTTGATTCTCTTTCAAACTCGCTCAATTTGGTGAACTCCACCATCCTTTTTAAAAAGTGATATGACCAAGTTTCTGCCTCTTTTGTAGAATGTGTTGTCCATTCCAATGATGTGCTTAGTACAAGACACCCCGATTTCAAATAAATCTCAAAATGTAGCGATTTTGAAATCCACCCAGTACACTTGTGTCCAAAATAATCTTTAGGTGGGGCACTCCGAAGTGGAAAATCATATCTTGTTAAAGAATTTACAATAATATGCAATTTTGGAGATGCATCTTTGAAACAGATAGCAGGTGAATTCAGATATGAATCTTCGGACGTAACATTCATTTTTTTAACTCAAGAACAAGATTAATGCAAGCAATGAGGTATGAAACAAATGGGCTTTATCTTAAATTGCAACTTCTTTTACTCTCTTTGATGTGATAAAACACAATAAAGATGATTTGGAGTCGAAAAGTTAATTGAAAATGATTTTTTAAGGGTTTTGGGTTATGGAGGAGGTATGGAGTGTGAAAGAGATGATCATGTAAAGTGTTCATTAGGGATGATAATGAACTGAACCAACTCGAAAATAGTTCGGAATTCGGTTCGACAACTAAATCGTTGAACTAGGTTCATGAACCCAGTGAGCTGAATATGAGCGAAAAGCTAAGTTCGTTAACTAAATGAGTTGAACGTGAACTATACACAGTTCGACTCATTAGGTTCATGGGTTAACTCGACTATATATGAGATGAATTATATTGTCTTTAAGAATAGGTTTAAAAAATTATTCTAAATCTTACCTCCTATATTTTCTTTTAATTTAACAGTTTTAATTGATAGTTTATATTCTCAAGTGAGCAAGATATTTTTAAAAATAATTATATAAATAAAATCAACATCGTATAAATTATGTTTTTTAAGAAAATAGTTTTAAAATTAACATATATTTTATAATTTAAAAAGTATTTTCTAAATTTCTTTAATTTTAAGATAATATATATCTTATAAATTTCTTTTAATTTTAAAAAATATATCTTCTAAATATCTTCTAAGAAAAATTCCAATTTTATAATTTTATATTTTATTTTTATATTTTCTATGTAAAAAATATTAATTTAAAATGTTAAATATATAAAAAAAAATGACTTAAAAATGACTTTTATGTCCGTGAAGCAAGTGAGCTAAACCTAACGAGATGAACCTAATAAGTTGAACTGAGTTTATCGTGAACTTATAATGAGTCGTGGAGATGAAGAGAAACACAAGAAATGGGGGTTTGAATTAGGTTTCTAAAAATGAAATCTTTTACTACCCAACACAACAAACAGAAAACGAAGAACAAAAATAATAAAATAATTATTTTTATACTGGTTCGCTATTAACGAAACTACGTCCAGTCCACTCGCCAATGTGATTTCTCCTTATTAACAAGGACTTAATCCACTATAATCAAACTTGATTACAACACAAAGACCCACAGCCAATGTCTTCTTGAGTATACTGACTAAACCCTACTCACTCAAGGAAAATACAATAATAAAGATTGAAATACAAAGTGTTTTAAAAAAATGCTTTTAAGAAAGTAGAATACACAAATGAATAACAAGTATATCACACAAAAGATATTAAATGAAGAGTATGAACAAAAGTTTGTTGTGTGTGTTTCTTTTCTCTAAAAATATTTCACAAAGTGCATTGTTCACGTATATGATAATCTCTTAGAATGTGTAACACTTTTCAATTCTTCCAAGTCTTCTTTATATAGGCAATGAAGAGATCCGTTGGAGGGTAGAATTGAATTATCAAAATGAAGATGTGTCCTTGCATAACGACTTGTGAAAATGGATACAAAATGGTACAACAGTATAATCCTTAGCCCACAAAATCAGTATAGTGGAAGGAATATTTGATCTTGCACTGTGCAAATTTTTTCTCACGTAAAACATTTTGATCTTATCTTCACTATTCAGAGGCTTCTTATAGTTATTTGATGAAGCATGCATAAGAGAAGAGTAAGAATTTGGTTGAGAGAATCTTCAGAGTCTTGATTCAATTCATCAGGACCTGATCTTTAGAGTCTGGTGACACAGTTCAAAGTTGTTTAGAGCGTAGCACTTTAGAGCATATCAGCTATAGAAGCTTCAGAGTAATAAAGCCTTGGATAAGTAGATTTAAAAAGAGTTAAGCACATAATCTAGAGCTTTGATTAGCTTATAAACACATATCTCAGAGTCATAATGCATTAGATTCAGAATCTGATGATGTCACACGTCATTTAGTTAGAGTTATAACTTGTATAAAAAATATGCACACTGGACAAAATGATTAGGGTACAAAAATTTCCTCTAAAAGTCTATGAATTGTTATCATCAAAACATAAGGCTAGATGCAGAGCCAAATCTTTTTCTTACAAGTTGATCTTGAGCTTATAATTTTTTTGTGTCAAACTCGAATCGAGATTTGAGCTAAACCAATTCTTAACGAGTCGAGCTGATCTGGGGCGAGTTTGACTTGACTCGACTCATTTTCATCCCAAGTGGTCATATATTCAATTTCCCGCTTGAGATTTTCGAAGATGCATCTCCGAAAATATTACTGAATGGTTAAATGATAAACCATCTTAATGAAAGCTTAAATGGCTTCAGGAGTCTTTTCGAAGATGCATCTACGAATTCACCCTATAAATATTCGTAGATGCATCTCGAGGACTAAAATTTGGAAAAAATAAGCATTGGTGCATTCAGATATGCATCTAAGAAAAAAACATAAGGACATTTTGGGGTTTCAGAGGTGCGACCCACACCATAAGGGTGGGAAAATAATTTTCCCTACATTTTTTACCATTGAATCTGAGAGGTCCATAAATTTTATGGTACATTGTCCCCATTTAAGTCATTTCTTATGTTACTTACTTTTCACAGTAGATCTTAATTTTGATTTTTTTTCAAGTCCATCTTGTATTATCCAACAGTTCATCAAAAATAAATTCAACTCCATCTCGCAATATACAAAGGTCCATCGATTTTTTTCCAAGTCCAACTCATATTATACAAAGGTCCATCAATTTTTTTTCAAGTCCATCTTGCACTATACAAATATACATCATGGAGACATTCAAAAGTTCCCAACCATCACCATAATGGAAAACTAAAGGCCACTATGGTAGGTTGTAAAGTGAATTATTGTAACATTATGTCTATGGGTATTTACGATGCGGTTTTGACGCTAAAAATCATCTGAACTACAAGAGAAAAAATGTGTAGTTTGGTTTGGTTTGGTTGACTTTTAGAAATAAAAATGAACCAAACCAAACCAATGTGATTTGATTCGGTTTGGTTGGTTCGATTTTTTACAAAAAAAAATTATTGAGCCATACATATTTTCATGGTACTGAGTTGATAAGGGCATCAACGGGTAATACTTTCAAAATCAACACTAGTGTTCCAGTTCCAGGATTAAAACAAAGATTTTAGAGGTGTTATATGTGCTTTTATGGGACCAAGAAAGCTCTGACAAAAGCATGCAGACCATTTATTGGCACATATGCATGTCATTTGAAGCACAAGTATGAATGGCATTTGAACCAATATTTTCCTATTGCTTTTGTTGTGGTTGAGACTGAAACAAAAGATTCATGGAGCTAGTTCATTAAAGATGCTTATGATCAAGGAGGCCAATTTGGAGGCATATTATGTTGGTGTAAGCCCTAGAGGCCAATACTTTTGGTACTTGTATCGAATTATTTATTAATAATAAAAGGCTTTTTCTTTATTATGTTTGTCTAATAAAGTCCCTAGAATAGATAGTCCGTTTAATGTATCAAGTGTGACTTAATCATGAGATCACATTAAACATAAAGACATTATTCTTAAAGTATTCGTAGTCGAGCTTTATTGTGAAGTGGGATAACATTAAAGCATTAAGACTATTATGTATATAGACTGATGATCACATCTCATGGATCATGGATAAGGAGTTATCAAGTCTTAAACATAGGTATGAATATTAAGAGTAATATTTATACTGGATTGACCCGCTATGAGAATACTATAAAGAATGTTATGCAAAGTGTCATAAGTTATTCTCATGGTGATAATGGTTTATACCACCCTTCAACCTGAAACCACTATGGACCCTAGATGTAGAGTCGAGTGCCTTATTGCTGATCAAACATTGTACGTAACTGGATGACCATAAAGACAGTTGATGGGTACTCCACGAAGCATGCTAAGGGACATGAGTGACCTAGATGGAATTTTCCCATCCTGCGTAACATGATAAATGTCTATGGGCCCAATATTGAACTGGACAAGGATGACATGGTCTATGCCCTGTGTTCAATATAGACATAAGGGCAAAAGGGTAATTGTACACATAAGTATTATCACAAAAGGATTTGTCAGATCACATGACATTTTCGTGTCTTGGGTAGCAGTGATGTGTTGTTAGATACCGCTCACTGTTTATTATGTTAAATACGTGATTTAATATAATTGCCAATGCCGCGAAAACCTACAGGGTCACACACAAAAGGACGGATTGATAAGAGATAGAGTAACTAAAGAATACCGTAATGTACGGTGTCCTTAAGTGAATTGTAGAACATCGTAAGGTATGGTGTACTTAAGTAGAATACGAAATATGGTAAGATACCACGCGCTTAAGTGATTTTGGCATATTATAAGATATGGACCACATACACTTGAGTGAGCTTTTTAGCTTGCAGCCCACACAAGTGGTTCTATAAATAGAACCCTTGTGTAGAAGCATTTGTGCAGTTACAATTTCGTTTCTCTCTCTCTCTCTCTCTCTCACTCAAATCCTTCATCCGTAGCAGCTAGCATTGAGATTGAAGGAATCCGTTTGTGTGGATTGAGTAGAGGCATTGTCATCGTTCAACGTTCGTGATCGCTCCGTAGATTTGCATCAAAGGTTACAATCGCCACAAGAGGTAACGATTCTATTACTGATCATGCCCATTCGTAAGGATCACTAAAGGAGAAATTTTAAATTCCGTTGCGTTTTAGATCGCTCTTCTTCTTTAGTGGTATCAGAGCCACTTACGAAACCATGCATCTGATAGCTATTTATTTTCTGTATTTTCTGTATTAATACGATTAAAAGACAGAATGAATCAAAGAATAAACGAGTAATTAAATTTGGCATCATGTGTGTACGATTTGGATGATTGATGTTGACTATGCTTCGTAATCCGACATTAGTATGGTGAAGCAGCGATACATCGATCGTCCATAGGTTATGAAATTGGGATCGATCAAGTTATATATATGATATAAGTAATCCTGATGCAAAATACGGTATATATGATATACTGTTTCTGTTTCGTTCATTCAAACACTTAATGGTTGTTTTCCTTTGAGCGATCAATGATCGTTTGCTTCTTGATCCGACATTAGGATGGTGAAGCAATGACGTGTTGATCAATCATATTGAATTAACAATCGAGGTGTGTTTGACGGTCTGAAATTGGTGCATTAGGGTTAATGATGGCACAAGGGTTGTGTTGTCAAAGAGTTATACGATTAGGGTTGTGACTGCGCAAAAGTTGTGCTTTAAAGTATCAAGTGTTGATGCGAAAAACGGCGTCGATTTCAAATGAATTGTTCATTAAAATTTTTGGCCAGGGGCGCTGCCCCCTTGACCCCCGTTTGCTGACCAGGCAGCGGACCCCCGGCTAACTTTGCGTAGTGTGATCGGTTGCCGAAATTTAATTTGGTTTTAATTAATTAAAATAATTAAAATTAATAATAATAATGTGTTTATTATTATTGTCTTGTGGTGATCAGTTGTGGCCTTAGTTTTCCTTTATTTTATTTTGGGTTTTTAAAATACGACCTGCGTGTCGTGCCTCTCTTTTAATCTCTTAATGTAACTTCTTTTCTCATCTCACTCCCTCGTATGTAAAACGAGTTTCTTTTATGTAACGTAATGTTATGAAGAAAGAGAAGAATTCAATATCAAAGGAGGACAACCTTGAAGATCTTGCTTGGAGAAGCTTAGATCGTTATTAGGTTAGCTTAGGTTCTCTCATTGGCTTGGGAGAACAATTGCGCTAGGGGCCATAACTGTTTCATTATGTATGTTGATGCATGTGAATGTATGTTGATGCATGTGAGAGACGATTTATATGATAAATAAGTCAGTGAGATCAGAATAATTGCAAATTCCCTCAAATTAAATATTAAGTTTATGCTTTCCAAGTTTTAGCACTCATCAAGACTAGTATCGGATAATGTAGGTTTCGCCTACGTGAGATGCATGTTCTATATTAGTAAGGTGCAATGAGATAATTGTAATATCCAATTGCTAAAACAATGGGTCAAACTTAACTAAACAAATTATAATAAGATTATATATGTTTAGAAGCAAGAGTTGGAAATGATCCATGTGATGGATTGGAATAAAAAGTTATTCACCCAACTAAAATATTCGAGAGTTGTATTAGATACAATTGGAAGGAGATCCTACCTAAATAACCTAGTTTTGTGTAATCCGCCTACGCGGACTTAAAACGAAGTGAAATATGGATCTCGACCCACTAGAAAATCTTCCAACGGGATTTTCCGAATCAAATGGTGAGGGTCATTTGTTTTGAGTAAAATAGTGGGAGCATATTTAATTAAAGGCCTAATTAAATATGTTATTGATACTTATATTTTTATTATTTTCATGTAGATTACCATGACAACAAACACCTCTAACAACATTTTGCGCCTAGGACAAATTTTCTGGGTTGACACCGAAATCTGAGGATTATCCTCAAACATGATAGAAAGTTGTATGTCTTGGAGAAACCTGTTCCTGAAGAAGAACCTCCTAGTTCTGCACCTAAGGCAGAAAGAGATGCTTATAAGAAGCATGTCGATGATGCCAATGAAACTGCTTGTCTCATGCTAGCTACCATGAACTCAGAGTTGCAAAAACAACATGAGAAACATGGCAGCGTTTGATATGATCGAACACCTGAAGATGCTCTATCAAGAGGAAGCAAGGTATGAAAGGTTTGAAGTTTCAAAAGCCCTTTTTCAAGGCAAGTTATCTGAGGGAGACCCTGTAGGTCCCCATGTGCTCAAGATGATTGGGTATGTGGAAAACCTTGAGAGGTTGGGTTTTCCCCTCGGAAAGGAACTTGCGACTAATTTGATCTTGCAATCGTTGCCAGATAGATTCAGTCAATTTGTCCTAAATTTCAATATGAATGATATGGACAAATCTCTTCCTGAACTGCTAGCCATGTTAAGAACTGCTGAGCAGAATCTGAAGTCAAAAGGGAAGTCCATTCTGATGATCGGAAATGGAAAGAGACAGAACAAAAGACCCACCAAGCAGGGTGATAAAGGGAAAGGCAAGGAAGTTGCCAAATCCAAACCCACTGTTGCTGCTTTGAAGCCTAGTGGAGGCATAGCAAAGGAAGGCACCTGCTTCCATTGCAGTAAGACCGGACACTGGAAGAGAAACTGCCCAAAGTACCTGGAAGATAAGAAGAATGGAGTAGAGACTTCAACTTCAGGTATTTTTGTTATTGAAATTAATTTATCTACTTCTGCATCATGGGTATTAGATACTGGATGTGGTTCTCACATTTGTACCAATGTGTAGGGGCTAAAAAGGAGTAGAGATTTGGAAAAATGTGACGTTGACCTACGAGTTGGAAATGGAGCTACGGTTGTTGCTTTAGCCGTAGGAACTTATGTATTGACTTTACCTAGTGGTTTAATAATTCAGTTAGAGAACTGTTATTATGTACCTGCAATTAGCAGGAATATTATTTCCGTTTCTTGTTTGAACAAGTTTGGTTTTTCATTTATAATAAAGAACAATTGTTGCTCAATTTATTTGAATGATATATTCTATGCTACTACACAAATGAACAATGGACTATATGTCCTTGATCTTGAAATACATATTTATAACATTAATACTAAAAGGATGAAACCTAATTAGTTAAATCCAACTTACCTTTGGCATTGTCGATTAGGCCACATAAATGAGAAACACATTTCCAAACTCCATAAAGATGGACTATTGGACTATTTTGATTATGAATCATATGAGACATGCAGATCTTGTTTAATTGGAAAGATGACAAAGTCTCCATTCACAGGAAAAGGTGAAAGAGCTAATGATCTTTTGACCCTCATACATACTGATGTATGCGGACCACTGAACATACCACCAGAGGAGGTTTTCAGTACTTCATCACATTTACTGATGATTTCAGTAGATATGGTTATGTGTATTTAATGAAACACAAATCAGAGTCCTTTGAAAAGTTCAAGGAATTCAAGAATGAAGTACAAAACCAACTAGGTAAGAATATTAAAACTCTTCGATCAGATTGAGGTGGTGAGTATTTAAGCCTAGAGTTTGAAGACCATCTGAAAGAGTGTGGGATCCTATCCCAACTTACTCCTCCTGGAACACCCCAATGGAATGGTGTATATGAGAGAAGAAATTGAACCCTGTTAGACATGGTTCGATCCATGATGAGTCACGCCATTATTCCAAACTCCTTTTGGGGACATGCACTATTGACAGCAGCTTACACACTTAACCGTGTTCCATCCAAAAAGGTTGAGAAGACACCATATGAGATATGGAGTGGTAAGAAACCACATATATCTTACATGAAGATTTGGGGTTGCGAAGTTTATGTGAAACGACAAATTTCAACTAATCTTGAGCCAAAATCTAACAAATGCTTATTTGTGGGGTATCCTAAAGAAACAAGAGGGTATTACTTCTAAAATCCTTCTGAGGGCAAAGTGTTTGTCGCTCGAACTAGAGTTTTCCTAAAAAAGGATTTTATTTCCAAAGGAATTAGTGGGAGGAAATTAGAGCTTGAAGAAATTCAAGAATCACAAAGCATTGATACACATATGAAGGAATTAGAGCAGGAAACACAAGTAGTTGTGGAAGAGCAACCTGCTCAAGTAGAACAAGACCAGCATAGGTCAAGCAGGATACGTCACATACCTGAGAGATATGGATATCTCATAACTGATCAAGGTGATGTATTACTCATGGGTCAAGATGAGCCTGTGACCTACCAAGAGGACATAACTGGTCCCGAGTCTGAGAAGTGGCTAGAAGCCATGAAATCTGAAATGGATTCCATGTACACAAACCAAGTTTGGACCTTGGTAGAGCCTCCTATAGGAGTTAACCCTATAGGATGCAAGTGGGTCTTCAAAAAGAAGACTGGCATGGATGGTAAGGTACATACCTATAATGCAAGACTGGTTGCAAAAGGATATAAACAAATTCATGGGGTTGACTATGATGAAACCTTTTCTCCAGTTGCAATGCTTAAATCTGTTCAGATTTTACTTGTTATCGCTGCATATCATGATTATGAAATATGGCAGATGGATGTCAAAACTGCTTTCCTTAATGGGAATCTTCTTGAGGATGTGTACATGACACAACCTGAAGGATTTGACATACCAGAAGAAGCCCAAAAGATATGTAAGTTACAAAGGTCAATTTATGGATTGAAGCAAGCTTCCAGAAGCTGGAATCTTTGTTTTGATGAAATAGTAAAACAATATGGATTCATCAAGAATGAAGATGAGCCTTGTGTCTACAAGAAGGTTAGTGGGAGCATGATCGTTTTCCTGGTATTATATCTAGGTGACATATTACTCATTGGAAACGATGTCCCTACCCTGCAACAAGTAAAGTCTTGGTTGGGGAAATGATTTTCTATGAAGGACCTAGGTGAAGCAGCCTATATATTAGGAATCAGAATCTATAGAGATAGATCACAAAAACTGCTTGGCCTAAGTCAGAGTACGTACATAGACAAAGTGCTGAGACGCTTTAATATGCATGATTCCAAGAAAGGATTCATACCTATGCAACATGGCCTGTGTCTATCAAAAACATAATCCCCTTCAACTAAGGAAGAAAAGGATCGCATGAATAAGATTCCATATGCATCTGCAATAGGATCTATCATGTATGCCATGTTATGTAATCGATCAGATGTCTCATATGCTTTAAGTGCAATGAGTAGGTACCAATCTGATCCTGGTGATGCGCATTGGGTAGCTGTCAAGAATATCCTTAAGTATTTGAGAAGGACTAAGGACTCATTCTTGATATATGGAGGTCAGGAAGAGCTGACTGTAATTGGTTACACCGATGCTAGCTTCCAGACAGATAAGGATGACTTTAGATCGCAATCTGGTTATGTGTTTTGCTTAAACGGTGGCTCTGTGAGTTGGAAAAGTTCAAAACAAGATACAATTGCTGATTCTACAATCGAGGTCGAGTATATTATTGCCTCAAGTGCAGCAAAGGAAGCTGTTTTGATCAAAAAGTTCATTAGTGAACTTGGCATAGTTCCTAGCATTGTGGATCACATTGGTCTCTATTGTGATAACAATGGTGCTATCGCACAAGCTAAGGAACCTAGATCTCACCAATGATCCAAACACATACTTAGGCGTTATCACCTCATTCGAGAGATAATAGATAGAGGAGATGTGAAAATATGCAGAGTACCTACACTTGACAATATTGCTGACCCACTGACAAAGCCTTTTGCGCAGCAGAAGCATGACGGCCATACTAGATCTATGGGCATTAGGGGTATGCCTGATTGGCTCTAGTGCTAGTGGGAGATTGTTGGTGTAAGCCATAGAGGCCAATACTTTTGGTACTTGTATCGAATTATTTATTAATAATAGAAGGCTTTTTCTTTATTATATTTGTCTAATAAAGTCCCTAGAATAGATAGTCCGTTTAATGTATCAAGTATGACTTAATCATGAGATCACGTTAAACATAAGGACATTATTCTTAAAGTATCCGTAGTCGAGATTTATTGTGAAGTGGGATAACATTAAAGCATTAAGACTATTATGTATATAGACTAATGATCACATCTCATGGATCATGGATAAGGAGTTATCAAGTCTTAAACATAGGTATGAACATTAAGAGTAATATTTATACTGGATTGACCCGCTATGAGAATACTATATAGAATGTTATGCAAAGTGTCATAAGTTATTCTCATGGTGATAATGGTGTAGACCACCCTTCGACCTGAAACCACTATGGACCTTAGATGTAGAGTCGAGTGCCTTATTGCTGATCGAAAATTGTCCGTAACTGGATGACCATAAAGACAGTTGATGGATACTCCACGAAGCATGCTAAGGGACATGAGTGACCTAGATGGAATTTGCCTATCCTGCGTAGCGGGATAAACGTCTATGGGCCCAATATTGAACTGGACAAGGATGACACGGTCTATGCCTTGTGTTCAATATAGACATAAGGGCAAAAGGGTAATTGTATACATAAGAATTATCACAAAAGGATTTGTCAGATCACATGATATTTTCGTGTCTTGGATAACAGTGATGTGTTGCTAGATACTGCTTACTGTTTATTATGTTAAATATGTGATTTAATATAATTGCCAATGCCGCGAAAACCTACAGGGTCACACACAAAAGGACGGATTGATGAGAGATAGAGTAACTAAGGATTACCATAATGTACGGTGCCCTTAAGTGAATTGTAGAACATCGTAAGGTACGATGTACTTAAGTAGAATACGAAATATGGTAAGGTACCACGCACTTAAATGATTTTGGCATATTATAAGATATGGGCCACATACACTTGACTGGGCTTTTTAGCTTGTAGCCCACACAAGTAGTTCTATAAATAGAACCCTTATGTAAAAGCATTTGTGAAGTTGCAATTTTGTTTCTCTCTCTCTCTCTCACTTAAAGCCTTCATTCGTAGCAACTAGCACTGAGATTGAAGGAATCCGTTCGTGTGGCCTAAGTAGAGGCGTTGTCATCGTTCAACGTCCGTGATCGCTCCATAGATCTGCATCAAAGGTTACAATCGCCACAAGAGGTAACGATTCTATCACTGATCATGCCCATTCTTAACGATTCAACGGGTAATACTTTCAAAATCAACAATAGTGTTCCAATTCCAAGTTTAAAACAATGATTTTAGAGGTGTTATATGTGCTTAGATGGGACCAAGAAAGCTCTAATAAAAGCATGCATACCATTTATTGGCTTATATGGATGTCATTTGAAGCACAAGTATGAATGGAATTTGAACCAATATTTTCCTATTGCTTTTGTTGTGGTTGAGACTGAAACAAAAGATTCATGGATCTAGTTCATTAAAGATGCTTATGATCAAGGAGGCCAATTTGGAGGCATATGAATGGTTAGAGGTTATTCCCAAAATTAAATGGTGTAAGCATGTTTTTCCTTTTTCTCAAAGTGTGATGTGTTAATAAACAATCTAAGCGAGTCTTTGAATATAACAATTTTATTACAAAGGTATAAACCAATAATAACCATGTTTGAGTGGATTAAGAATTATATAATGGGGATATTTGCAACCCTTAGCAAAAAGGTAGATGGTTATAAGGGGTTGATAATGACCAAACCATTAAGGAGATTAGATATAGAAATTGAAAAAAATGCTAGTTAGACAAAAACTTATGCTGGTATGTTAACTTTTCAAGCCACAAATGTCTTGTTTACCGATAGATTTGTAGTGGATTTGGAAAAAAACATGCATGCTCATGCCACTATTCGAACTAATTGGGATATCATGTAGACATAATATGGTTGTAATACATGGGAAAGTAGACGACCCCATTAAATATGTGCATAAATAATATCACATGAGCACATATGAAAAATGTTACAATAAAGTGACCACCCCATTAAATGGACAGAAAAATGGCCTAGAACATCTAATCCTATCACGTTGCCCCCTTGATGAGGTAAACCAAACAAAATGGCAAAGAACAAATACCCGACATAGGTGCAAACATGTTATGAACTAGGCGACATCAAAAGGACTTGCAAGAAAAATAATAAAATTGTGCTTGTTCCATCTGGAAATACAACAGAGGCCAGTCAGGATCTTCCTAGACATAAGCTGCCTACACAGGCCAGTCAGGATCTGCCTAGACATGTGCTGCTTACACAAGCCAATAAGACTAGCCAAGTCCATTTGGAACAAAAAAGGTTAATGTACTACCTTAATCTTATACTTGTGTTTGTGTGTAGTATTAAGATTGTGTATAACAATGAATTTGTTTCTTTCAGGGGATGCCTAGGGGGTTTGTCAACAATGGTACAAGTAAAACTGAAACAAAGTAAAAAAAAGGCCCAATCAGAAAAGGCAAAAGTGGGAACTATTAATGATGAAGGTACTGAGGCAACTGTCAAGGAGGTAACAATAGTCTATGAGGCATCAATCAATGAGGCAACAATCAATGAGGTAGCAGTCAATGAGGCAATTGTCAAGGAGGACCAGCGGTCAATAAGGGACCTAGTGTCAATGAGTAAACTCTCAATAAGGAACAACCTACACAATCTTCAGGTTTGGACAAGTTATGTGCTTGAGATGCTGAGACTTTGGTTGCATTGCTAGGGGATGATGATGTTTTGGACATTCAGCATTTGAGTGCTGACAATCACCTATCAAGCCAAGTGAATCAAAGCCAATTGGTGTCAGAGTTTTCTTTGGTAAACAACCAAAAGTCTACAAAAACAAACCTTTTAAACCCCCATGATTATCTTCACCAAAGCCAAGTTGTAGTGAACCAGTGAGTATTAAAATCTGATCTGAGTATATTCATCCTTCTTAAGTCATCTTTCTTATGTCTGGTTCTTTTTATCCCATGTCAAGAGCAGATTCAAGAAAAATGTTGACGTGACAGGTGAAAAAAGACAAAGTGAAAGGATGAGGACCCTGGAAACGAATTATGTATTTGGCCCTGGTAAAAACTTGATGATTATTTGGTGATAACTGAAGAGCAAACTAAAGAAGAATTGGTTGGTGGTGGTAGGATATCAAAATTTTGGGCTGACATTTGCAAGGGGATAACTCAGTGAAGACTCTATGAAGATTCAGTTGAATATAAATATTTATGTTATGCTTATGTTTCTATTGGTTTTCTCTCCTTCATCTTTTTTAGATCCCCTTCGTAGTCGCCTTCTTCTTCGCTGAACGTCGTCTTCTTCTTCGTTGACCTTCGTCTTCCTCAACTGCACTTTGTTCACTGCAAATTATCGATCGTATGTCATCTTCATCAAGGCAAATAAAACCAGTATCGTACCATTCCACAAGTGTGAGCAACCGTCCAGTGAAAAGGTGGGTGTAAAGCTCATATGATATCATACCATTGCAAGAACAGACGTAATGAAGGGTGAATTTTTTGGAGATGTCTATTTTGGCAAAATGATAAAACTTGCAATTTATTCATTTGGGATGATGTTATTGCACAAGGAAAGGATGGTTATGAAAGTGTAGATGAATAATGGAGAAAAAATGAGAGCAAGGTGAGAGAGATGTAAATTGTTAACACTTTGAAGGAGTTGTATGAATCTTCAATGAAAAAGAGCAAGAGGTTGCAAATCAAGAATATATATATATATATATATATATATATATATATATATATATATATATATATATATATATATATATATATATATATATATATATATATATATATATATATATATATATATATATATATATATATATATATATATATATATATTTCATACTGGACACAATTATATATTGCAATTATATATACTATAGTAATGCATAAAATATTTCAACTATTTATATAATTAGTTTATTAAAAAATTTATATACTACAACTATTAATAAATTTATTAAATAATTAGAAATATGTAATGTAATGTAATGAATGGATCAATTACTATTTAAGCCTTACTATTTTGATATGTATTATAATGTAATGAATGAATCAATTACTATTTTGATATGGATCAATTATTATTTTGATATGTAATGATTGTAATGTACCGCATATAAAATGAGATGTCTGCAATTAATTAATCTTTGGTGAAATATGTTTACATTTCTATGTCAAAATTATAGGTCATTTTCTGTCAAAATTATAGGTCACATGATTTCATAATTATATGTCATATTCTGTTCAAATTATATGTCACATTATGTTCAAAGTATAGGTCACATTCTGTCCAAATTATAGTATAATACATAATTGAATCAAATTATAGATCATACCAATATACCAAGTGAAACTTACAAAATCAATTACACCAAATTATAGGTCATACAAACTGAAACTTACAAAAACAATTACATCTGATTATAGTTCATACCAAATTACAGTACATTACATAATTGAATTGCATTACATAAGTGATGGATACATAATTGATCAAGATATAAAGTGCATCAATTAAACGGTATTACAAACTTAGAAGAACAATCGTAGATCATTTTAACATTTATATTTCAATAACAAGTACATGTTGACCAAAAATGAAAATACAAGACAAATTGACTTCAACTTTTTCCAAAATACCTTTGACTTATTCTTGATTTGTAACCTCTTGTTCTTCTTCATTGAAGATTCATACAACTCCTTCAAAGTGTCAACAACTTACATTTCCCTCACATCGGTCTCATCTTTGCTCCATTATTCATCTACACTTTCATAAGCATCATTTCCTTGTGCAATAACATCATCCCAAATGAATAAATTGCAAGTTTCCTCAATTTTCCAAAACTAACATCTCCAAAAAAAATTCCCTTGATTACGTCCGTTCTTGCAATGGTATGATATCATACAAGCATTACACCCACCTTTTCACTGCATGGTTGCTCACACTTGTGGAATGATACGATACTGATTTGCTTTGCCTTGATGAAGATGACATACGATCAATAATTTACAGTAAATAAAGTGCAGTTGAGGAAGACGAAGGTCAACGAAGAAGAAGACGACGATCAACGAAGAAGACAACGACTACGAAAAGGATCTGAAAAAGACGAAGGAGAGAAAACCAAGTGGGGAAGACATTAAGACTTATGTGTTTGACTTTAATATAAAACAAAAATAATTAATTCAATAAAAAATTGACATGTCAAAGTGTCGCATCTCGAAAAAATGAGAACACGACTTAGTGAAGCGCAATCACACGCTCGCATGATGGACTGAATAGAGTCGCCACTGAACTTTATTTATTCTTAAATAGGAATGGAGAAATATCGATAAAACCCAAGAAAGAACGACAATGATTATGGTCGTTGTAGCCAAATCAGGGTTCGGGAGTCCATTACGCAAGGGGAATGTATTAACACCCCTCACGTTCGTTGTACTCAACGGGAACCATTAGGTTAGTTGTGTGCGTTAGTGTTAGCTTAAAATGTTAGGATTCTTAAGTTATTATGAGGTAAAGAATAATAGGATCAAAAGAAAAGAGAATATGTTTTTGGATTTTTGCAATGAATGGGACTAAACCTAAGTTTTTTATTAATGTGCCTCACAAGATTTTGCGATCCTGCTCCTACGTATCTCAATAGAGAACTCAAGGCTTACGTAGTTCTGGGTAGAAAAATATTTGTTTGTTGATTGATTTTAGCGAAAGCTATATTGTATTAATCGACGAAAACATTATTTTACCCAAAACATATGAGGAGCGGACGTATACCACACATTGAATGGATTTACAAATCAACATTCGGAAAAACGTCACTTATCTCAACTCAACAATTATGGCCGAAGCATTGCTTTACATTATCTTAATACAAGATGTCTTTCGTTTATGAAAAGATTTTCCTGATCAATCGCACGACGACGGAAAAAAAGTTTGATTGGTTGAATGTATTTTTGGGGTTTGAAAGACGAGTATTTATGACTTGCAAGCTCTTACAACTTGGGTATAATACTCGGGACTATATCTGGACCTCTCACCCAGGTAATCTTTTTCTTCCAATTTTAATTATGAAAATTATTTGAATATTTACAAGTGTTTTAGAGGGAAGACGAATACTTAAGGCTTACAAGCTCTTACAACTTGGGCCTAATATTCGGAATTACGACCAAATATTCCATCCAGGGTAATCTTTTCACTACAACAAACAAGACCTTAGACAGCGCTTTTTTTAGCCTTAGACAGCGCTTTAAAGCGCTGTCTAAACCTCCGCTGCTAAAGGTTTAGACAGCGCTTTTTTAAATCTTAAAAGCGCTGTCTAAGCCCCCCCCCTTAGACAGCGCTTTGGCCAAAAGCGCTTTATAAGACCCTCTTATTTTAAATTTTTTAGGTATACCTTAGACAGCGCTTTTGAAAAGCGCTGTCTAAGCCCCACCCCCTTAGACAGCGCTTTGGCCAAAAGCGCTTTCTAAGACCCTCCTATTTTAATTTTTTTAGGTATACCTTAGACAGCGCTTTTCAAAAAGCGCTGTCTAAGCCCCCCCTTAGACAGCGCTTTTGCCTAAAGCGCTTTCTAATCCCCCCCTTAGACAGCGCTTTTTACAAAAGCGCTGTCTAAGGTATATACTATGACACTAAAAGATATTGATATGAAGAATGTATTCCGTCAAATCATATTTTTATATTTAAAATATTAATATGACTTACAAGTTTAAAGATTTTAATTGAATGTCTTAAATGTTGATTTAGGGCAGCATTAAGACATTTAAACTCTATTTGTAAAACAAAAAGTCCATAATTAAAAATTCATGAAATCATTAAAAAAACATAATAAATACAAGAGGTACAAACATCTAAAGTATATCTCATTCATTAAAATAAAACACAAGAGCAAACAGACAAACCAACAAAAAAAAAATAACATGATCACCATAAAGGGGGGAATTTGATTACTCCTTATATTTTATTCAGAACAACAACGCAACACACCAAATCATATTAATCTCTTTAGATAGAGATACTATTGGGAATGCCTCTGCAAGTCAATCCTTCCTCGCTAGAAGGATAGAGCAATGTGTAAGGCATCTTCACTGGCCCATATCGATTCCTCAACGACTCATCATTGTTCCTTCCAATGAGCTTTTGCTCAATTTCAGCTAACTTCCTTCCAAACCTCTTGAATGACTCTAATGGCAGTGAATCAGAAGTCCAAAGCTCACCTTCATTTCTCTGTCCAAGGTACTGCTCATCCGAAGCATGCCTTGACAAGACCTCTAAGATTGTTAGGTCAGTAAGGGCATCATTTTTTGGTGTGATTGTTTTCAAATACGCCTTCTGAAAATTCTTAGAAACCTCATCATATTCAGCAGACCCTTTTTCAGGCATTAATCTTCTACTTTTAGTTGGCCGATTAAGGATGTATCCTCCATATGGATATTGTCCAAAATTAACAGCGGCATGAAGTGCCGAAGCTATCCATATGAGGATGGCGCAAGCTTCAATCAACTCTACACGGTTTTGCATCTTAAACCACCATGTTGCATTCTTCAAGTCACCATGACCCACCTCAACAACTTCTTTCCAGAATGCTTGGAGTTCAGAATCTTGCACAATAGCAGCATCTGACTTGTAGTAGAAGTTCACATATTCTTCAACCCATAACTTAATAGCAACCCATATATCTAGCCCATCAACAGCATAAGGGTAATCCTCTATCAGAAGATGAAGACACTGCGGTGAAGTTGGATCTTCAACAGCCACTCCCCTAGATAACAAGGAAAATATAAAAAATAATTTTGATATCATAATCAATTTAAATAAGGTTTAAAATTGCATTATAGTCTCAATCCTAGTTATTGTAGAGTATCACGGTAAATTATAGTTGATGGGGTCTTAACTGCAAATGTTTTATATAATATTTTGTAGGGTTACCTTTTGAGTAGATCATGAGGCAATCCTTGCTCAGTGAAAACCCAATCTTTGTATACAAAAGAAGACATTTCCACAGAATATGCTCCACCCAAGAATGTTGATTCTATAATACCCTCTGCATTGACCAACACATTTCTAGCAAGTACATTGATGTTCATTGTGTCACGGTAATGTGGAAGCAAAAGTTTATGAATAGGGTGAACCACACTGAGATGTCTATTTGTTGCTATGATGAATGGCTCAACAACAGCGTGAGTGTTCAACCTGTCAAACATGTAGATATTCATGAAATTAATCATAGATAGATATAAAATATATATGCTTTTATCATCATTAATGAAATTAATACCATTGGCTACAAAGTTGGTGATGGGTGGCGTCATTTACAACAACGAAAGCCTTGGCAAGGAACCAAATTGAAGCTTCAACACCTTCGCTTACAGGCATGTAAACTTTACTAACAGGACCAAAACTATCAGCTTGAGGGTGTGGCTTACTTAGCTCAATGGCCAATGGCTTCAAAGTTCCATCATTTTGCAAGAAAATGATGGTTCTAGTGGCATATGTCTTTGTATCAGTTGCATTTATTTTCCTTAAAAATGGATATCCAAGCTCAATGGCCAAATACCTAGGTTTTTGCTCGGATGGTACTAGCTGACCACTCAGAACACGATCTATCGCCAAGCTCAAGTCTCTTTATAATTAAATTAAATCAAAAGGTTATGATACTTTCAAGAAATTAAAAATGTTGAATGTTAATTCAGTTATATGAAACTAACCTTCCAGTTACTGGTATGTTATTATTACTTGGCCTTGAATCGTCAAACTGACCATGATAAACCAGCTCAAACGGCCTTCGACCATCCTGTTACTATTTCATTAACCTCAAATCAAAGCAACACTGATCAACAGAAACTGGTTGGAATTACCTTTTTGAAAACGTAAAATTCTGGTGTACAAACTGCTCCAAAATCTCGTGCAACTTCCTGTGACTGCAATGAAAAACATTCCATCAAAGTTCAGAGTTTTACAATCACACGGACATAGATAACATCAGATTTTTATAGGGAATCATACCTCATCGTAAAGGTACGGGAAAGGATAACCAAACAATTTAGCATCTTCTGCCATAAATTCTGGTCCATCCTGTGACGCGGAATTCCCAGTTGGACAAATCATTCAATAGTTTCAGTGTAGCTATATTCTGGGAAATGATTCACTTCAAATATAGTTACTATCACCTGGGGGTGTGTAGCTGCAGAATTTGAAGATATAGCAACGACGGCAAGTCCTTTCTGTAGAAAGAACAGATAAAAAAGCAGTTTTATAATGGTTTTAACTTTAGAATATGAACCTGCTAAAAAAAAGAACAAAATTCTACAAGGGTAATTTGTTTGGCTACCTTCATATAGAATTTAGTAAGCTTTACAATGTCTTTTTTCAGGTACTTAACAAATGGACAGTGGTTGCATATAAACATAACCTGCATCACCATCGGAATAACCACAAGTTTTATGCATCATATCATAGTCCATAAGGAATAGCCACGAGAACAGTCCATGTATTCAGAATAAACTGTGAAAGAACGAAAAATCATACCAATAGAGCTGGATGAGCCTCAAAATCTTCCAATGCCCAAACCTTCCCAGTAAGAGGCTCTGGAAGCTGTAGCAATTTCAATTCATCGTTATTGCCATATTTGAATGAAAAAATGAATAAAAAAAGGGACAATACAAGGCAAAAACCTGAAATTGAGGGGCTCTGAAACCCAAGGTGACACCTTTAGACTCAATTCTAGCAGCTCTAATGACGAAGCTTGTTAGGTGTGAGTAAAAATATATCAACCAAATTTAACTGATAACTCAACTAAAACTAACTTCATCGAAAGCCAACATCCATAATCTTGCATCAATAATCCAACAGCAGTTCCAGAAATCGATTTCAAATATTCAAGCAAGGCAATGCCCAACAGCAGCATATGCATAGCAGAAAAATCCAAAGCTGCGAATAACTAGGCAACTAAAACCTGAAAGTCACAGTAAGAGAAAACGATTTTAGAAATTAACCCAACTCACAATCCAGGTTTCAGAACTATAATCAGTTTCTTTTCAATAACCTGTTTTAGTCCAAATCAACATAACCAATCTATTTTCCTTCTGATTCACAAACTTAATCGCATCCCGTAACCAACCCCAAGTGCAATTGCTCTGTCAAAAAATGAATAGATCCTTAACAAACTATTTAACAGAAATTAACAGTGTTAAAATCATTCCCAACAACCATACTCTTCAAATCTAACTGAAATTTAACCTGCCTTAACCATTCTACCCGAGCTACCCGACTCGATTACGGCTTCCAAACTATATAAACATACATCACTCTTCAATCAAAAAGGAACAATTCTCAAAGCTCACTCATCACTATAATAGATGAAAATAATTATCCTTTCTAATATTGTCATTTTTAATCTTATCTCATAGTCTTACTACATATAAATTTCCCATCATTTGAGAAACAGGTTAACAGCTCTGAAGTAACTGTTAAAAATTAAAATACGACATGATATTGAGTAAGGAATATCCTTTCTGATAAAATAACCTTACTAGATAAAACCTTTCAATATCCACTGTTTTCAAATTTTTAAACAATATAACTTTTTATCTACATACCTCAGAGAATCTGAGAAACTACATACATCCAAACTCATTGCATTTTCTTTTCTATTTAATTTTCACTTAAGATAAATCAAATACTGTTTTCTCAAGACAACCTATATGAAGAAAATTATTTCCAGAGATTCAACTAAACCACAATTCTCAAAATTATAGCAAAAGAAACCCAAGATCCAATTAAAACTAGTGGAATTACACATCTATTTTTTCATTACTTATCCATATAGTACAAATATTCTAGGGTTAATGATTGGACAGAACGATATATAATTTAGGGCATGAAGATTAGGTTATAAAATTTCACCTGGATTGAACATCTTCCTTTCCTCTTAATCTTTTCAAAACACAAGAAATACCAGCATTCACTCCAGTCATAACAGCAAAGTTCCGAGCCTGAATCAAAGGACCTCCAGCAAGAGCCTATAATAAACAAATCAAATAAAAATTATCATTTATCAAAAGCGAGAAACCCTAACTTTTCAAATTAGGGTATCGAATTACTGTAAGACAGTGAAAAAGGACTCAACCTGTGCTTGTTTAAGAGAAGCCATGGCTTGAGGGCTGAGAGTCGCGTTAGGAGGTGGAGCGAAAGCAGCGGGAGCGTTGCTGGTGAAAGTACCCATGCAGGCACCCATAACAGCGCCTTGAGCGGCGCTGGTGGTGGCAACGACGGCGGCTTCAACGGCGATAGACTGTTTGGAGAGCCAAAGCTTGACACCGTTTTCGATGTTTTTAAAGCGTGTTTGAATTTGGGTGATTGGGTTTTGAATTTGGTGCGGTAAACCCTTGGACGACAACGACAACGCCATCGTTCTTTGCTGCTGCTTTCCTTGTTCCATGCTTGAAGTTTCAACGCCGCAGTGGAGTTGGAAGATGCAATGGATGGAATGGATATTTTGGATTGATAACGTTTTTGTTTAATACTTTGCCTTTTTATATAATTTTATTTATTTATTAGTTACTTTGAATTGGAAAATTCATTAATTCAGACAACCGGCCTTTTTAACTGGAAAATGTTATTCAATTAATTCAGACTTTAGACAGCGCTTTATCAAAAGCGCTGACTAAGGTCTATATTTAAAAGCGCTTTCTAAAAGCGCTGTCTAAGGGGGGGTCTTAGACAGCGCTTTTAGAAAGCGCTGTCTAAGACCCCCCCTTAGACAGCGCTTTCATTATTTTTTTAGAACATTTTCCGTGTTTTATTTTTATTTTAACCTTAGACAGCGCTTTCTTTTAAAAGCGCTGTCTAAGATGCGCTGTTAAAAGTCATTTTTGGCGTAGTGTTTTCTACAGATTTTATTAAGAAAAAAAGATTTGAATATTGGAGTATTTTGAAGAGAAGACGAATACTTATATGGCTTGCAAGCTCTTACAACTTGGGCCTAATATTCGGGATTACGACTAAATATTACATCCAGGGTAATCTTTTTCTTCAGATTTTATTGAGAAAAAAGATTTGAATATTGGAGTGTTTTAAAGAGAAGACGAATATTTATGGCTTGCAAGCTTTTATAACTTGGGCCTAATATTCGGGATTACTACTGGATATTTCATCCAGGGTAATCTTTTTCTTCAGATTCTCTTATGAAATGGTTTGAAGTGATTTGAGGATAATTGAAATGCAGACAAGTAAATGTGAGCATGCAAAGAGAACATAGCTCATTGTAAGAAGGTCTAAGAGTAAGCCACAAGACTGAATGTCAATCAAAACCGAGAGCAAACTGAATTTAGCTCTAAACTAACTTAGAGTGTATTAACGTAAGAACCACTCTATAAGAAGCCGAACAAAAATCTATGTGTTCAAGCAATTTTCGGAAGTTAAATTGGATTTTAACTCTAAAATCGCAACGCAATGAAAAGTAACAACAACCAAAATATTATTATAGCAGTGTTATAATTTTTTTACATCAACTCAAAATAATAAAAAAAAATAAAAATCTAAACACAATACACACGCGTTATATGCAATGCTATAGTATCGAAATAAAGATAAAAATAAAATAAAAATATGAAAGCAAAATTAACACACACACAAAATATATATATATATATATATATATATATATATAACTTAACTAAAGAAACAAAAATTATCTATATGATCTAAACACAAAGCAAATAAATTGACAGTATATAAAACCCAATAAAAAAAGTAAATTGATATTATATTTCATATATAAATCTCAGTATTAAAATTTGATATATATTCTAAACACAAGGCAATGCTACATATATATAATATAATGATTACAAACAAAGTAGTAAATATATAAATATATGAAAAAACAAAACAAAAAACTGAAAGTATGTGTGTATTAAACTCATGACAGTAAAAATATGTATAATATGAAAAATATGAAACAAAATGCAAGGAAAATTACAAATTAAGATTGGGTGACTGTTAGTGAGGGGGAAGGAGAGAAATTTGTCAGGGTTAGGGTTTGGTGAGATGTGTTTCGACGGAGGGTGTTTTGAGAGAAATAGTGGCTGAGATGCTTTTTGTGGTGTTTTGAAATTGAGAGATAGGCACTTCAATGAATAGTGTCGCCAACATTGGTTGGTGTAAATTTTAGATCCCTTCATCCATTAATTAATGAATGATTTTATAGTAACATTGTAGGGTTTTCTAAATAGTTAGAAATAAATTAAATCAAATTAAATTAAATTTATCTAACCACTCAAATTTAAATCGAAACCAAAACATAGAAAATTATATTTATTTATTTTGAATATATTGACAAAAAATAAAAATAAAAAGACTCAAAATGAATAAAAATTGAGCGCAAAAATACTCAAAAAATTAAAATGAATGCACCAAAATGATCGGCGCAAAATAAACTTATTGGAAAAATACAACGTTTCTTTTAATTTTGAAATAAGTTTTGACCCATTAGACAAGCTCGAGCTGATCAAAAAGTGACAGAAAAATTAGCTAAAATATAAATCGAGCATACTAGATTAAACTATGCGAAACATAGATTAAAAAAGCTGATGTCTGGAAGCTTGATTTTAAAAATTTGCGTCCACTGATTTGACGCACATCAGTCGATTAATTCAACCGGTTTGCCTGTAGATCCGAAAAAATTATTTCGACTGATATTCTAGGCACTATGCGGTATGGAATGCATGATATGCTATGTAGAGATGCAATAGCTATGATGAATGTATTGAATTAGTGATTCAAGGTCAAAATTGGGTGTGACAATTGCCCATATTTAAGTATCTTCAACTAGAGAATATGAAGTAGAACACTCTTCATATGATAACAATTGGAGATAGTTAAATAATAAGAAGACCCGAATTTTGATCCTGAAATGCAAATGATATGATATGATAGGAGATGTTATGAATGTATGAATGACTCTTTTTTGTTTTTGGCTTGCTAGGGATATTATCAGACATAAGATAAACCCTAGCATGACGCTTTATGATGGATGCAAAATGAAACAAATATCTGTGGAGAATGATGGAGATATGTGATAAAGGTGGCCCATATGTGAAATTCTGGTGTAGTCAGAATTCAGATGTTCTACTCCACGTCATGACATCTGATCTAACATTGTAACTAATACAGCAAGATAGTTATTAACCACTGTACTAATATGCACAAGTTCACAGATGTCACGACATCTCATTCTATGTCACCCTAGAATGTATGAACACCTGGTTCTGTGCATCAGGAAGAAAGACTCAACAGAAATCAAACCTAGCACTCACTTCTGTTGTTTTCTTCCACAGTTATCAGCATGATGTCTTACTGTTGTTTGAGGACATCATCTGTTACATTGTTCCAGTGTGTATATCTTTTACTTGTATTTCCTGAATTAAAGGTTGAACACGTCAATCTAATTTCCACTTATTAGATTGCTAACAACTAGGCTATTTGTTAGGTTCATTAATTGTAGGTTGGTAGTTGGTTTCCTGGTTTTTCTCTAAGCTATTGAGTCCCTGAAGAATAGCCTGAGAAAAATACTGAACCAGAAAAACCAATCATCCTACACTTTAGCACCTGCTGTTGGGAGTGAATGTCACAACATTCAGTTCGACATCCAGAGCATATGCTGAGTCTGTTATGTTCCTGGACATGTGCAGTGCTAAGTTTGCAATACTGTAAAAGACCAACTAGTCTCTACTTCAGTATCAGCCTTCAGTATCAACTGTCAGAACATCCAGTTTGACAGTTTCACTATGATCCTTCAGCCAGGTCTGTTATCCTTAAAGAGAACAGACTTAAATAAATACTGAACTAAAGTTAACTTACTTATCATTCAGTATGCACTGTCCCTGATGAATGTTACAGCTTTTTGATTGACATTCAAACAGAAGGCTATATGCCAGGTCAGTTATCATCTTGATAAGCTGACTGGAATACCTACTGAGTTATGGCAGTAATAAACACATGCAGAAGGAAAACAAACACAGGAAATTGTTAACCCAGTTCAGTCCAACATGACCTACATCTGGGGGCTACCAAGCCAGGAAGAAGATCCACTATTAGCAGTATTAATTCAGAGTTAAACTCACCCGTTTACAACTCTTCACTTAATCCCTACCCAATGCAATCTATACCTAGGAACTCCTAGATAGAAACCTCCAGTTTCCATTCCTATCACTACAAGTACAATGTAATGTTAACACACCTTGAACTTGCTTCACAACTTCATTCAAGAACAAAATCACTCTTGCCTACAGGCTTTGAGTTACAAAACTCTCAGCTTTTACCACTGAGAA
Organism: Lathyrus oleraceus; assembly: GCF_024323335.1. Lineage (NCBI taxonomy): Eukaryota > Viridiplantae > Streptophyta > Magnoliopsida > Fabales > Fabaceae > Lathyrus > Lathyrus oleraceus. The sequence goes on along the minus strand of NC_066580.1, from coordinate 38,842,282 downwards.
ACATATGGTAACCTTCCCACAGATTGGGAGGTTTACCTCACACACACCCCTAAATTTTCATTCTAGGAGGCTTACAAATACTAGGTTACAATCAGCTATTTATAACCTAATCACCCAACTGGATTTGGGCCTTCAGAAATCGCAGCAGACTTGTTCTTTGCTGTTACAACTTCAGCAGAAAAATTCTGCTACAAACAAGGTCTTCAATCCTAGAATCTCTCCATATATATCTCCATATTTTGAGCCTATATATCTTCTGATTGAGTCTTCAAGACCTCCACATGGGAGTTAGGATATTCACCAGATATCCTTGTTGATCCCAGAATATATACTGAATTAATTAATTCAGTTTTCTACACATGTGCGATGTCACAGACCTGATGTCGTGACATCGTACATGACATGTTGGTCCAGATGTTGAATTTATTCAACCCAACATATTAAAACAACATAGATGATTACATTATTTGTTTTCTAAAATTAATGTCAATCCTAAGGAATCAACAATCTCCCCCTTTGGCAAATTTTAGCTAAAACAAATAAACAATACACTGGACAAAACATCCCAATTTGGGAATGCTCTTCATCTCCGTCATTGGCTCCACCACCACAAACACCAAAGTTGGTGTACATGGGGAAGAAGAGGGACAAGACTCAGTTGTACCAGAACCCTTCCCCTCAACCGGAGAGCTTCCTGAAGAATATGTAATACTTAGTACATAGTCAATGTAACTCAGATCACAAGGCACAACTGTCTTCTTAACTCAGATCACAAGACACAAGTGGTAAACCCAGTTGGTGGATTTTGTGCCTGATGCCAACTTCTGTTTGCTGCCACATCCACAGTTGGCTTACTTCTGGTACATTCTCAACCCCAGGACTATATTTCTCTCCCCCTTTTTAGCTAAACATTTGTAAAGGTACCCTTCACAAAACCAGATCCAGGCGCAGCTTGCCCAAACCTTAACATACCCCATGATTCTGAGAATGGAGTGTTTTTCTTGTGAGAGGAAGAGGGTTATTGCATCCTTTAAATAGTCCAGCCCGTGCTTAGGAATTTCCGGTAGAAATAAATGCTTGGTCAAGATGCATTTATTTTTGCTGAGAAACAGTCAGAGAAACAAAATCTCAGATTATCTTTGAATACCTTTTATAGCTCTTGACTGTTTCTTTTCCAAAACAGCCGTTCCAGTGCATGGAGACTATTCCATATATGCAGTCAGACACGTTGCACGCGATGTCTTAACATTTCACGCGGCTTTTTCCTACATTCTGCTAGTATTCACCATTTTCCAAGGTTCCTGTCATACCTCCAGTAGAGACTTGACATCTGGCACTGATACAGTCAAATTCCCACACTTCAGCAGATGGTTACTCCCCCTGTACCACACAGCTGTGGCCATCTGGCTTATTCTGATTTACCAGAATTTGACACATCACCTTCATAATTCCTACTGACTTTAAGTTTTAGAAGGAATTAGCAGCATTGTCCAGGGCAATGTCATGACATTCGGTCAGACATTCTTCATCTCACTCAGCCTTGACACAGCATCCTGATAGCTGACAAGGTGCCATACCTGGTTATCTGAGTACACATAGACCACAAGCTTGATGATTACTTGCAGCTTCAAGGCCAGAACTCCCCCTGTCATGGACACCCCACTCTCCTCTTGAAGATTGGAGATCACACATGGGCATATCCAACATCCCAAAGTTGGACCTTCACATACTTCCTGATTCATAGAGAATCCAGACCACTTGATGAATGGAAAACACAAGACGCATCTTCATGTCTTCAAGAGCACACCCTCTGTTCAACCCTCTTAGCTGAACACATTCACACTCTGTGTCAATCTCTCTTCTAACCAGAATAGACGACCACTTCACTGGATGTTCTAACATCAGCTGGGACATCCTTCACAACAAGACAAGGCACACCATCTGATAGTCTTCAGATATCACTGAGTCATCGGGTTGATCAAGAAGAACCCAGCCATTCATTGGGAAATATACATTTTCATCCCATTACACGAGATAATCTTCCATAGATAGCTCAGAACTCCTACCACAAGCTCCAAGGGATGAATAGAAAACACCTCCTTTAGTCTTCAACTTACTACTTTTCTACTCAAGAGTAATTTGTCTCAGACTTTCCTCAAGCATAATCAGCTACCATATGTTGATTATCTTGATTCTTCGAACTCACTTCTGAGGTAGACCAATTGCCACTGGTTGATTACCTCCTTCATGAGTCCTCATATGAAAAGGTCAAATGCTGCTTTTTTGACCTCCCCAAGTTTATCAGACTTCTCCCAAAGATATTCTGACCTTCCAAGTGAGACTAGAACTTCAAGCTTTTTGAAGTATCCAATCTACAACCCTGTAGACCTTTCTATCTCAAGTTGATGTGCCACCTCACCAACTAAGAATCTGATGTTGAACCAAATGTCACAACATTGTGTTTTGACATCTAGCTGTTGAATTCAGCTCCTTCTTCTGTCACTTGAAGGAACTTCCTCCCTTCACAGAACTGAGTTCAATGTTCTCATAGACTTGTTTGTGGAACCAAGTTTGAGTAAACAACCTCCATCCTGCAGGTTTGCAGTTAAGTCATCCAAGCTCACACCTTGATGAATCCCTGCTTCTTCTCCAAAGACATCAGACACTCTGATGTATGAGTCTTCAGAAGGACCAGTTAGAAACCCACCCTTCAGCTCTACCAAGGATTCCATATCCTAAGGCAAGGCTGTTTCCATGATGTCAAGACTGCTGCCACTAGTTCTTGACTCCACAGTGTGCATAAGCTAATGCACTTCCTTACCTAGATCAGAAATAAACTGATCCAAGCAACCACCATCAAGACTATGATGTCTTCTTCTTCTTGTACATACCAAGGCTGAGTCATGTTTCTTGCCAGGAAACCTTTTCAGAGATCATATGCTTTTGCTGCCACCAAAGATATAGATCATAAGCCAATGTACTATCCTTCCTGTGATTCTGCACAGGGTCTTGAAGAAGTGATGTTCCAACATCTTTAAGAACATCCGTTATCTTGAGCTCCAAGGATAATCAATTAAACACTTGTACTTGACACAAGCAGACATTGATCTTAAATCCTTTCCCAATTTTCCTTTCAGATACTTCCACCATAAGAATACTTTGAAAGTACTCTTCTTGTGTCAACATCTTCTGCTTGCAAGCACCTAGACAATTTTGAAAGTCTTCCCAGATTAAATTCACCCTTAGGAATGAGAGAGATGAATTCTTCCTTGCAAATTGTGTCACACAACTACCAGAACCCATGTGACACAGGTCAACAGCCAACCAGATCCTAGGCTGACCAAATGTGAGGAGGTTAACCAAAACTCCCCCTCAAATTAACAATCATGGAAACTTCACACTAATATCCATGCATTGTACAGACATACTCCATCCCTACCAGTGGTAACTAACTCTATGAGTTATACCTACGCATACTCCTACCACACCAATCAGACTTTAGCTGACCATAAGTACTAGAGGAACACCAGTCAATAGCAGATATGCATTGCCAGAGCATACTTCATCAACCAACCTATGAATCTTCATATTCTCACTCCTTGAGAGAACTGCCACTTCTGATCGTGGTGCTTGAATAACAAGATTCATGGTCCCAATCCTCTGAGTTGAAGCAGCAGTCAGGTTACCCCATTGTTGACTGCTAACATCCAGAGGACTTGTCTTCTAACACTCCATAGTACTCCAGAGAACAGCCATCCATCCCTGATCAATCTACAGGAGTATGACAAGCATCAGGAAATTGCTCAATGTCACATCTCACCCAGCTCCACTTCTAGAGACCAGACCTCTACATGTGACCTTCTTGAGCATACACACAGTTGACCCTACCCTTGTCAACTTAGCCCACACAGGTGTCTCCTCTTCCCGGTCAGGAGTAGGTTCCAAACAAGAGTATCCCTTTGTTTGACACCTAAAAACATCTGTTCTTCAACCAGCAGCTGCATACTTGTTGAACAACATGTTCTAACATCACATAGAACATTGGTTCCACCTCCTTGGAACGCACCCTCCTTGAAAGACTTCAAGGTCTTCATATACACTACCCAAGAGTGTAAAAGAATCAGTGATCAGGTGATTCTTACCATCCTGACGTGAGTACATCATGATGAGTGGACTTGAGGGGACTCAAGTAGCTTTGACATCTTCAGAGGTTCTGATGAAATCTTGAACACAACAGTCTTTCATCCACATGAGGGGAAACTACATCAGAGTTTGAGTTTTGCCAGGTATTATGCAGCGGAAATCATAATACAACTCAACCTAAGAACACACTTTTCACCAGATCAGCCTCAAAGACCATACCAAGTTTGAATGTGATTCAATACTGGCACAGCTGTCCCACACACAGGCCAATTGCCAACCTCCAGATACAGGTACACATTATTCCTGTCATGAACAGTCCATCCACCTACTTCAAGGGACCATTCAGGGAAATTACAGAACCTTCCACTGGTTCCAACATAACTTCTTGCAAGATACCAGAAAGTATCACCCATGGATCTCATCCAGAAGCAGAAAGGGATGCCAGCTCTGATACCAATTGAAATTCTGGTGTAGTCAGAATTCAGATGTTCTACTCCACGTCATGACATCTGATCTAACATTGTAACTAATACAGCAAGATAGTTATTAACCACTGTACTAATATGCACAAGTTCACAGATGTCACGACATCTCATTCTATGTCACCCTAGAATGTATGAACACCTGGTTCTGTGCATCAGGAAGAAAGACTCAACAGAAATCAAACTTAGCACTCACTTCTGTTGTTTTCTTCCACAGTTATCAGCATGATGTCTTACTGTTGTTTGAGGACATCATCTGTTACATTGTTCCAGTGTGTATATCTTTTACTTGTATTTCCTGAATTAAAGGTTGAACACGTCAATCTAATTTCCACTTATTAGATTGCTAACAACTAGGCTATTTGTTAGGTTCATTAATTGTAGGTTGGTAGTTGGTTTCCTGGTTTTTCTCTAAGCTATTGAATCCCTGAAGAATAGCCTGAGAAAAATACTGAACCAGAAAAACCAATCATCCTACACTTTAGCACCTGCTGTTGGGAGTGAATGTCACAACATTCAGTTCGACATCCAGAGCATATGCTGAGTCTGTTATGTTCCTGGACACGTGCAGTGCTAAGTTTGCAATACTGTAAAAGACCAACTAGTCTCTACTTCAGTATCAGCCTTCAGTATCAACTGTCAGAACATCCAGTTTGACAGTTTCACTATGATCCTTCAGCCAGGTCTGTTATCCTTAAAGAGAACAGACTTAAATAAATACTGAACTAAAGTTAACTTACTTATCATTCAGTATGCACTGTCCCTGATGAATGTTACAGCTTTCTGATTGACATTCAAACAGAAGGCTATATGCCAGGTCAGTTATCATCTTGATAAGCTGACTGGAATACCTGCTGAGTTATGGCAGTAATAAACACATGCAGAAGGAAAACAAACACAGGAAATTTTTAACCCAGTTCAGTCCAACATGACCTACATCTGGGGGCTACCAAGCCAGGAAGAAGATCCACTATTAGCAGTATTAATTCAGAGTTAAACTCACCCGTTTACAACTCTTCACTTAATCCCTACCCAATGCAATTTATACCTAGGAACTCCTAGATAGAAACCTCCAGTTTCCATTCCTATCACTACAAGTACAATGTAATGTTAACACACCTTGAACTTGCTTCACAGCTTCATTCAAGAACAAAATCACTCTTGCCTACAGGCTTTGAGTTACAAAACTCCCAGCTTTTACCACTGAGAAACATATGGTAACCTTCCCACAGATTGGGAGGTTTACCTCACACACACCCCTAAATTTTCATTCTAGGAGGCTTACAAATACTAGGTTACAATCAGCTATTTATAACCTAATCACCCAACTGGATTTGGGCCTTCAGAAATCGCAGCAGACTTGTTCTTTGCTATTACAACTTCAGCAGAAAAATTCTGCTACAAACAAGGTCTTCAATCCTAGAATCTCTCCATATATATCTCCATATTTTGAGCCTATATATCTTCTGATTGAGTCTTCAAGACCTCCACATGGGAGTTAGGATATTCACCAGATATCCTTGCTGATCCCAGAATATATACTGAATTAATTAATTCAGTTTTCTACACATGTGCGATGTCACAGACCTGATGTCGTGACATCGTACATGACATGTTGGTCCAGATGTTGAATTTCTTCAACCCAACATATTAAAACAACAGAGATGATTACATTATTTGTTTTCTAAAATTAATGCCAATCCTAAGGAATCAACAATATGAAACAAAGAGATTTTAACTATAGGAAAGACAGACGGGGAATATGCAAAGAGATTTTAACAACAGGTTCGTACACGACTTGACAAACACCAGAATATTCAAAGAATTTTCAACAACAGGTTCAAACATGCCCTGGCAACACCAGAATATTCAAAGAATTCTCAAATCACAAGTTCAAACATGACTGGGCAGCATTAGGGAATATACAAAGAATGTTTGAATAACAGGTTCAGACATTGACCTGATGACAACTTGAATATCAAGGAAAGTTTAGTCATCATGTTCATACATGACCTAACAACACTGGAAAAAAATCAAAGAATTCTATCAGTGGGTTCATACATGACCTGGCAATACTGGAAAATATACAAAGAAAGTTCCATCAACAGGCTCATACATGACCTGACAACATTGGAAAATTCAAAGCGTTTCAACAACAGGTTCAGACATGACCTGACAATGCAAGAAAATCAAGGAATTCCATCAATAGGTCCATACATGAGTTGACAATACTAGAAAAATATACAAAGAAAGTTCCATCAACAGGCTCATACATGACCTGACAACATTGGAAAATTCAAAGTGTTTCAATAACAGATTCATACATGACTTGACAATACTAGAAAATCAAGGAAAATTTCAACAACAGGTCCGTACACGACCTCAACATTTGGATATTCAAAGAAAGTTTCACCCACAGGTTCGGACATGACCTGACAATACTAGAAAAATCAAAGGGGGTTTTATCAATAGGTTCATATATGACCCGACGACACTGGAAAATTCAAAGAAAGTATATCCACAGGTTCATGCATGACTTGACAATTCTAGAGGTTTCAAAGAGATTTTATTAACAGGTTCGAATATGACCTGACAACACTAGAAAACCCAAATAAAACTTCAACAACGGGTTCAAACATGACCTAACAATATTGGAAAACATACAAAGTAAGTTTCATCAATAAGTTCATACATGAACAGACACTTTAGAATACATATGACAGTTCTGGATATTTCTCACAAGAAATTCACCCGTTCAAAGATTTTGGAGATTCCTAACAGGGAATTTATGCAAAACAAAGATAAGCAGGAGTCTTCTTATAAGTATATCATTCATGCAAAAGGCTTCTAGGCCAGTTGCCGTTCAGTGGCTTGGAGAGTATCCCTACTCCTCAAGAGATAGAAGACATGTTGCACATAGGTGAATCTCTGGTTGGTGCTCATATGAATACCAAAGGTGGAATTCAAGGCCTCCCTTCTGAGTTCCTCATTGCTTAAGCTACTATCTATAGGAAGGCCATGAGTGAGGATGCCTTTAAAGCCATATTTGTACTTCTCATCTATGGATTGGTATTGTTCCCCAACATCGACAAGTTTGTGGATGTGAACGCTATTAGGATTTTCTCTACTCTTAATCCCGTTCCGACTCTGTTGGGTAATGCTTATTTCTCTTTGCATATGAGGAATGCAAAAGGTGGTGGCGCCATGTGTGTTGTTTGCCTCTGTTGTATAAGTGGTTTATTTCTCACTTACCGCAGACGGTCGCCTTCAAGGAGAACAAGGGATGTCTACGGTGGTCCACGAGACTTATGTCTCTCACTAATGATGATATCTCTTGGTACAACCGTGTGTATGATGGTGTGCAGATTATCGACTCTTGTGGTGAATTCTCCAATGTACCTCTTCTCGGTACATGTGGTGGGATTAACTACAACCATGTTCTAGCATGTTGTGAGCTTGGGTTCCCCCTAAAGGATAGACCTAATAACATTCTGTTAGAGGGTGTGTTCTTTCAGGAGGGTAAAGATCCCCAAAATTTGAAGGATAGGATGGTCCGCGCTTGGCGCAAGATTCATAGGAAAGGAAGGAAAGAGTTGGGTCCTAAGAATTGCATCGCTTTGGAGCCATACACTACTTGGGTTAGGAAGCGAGCGTCTGAGTATCTCATGCCTTACGAGTATCCAAGACCTACACCTTTGGTTATGGTTGGGCCTTCAACCCTCCCTAATCAAGGAGTAGAGGAGTTGAGAGACGAAGACCTATCACGTGCCTGGATCCGTGAAAGGGAAGAGTTGCTTCAGCAGATTAAGGAGAAGGATGCTTTGATTGAGTTCCTCGAGCATCAAGTCATTGATGATCCTGATGATGCATGGACTTCCCTAATTCCTCAGTCTTCCAAGTTTTGGAAGAGGAAGTATGATCGACTCTCCAAGGAGAAGGCGGATATGGAGGCAGCCTACGAGAGGGAGGTGAAGAGGCTTCGAGCATCTTATCTTCCTGTGTCCCGGGCTTTAGATGATTGTTTCTAGGGATCCATAGGATGATTATTTTCCTTCTCTCTTGTATATGATTGACAATGTTGTACTTCTTTTCCCTGATATTATTTGATGAGATATTTCCTTATGCGATAAATGTTAAATGTTCCCAAAATTTTCAAATAAAACCCTAAAGTTCCTCTGAAATATAAAAACAAATCATATGCACAACATTGCATGCATCATGTGCATAAGCATGTTTTGTTCCCGGCTTCTTGTCTTGTGGTCTAACTCTGTGTTCTTCATTTATTTTGAAGACAAGTTGACTCACCGGTACTACACTAGAGCCAACACTTCGAGACTGATGGATCATCTAGAGCAAGAGAACCGCGAGCTGAAAGAGGAAGTGGCCAGACTGAGTGCCTTGATGGAATCATTCTTGGCTGCCCAGAGCCAGTCTTCTCCGACACCTTCAACTCCTCCCCAGAGGACAGTTATCTCCGAGATTATTTCCTCAACTGTGCCTGCAGCCAGTGCACACTTTGCTTCGACGGCCATGCCAGCCGGTTCCCGTGGGGGATGCCTCCCAATTTTATGCTTGAAGGTCCTGCTCCAACTTTTGCTTCTATGTCGACATCTAGCCTGATCCTTGTTGTTCCTCCTCCTGTCGTGCATACTCTGCCTAGAGTAGACGACACCATCTATCATTCTGAACCGTCTGAGGGTCCAGATGTCTATGAGAAGATGGACGCTATGAATGACCAATTTCTTGAGCTCCGCAAGGAATTGAAGACTCTCCGAAGAAAGGATCTTTTCGGAAAGTCTGTTGCCGATCTCTGCTTGGTTCCCAATGTGAAGATCCTGGTGAAATTCAAGGTCCCTGACTTTGGAAAATACAAGGGAAATACTTGCCCTCTAAGCCACCTGGTCATGTATGCTAGGAAGATGTCGACTCAGACCGACAATGATCAGTTGCTCATCCACTACTTTCAGGATAGTTTGTCCGGTGCTGCTCTAAGATGGTATATGGGGTTAGACAGTGCGAACATCCGATCCTTCAACGACCTTGGCGAGGCCTTCGTCAAGCAATACAAGTACAAAGTGGATATGGCTCCCGATAGGGATCAATTGAGGGCCATGTCCCAGAAAGACAAAGAGACATTCAAGGAGTATGCCTAGAGGTGGCGAGAGGTGGCAGCACAGATCGTGCCCCCGCTAGAAGAGAAAGAGATGACTAAGATCTTTTTGAAGACCTTAAGTTCTTTTTATTATGAGCGGATGATCGCTAGCGCTCCTTCTGACTTCACCGAGATGGTGAATATGGGGATGCGTCTAGAAGAAGGGGTTAGAGAAGGACGTCTAACCAGAGAAGAAGACTCTTCTGCCAAATGTTATGGGGCGTTTGCAAAGAAAAAAGATGGAGAGGCACATGTCGTGACTTCCCATGTGAAACCAAGAAGACCCTCTATGAGGAGGAAGACCGCGCGTCCCGCTGGTAACCAGCACCAGGTGGCTCATATAGCACCTATTTTCAGAGACAATCAACAGTATCAACAACATAATAACAATCAACAACCATCCCAGCAATACCAGCAACAACAGCACCGACCGCAGCAGCAGGCCTACCAGCCTCGAAACAATAATCAAACCAGCACGAGTTACGAGAGGAAAAAGGTCACTTTCGATCCTATTCCAACGACGTACGCGGAATTATATCCCTCTTTGATAGAGAGGAAGTTGATTACTCCGAGAGACCCACCGGCTATACCTGCTAACCCCCAGTGGTGGTACAAGCCCGAATTACATTGTGTCTACCATTCTGGTGCTCCCGGCCACGACGTGGAGCATTGTTACCCTTTGAAGACCAAGGCTCAAGACCTTGTGAGGCGTGGCATTCTGTGTTTTGAGGACGTAGGTCCTAATGTGAAGAAGAACCCATTGCCCGAGCATGGGAAATCTGTCAACATGGTCCAGGGCTGCCCTGGCAAGTACAAAGTCAAATATGTCAGTCATATTCGACAGTCTCTTGTCGAAATGCATCGTCTGCTATGTGATTAAAGTCATTATGAGCACGACCATGACAGATGCCGAGTATGCTCTGTTAACCGATTGGGTTGTCGCCAGGTGCGCAAGGATATTCAGGAAATGCTGGATGAAGGAGTCATTGAGATTCTTCAGAATAGGAATGTTGACGAAGATGAGCCTGAGATCAACGTAATTTCCCCAGTATTCCGGATGCCCGAGCCTGTTATCATCAAGTATGATGGTAGCAAGCAGAAGGCTTCTCCTGTTCTTATCATTAAGCCTGCCGGTCCAGTACCGTACTCTTCCGAAAAAGCAATCCCCTTTCGTTACAATGCTGTTGTTGTAGAAAATGGCAAGGAAGTGTCCTTACCATCTTCCTCTGTTGTTAATATCGCAGATGTTAGTGGTTTGACCCGCAGCGGGCGTGTGTTTTCAGCACCACCAAAGCCCCAGGCTAATGCTGCTTTTGTTGAACGCCCGATTGGGAATGCTGTGAGCACCCCGAATCCAGCACCTGTTGTTAAGCCTTCCTCTACATTGATAGCTCCTACTTCTGTTGGCCCAAGCGGCAATGTGAAAGAAGACTGTGATGAGATGCTGAGGCTCATCAAGAAAAGTGAGTACAATGTTGTGGACCAGCTTCTACAAACGCCATCCAAGATATCCGTGTTATCTTTGTTGTTAAATTCAGAACCACATAGAGAGGCTCTGTAGAAATTTTTGGATGTGGCATATGTAGATCACGATGTCACAATAGAACAATTCGATAGCATTGTTGCAAACATTACTGCTTGTAACAATTTGAGTTTCTGTGACTCTGATCTCCCTGAGGAGGGAAGAGACCACAACTTGGCATTACACATATCCATGGATTGCAAAGACGACGCCATGTCCAATGTGCTGGTGGGCACTGGGTCATCACTGAACGTATTGCCAAAATCCACTCTTTCAAAACTATCATATCAAGGGCCTCCCATGAGGCAGAGTGGAGTAGTTGTGAAGGCCTTCGATGGGTCGCGTAAAACTGTGATTGGGGAAGTTGATCTCCCAATTAAGATTGGACCAAGTGATTTCCAGATTACCTTCCAGGTTATGGATATTCACCCATCGTATAGCTGTCTCTTAGGCAGACCATAGATTCACGAGGCGGGCGTCGTGACATCCACCCTACACCAGAAATTGAAATTTGTGAAGAATAAGAAGCTGGTGGTGGTAGGGGGAGAAAAGGCTCTTCTGGTTAGCCATTTGTCTTCCTTCTCGTACATAGATGCTAAGGATGAAGTTGGAACTCCTTTCCAAGCTTTGTCTATTACTGAGCCTATTGAGAAGAGAACTTCTTCATTTGCTTCCTACAAAGATGCAAAGTTGGCCATTGAGTGTGGTGCAACTGCTGGTTTAGGAAAAATGATTGAGCTAGAAGACAATAAGTCTCGGGCTGGCATAGGCTTTTCTTCTGGGGTCTTCAACACCAAAGGGTTGTTCAAGAGTGGAGGTTTTATCCACACTGGTCAGGATGAAGAAGCTGTTGATGTCTTGGAAGAAGATACAGAGGATTCAGGCAATTTCATCATCCCTGGAGGGATCTGCAACAATTGGGTCGCTGTGGATATTCCTACAGTTATCCACAAGTCAACATAATGATCATTTTGTTTAAAAACCCTTCTCCCATGCCAAAGGGAGGAGTGATGATATTGTTGGCACATAAATACAATGATATTTTCATTCAATAAATTCATGTTAAATGTTTGTTTTTCCAATTATTTTCCCTTTTCGCTTTTGCATGAAATTGGTGATCACATAAAACCCTAAAAATAGAATAAAATCAATCTTTTCATCTGCATAATGATTTGCCTTGTTTGATTTCTAAAAGCTTTTCATATCCAAAATCATTATGCAGGATGATCAAACCCATTGAACATAATGATCCAACACCATCTCCCAACTTTGAATTCCCTGTATTTGAAGCAGAAGAAGATGATGTTGAAGAGATTCCTGATGAGATTACCCGTTTACTTGAGCATGAAGAGAAGATCATTTAGCCGCATCTTGAGAATTTGGAAACAGTCAACTTGGGGTCTGAGGATTGTGTGCGAGAAGTGAAGATTGGGGCACTCCTTGAAGAATCTGTTAAGAAAGGGTTGATTGAATTGCTACGAGAATATGTTGACGTCTTCGCTTGGTCGTATGAAGACATGCCTGGTCTAGATACTGATATTGCGCAACATTTCTTACTCTTGAAGCCTGAGTGCGTGCCTGTGAAGCAGAAGCTCAGAAGAACTCATCCTGATATGGCAGTGAAGATTAAAGAGGAGGTTCAGAAGCAAATTGATGCGGGGTTTCTGGTGACTTCTACATATCCTCAATGGGTGGCCAATATTGTGCCCGTGCCCAAGAAAGATGGAAAAGTCTGGATGTGCGTGGACTATAGAGACTTGAATAAAGCTAGTCCAAAAGATGATTTCCCTCTACCACACATTGATATGTTGGTAGACAATACAACTAAATTCAATGTCTTCTCATTTATGGATGGATTTTCCGGATATAACCAGATCAAGATGGCACCCGAGGATATGGAGAAGACGACATTCATCACACCTTGGGGAACATTCTGTTATCGAGTGATGCCCTTCGGTTTGAAGAACGCTGGAGCCACGTATCAACGAGCTATGACCACCTTGTTTCATGATATGATGCACAAGGAGATTGAGGTATATGTTGACGATATGATTGCTAAGTCAAGAACGGAAGTTGAACATGTAGAGCACTTGTTGAAGCTTTTCCAGCGTTTGAGGAAGTATAAGCTTCGTCTGAATCCCAACAAGTGTACATTTGGAGTCCGTTCTGGCAAGTTATTGGGCTTCATTGTTAGTGAAAGAGGTATTGAGGTTGATCCTGCAAAGGTCAAAGAAATACAAGAGATGCCCGCGCCCAAAACTGAGAAGCAAGTCCGAGGTTTTCTTGGCCGCTTGAATTATATTTCCAGATTCATATCCCACATGACTGCCACATGTGCGCCGATATTCAAGCTCCTCCGGAAAGATCAGTCCCATGATTGGACCAAGGATTGCCAGAAAGCCTTTGATAGTATTAAAGAGTATCTGTCTGAACCTCCGATTCTGTCTCCGCCTGTGGAAGGGAGACCATTGATCATGTATCTGACTGTTCTTAAAGACTCAATGGGTTGTGTCCTGGGTCAGCAGGATGAATCAGGGAAGAAAGAGTATGATATTTACTACCTGAGCAAGAAGTTCACTGACTGTGAGTCTCGATACTCGATGCTTGAGAAGACATGCTGTACTTTGGCTTGGGCTGCTAAGCGCTTACGCCAGTATATGATAAATCATGCGACTTGGTTGATATCCAGAATGGATCCAATCAAGTATATCTTCGAGAAGCCTGCTTTAACAAGAAGGATTGCCCGTTGGCAGATGTTGCTATCTGAGTATGATATTGAATATCGAGCTCAAAAGGCTATTAAAGGTAGTATCTTGGCTGACCACTTGGCACATCAGCCGATCGAGGATTATCAGTCAGTTTAGTATGACTTCCCGGATGAGGAAATTATGTATCTGAAAATGAAAGATTGCGATAAGCCTACACTCGATGAAGGGCCAGAGCCTGGTTCCAGATGGAGTATGGTGTTTGATGGCGTTGTAAATCAGTATGGAAATGGTATTGGGGCAGTGATTATTACTCCTCAGGGCGCGCATATTCCTTTTACACCAAGGCTAACTTTCAAATGCACAAATAATATGGCTGAGTATGAGGCCTGTATCATGGGATTGGAAGAATGTATTGATCTAAGGATCAAGCATCTTGATGTATATGGTGATTCAGCCCTCGTTGTTAATCAGATTAAGGGTGAATGGGAAACGAATAAGCCTGGCCTCATTCCATATAGAGATTATGCGAGGAGGATTTCAACGTTCTTTACTAAGGTTGACTTCCATCATATTCCTCGAGATGAGAATAGGATGGCAGACGCTCTTGCTACGCTAGCTTCAATGATTGTGGTAAAACTTTGGAATGAAGTCCCCAATATCACTGTGATGTGCTTGGATAGACCAGCTCATGTATTTGCAGTAGAAGAGGCGAAAGATGACAAGCCATGGTATTATGACATCAAGTGTTTCCTTCAGAACCAGGTTTACCCGCCTGGGGCATCTATGAAAGATAGGAAGACTCTGAGGAGATTGTCAGGTAGTTTCTACCTCAATGGCGAAGTGCTTTATAAAAGAAATTTTGACATGGTTCTGCTCAGATGCGTGGATAGACACGAAGCAGACCTGTTGATGACTGAGGTCCATGAGGGTTCATTTTGTACTCATTCCAATGGACATGCCATGGCTAGAAAGATGTTGAGAGCAGGCTACTATTGGCTGACAATGGAGTCTGACTGCTGCAAATACGTGAAGAAATGCCACAAGTGTCAGATCTACGCGGATAAGATTCATATTCCTCTGACACTTTTGAATGTGATTTCATCACCATGGCCTTTCTCTATGTGGGGAATTGACATGATTGGCATGATAGAGCCAAAAGCGTCCAATGGACACAGATTTATTCTCGTAGCAATTGATTACTTTACTAAGTGGGTTGAAGCGGCATCATATGCAAACGTGACCAGGCAGGTAGTCGTGAAGTTTATTAAGAATCAACTTATATGCCGCTATGGTGTGCCAGATAAGATCATTACTGATAATGGATCTAACTTGAACAACAAAATGATGAAAGAGCTATGTAGTGAGTTCAAGATCACGCATCATAATTCTTCTCCCTATAGACCCAAGATGAATGGGGTTGTTGAAGCTGCTAAGAATATCAAGAAGATTATCCAGAAGATGGTTGTCACGTATAAGGATTGGCATGAGATGTTGCCATTTGCTTTACATGGATATCGGACGTCTGTCCGCACTTCAACAAGGGAAACCCCTTTCTCTCTTGTTTATGGCATGGAGGTTGTACTCCCAGTAGAGGTGGAGATCCCATCAATGAGAGTCTTGATGGAGGCCAAGTTGGTTGATGCTGAATGGGTTCAGAGCCGTTATGACCAGCTGAACTTGATAGAAGAAAAGAGATTGACTGCCATTTGCCATGGTCAGTTATATCAGTAGAGAATGAAGAAAGCTTTCGATAAGAAGGTCAAGCCTCGCGTATTCCAGAAGGCGACCTTGTGCTCAAGAAAGTCTTGTCTTTCGCGCCCGATTCTAGGGGCAAGTGGACTCCAAACTATGAAGGTCCATATGTTGTTAAGAGAGCCTTTTCAGGCGGTGTGTTGATACTTACAACTATGGATGGGGAGGATTTCACTCGTCCTGTGAATTCAGATGCAGTCAAGAAATACTTCGCCTAGAAATAAAAACAGAATAGCTCGCTAAGTTGAAAACCCGAAAGGGCGGCTTAGGCAAAAATGAGCGTCTCGGTGGACTGAAAACCCGAAAGGGCGGTCCAGGCAAAAGTTAGAGACATTGAAAATGAATATAGGTATCCCGCTAGATTGAGTACCTCACCCGAAGGCGCAATCTAGGCAAAAATTAGGGATTAGACCAGTAACTGCATCCTGACAAGACTCTGTTCTACAACTGTCATCCGTTAGAGATTCTTGCTCATTCGTCATCAACCAAAGCTTCGAATACATCGAATTCAGAATTGGTGGAGAAATGGTCATTATGTTCAATGTAGTCCTTTTCCAATATATATCACCAATTTCAAATTTGTAAAGATCTATGGAGTCTTGTCATTTGCAGATTACCATTCCATCAAATAAATTTGAGCATTTTATCCAATTATTTGCACTCTTATTTGTTTCTATTCAACAAACGTTTTGCATGCTTTTAATTGAGAAAATATCATTGTTTTGAAAAAAAATGAATTGTTCATAATTTGTTTTTAAACAAGGTGAACATTCACAATGATGAAAAGGATACTCAGGAGATCCTCGGTGCTCTCCCAAGGATGGTATGATCTCCAACAGGGTAAGACATTTGTTCATTTTCCTGACATGACTGTATTTTCTTCCTCCGGAGCCCTGAGTGGTATGCTTGTTGAGATATTCACCACTCTCCCCTTCAGAGGGGTAGCATCCTTTTCTCCTCAGCAGACGTGATCCCCTTGGTGGGTACGGTACTTGGTGGTTGATCCTCAGAATCCCTCGGATAGATTCCCCAGTAGAGTTGCTTATGTGGCAGATTCCACCTGTGCAATAAACTTTTTCCCCAGTTGTGACTGATGATTCATCCCCTGCAGAGATTTTGTTGTTTCCTGGTATCTCTGATCTCCGGCAGATTGATTACTCTCTGGTGATTTTGACTTTCTCTCTTGAGATGTAGTACCGGATGTTTGTGTGCTTATTCCTGTAAAGCCTGTTTGTGTTAGAAATGTCTGTCTGTCAGCATTCATCAAACATAAACCACGCATGTGTGGGTATATTTTTCAAACATTTGGATATTCATATTGCATTTTTGCCATATATCTTTGTTTGTTATTCCTCTACTAGTTGGTAATACATTTCCCAAGCAGGATGTCGGTGTCTGATCCCTCCATATAGAGAGTCAGCATATTAAGTAGAAAGTGTTTATCTTTCCTTCCGCATTCCCCACTGAGTTATATTCTCATGGACGACGGTTGTTTCCGCTTCCTCCCAACATATATATTGGGATGGGTTCCCATATTGGGTTATATCCCCACTACGACGAGTCTTGATTCAGTTGGCCTCTTTGGTTTGATCCTAAATTGGCCTCTTGTGGGTGCTTCCTGTGCTTCCCCGTGGTATAAATGAATAATTGCTCAGTAATCGACAATCATTCATCTTATCCCCGGCGGAGTCTGTGGTTTACTACCCTTATACCGGTAGTTGTAAACCCTATTTTCTCCCCTTTTGCAGAGTTAACCTCTTTGTTCATCCTAAGTTGATGACGGTTACTTTTCCGTGGTTTTCTACCCAGTATCCGGTAGATGTGATCCCCTCCCTGATGGTTATCATTATCCAATATTCGGTATTGATATTCCCTCTTTCTCTTGGATAATTGCTCTGATTAGACAATTTATCCCCAGCTGTAACACCTCAAAATTTGCCCTCCTCTCTTGGGACTAGTTAACATATTTTACATATCATTTTTAGGTTATTAGGCATTGCATATTGCATATCATGTGGTTACATTGTGCAAGTCATCCTCCTAAGTCTTGATCAGAAGATAAGAGGTTATGTGCAAGCTAGGGTTTCATTGGACTGGTCATTGATCATCTGAGGATGTGCAAGTTCAAATTAGGGTTTCATGATTCTCAAAGGATATTGGTCTTCATCTTGATTACAATGATACATCATCATCATGGCTTGATATCATCAGAAGATTCAAGTGTTGAAGCATATTTCTTGAGGTTAGGGTTTTGCCCACTGGTCAACCCTAATCAGTTGCATTGGGCCAATCAGGGCATGATTAGGAGGTGGGGTCTACAATGTATATGGGGATCATCCCATGGTTTTATTGTGCATATTGAGGCTAGGGTTTCACCCTTGAGCCATTTCATCAGAGGATTGGGGCTTAACTTGATCAGTGCATTGCCAAATTCATCTATCAGTTGAAAAAGTCAACTGTGGTCAACTGTGCATGATTTAATGGATTTGGAGGTGGGATTGAGTTGGATACACTTCATTCATGTTGGAACAAGTGTTATTGGACATGTCAAAGCTCAAGAATGGAGAAAATAAAGTCAGAACAAAAATTGCCAAAAATAGAAAGTGACTTGTAATGGAAGTTTCCAAAAATGGAAAGTTTTTCACCTCAAGACCACGTGTCCAAGGAAGCTTCAAATGAAAATTTTTTCAACATGAAAGTTGTAGATCTTGTTCTCACCTTTCCAAAAAGTCCAAGAACTTGAATTTCCCATGTATGGTTGGCAAGTTATGGTCCATTCAATTTCAAAAATGACCCATAATCAAAGTGGCATAACTTCCACATGGAGTGTCCAAATTGAGTGATCTTCTTATGAGCAAACTCCATTTGACATGTACTTTCATGGTGCATAATTGGAATTCATCAAAAATGGTCAATGCAAAAAGTCAATTTTCAAGTGTACAATTAAAAATCCAAGGGCAAAATGGTCCAAGTTGAGAAATAATGGGAATTTTGGCATGGGAGTTTTTGCAACACCTCACAAATGCAAATTAGAAATTGTTTCAACTGTCACAAGTGCTCAAAATGCAATATTTGGCCAATTCACTTTTGAACTTCACTTGAAAATGCAAAGTTTGGCATAGCATATGGAAAATGAGAACTACAATGCTAATCAACATGGGATCAATGCCAACTCATCACAAATGGCATTTTGAGAGTGTGTGAGCTGTCATACAGCTGTCACAGGGCCTATGTGAAAAGTCCATTTTGCCCTTGCTTAGTAAAATGCATTTTTGCTAATCACATTTCATTTTGGTTAATTGGATGATTAAGAGTGTGATTAAGTGGAGGTATATATCACTAATCATAACTAACTTTGGATGAGAATCACAATTTCACAAAATCTCTAACAGTTTTTCCTCCAATTCTCCAAATTCATCAAGAACATTCAAGAACAAGATTCAACCAAACTCCTTCAATTCTCCACCAAAATCCAAAATTCCTTTTGCTTCGTGTTCTTTGATCTTTCTACTTCAACTGTTTCATCATTTCATTGGCCAAAAACATCAAATCCGCGACTGTTCAAGTGGTGCTCATCCATGGTGAATTGAAATCTCTTGCACTAGAAGCAACATTGGATCAAGCTGAGCCTTGAAGTCACCTTCCTATACCTCAATCTTCACCTGTTTCAAGGAATCACGCGCAAAAACCTCAAGAACAACTTCTGCCATCACAACAAGGTTAGAATTCGAAACTCACCGTTGCTTTAATTGTGATGTGCGTTTGAAAGATCGTTGCATGTAGATCGTCGTGATGTGCTTAGTTTTGATTATGATTAACTGTAGATTGAGTTATCATGCTTTGAATGTTTGAATGCAAAACTTTAATTGATCGATCCGGATTGTACAGTTAGAGTTAGCTTAATTAGGTTACATATTTGGAATCCTCGCGCTTAGACCTTTCCAATGGATATCCGTTTGTGAGTTTTGGTGAAAAAATGAGCGAAACCGATTTTGGAATGTTGAAGAGCATGAACACGGGAAGAATGAAGGAGTTCTGGAAATTTTTCTGCGTTTGATTCGCTACAGTGCCAGGCCAATTTGAAATGTGTTTAGCGCCAAAATCCAACCAATCGCGTGCTGACAATGGATTAATGAAACGCCTGCGTTTTGGCATGGCTAGCGAGAATTACATTTATGCCACTGAATCCATTTAATTAAATTGACACTTTCAATAATTATTTCAACAATTAACAAAACTTTAGAAAATCATAAAAAATTCATTATTAATCCAAAAATAGTGAGACTTTTTTTGATAGATCCCAAATTCTCTCTAGTTTTTTATAGGCATGGTAACATAAGTTGTGCTTGGAGAAATGTTGACCTGGCCTATTGATCTTTGACTTGTGTGCCTATTTTGCATGTTTTGCCAAATTCATCATGAAATGCTCATACATTTAAAGAAATGATTGAAATTTTTTGTGCTCATTCTAGACATGTTGATGGTGATTTCCATGTAAAGTTTATGATTTTTGGATACCTGGGGATTGGAATATGAGTTTTTGAATCTAGGTGTGACAATTTGTGTCACACCTAGCTAGGTCAACTTCATGAATTTATTTGCATGGCCTAGGATTGTTTGATTGAGTTGAAATTTTGCATGGATGATCATTGATGTGTTGAGATAACATGTGAATTGTTCTGGATTTTTCTATGGCATTTTCAAATTGATTGATAATTTTCTTCACTGTATGCTCATTTGGTAACATTGTGTGATACATGTTGCAATTTTGCTTGTGAAATTCTCATATGGTTTTGGATGAATGTGAAATTTGGTATGCTGATTATAGACACATTGTAGGACATCATGCTTTTGGTCCCATTCATTTCTTAATTGTTTTCACTGTTTTATGAATTATTGAAGTGAATGTATGTGTTGATGCCTTGAATTGACTTGCATAATTGTGTCTAGATTTCTTGATTTTCATTGGCCTAGTTCCTTTTGTCCAATTGAGCTAAAAATTGACATGCTACTTTTTGGTTGTGTCCTGTTTAGGTGTGAATTATTTGAGGATTTTTGGAATTGTTTTGATATGCTTTTGATTGAAGTCATTCTGTTTGGACTTTTGATGTTGTATTTGACCTAGTTTGTACCAAATTGTGCATGAAATGAAAATGGTGGATGATATGAGCATGGGACCAACTGCATTTGCTTTTGAATTGCTTGAATTTGATTTTGGTTGAGAATTGCTTGCTGTTTAGAATTTGTTCTCCCTTTTGGACCCTAGGCTTGGCCTAGTGGTCTAGTTTCTCACATTTGGTTTGACTTTTCAGGATGAAATGCACAATGCTTAAGGAGATGGCTTCAAGTCAATTAAATTGAGATTGTTTGATGTTGAGAACTAATTTGACTTTGTTTTGTAGGTTGTGAAGCTTGAGCTTGAGCTTATAGCTTGCACTTGTGTGCATTAACTTGTGTTGTCTGTATAGATTAACATTTGCTGTTTACTGTTTGTCTGTCTGAGTACTGATGATACTTGATTGATTTCAGGTACATTTAGTCGCTTACAGTTCTTTAAGAACTTGCTTGCTGCTGCTTGGTTTTTAAATCGCTTGAGGTAGGACTTCTATTCTTCATGTAGTCTGGAAGACCTGGCCTGTTACTTGGCCAGGCAACTGTCTGAAGTCCTCCTTAAGAGGCGATGTTTGTGGTTGTTTACATTTGTGCCAAGCAGGTGAAGACCTCTATGAGGCAATTGGTGGAAGCCAAGGGATATGCAATCTATCCCCCACTATTCTGTGAGTCGTCCCTCTGCTCACACGGCTGTGTGTTGATGCATTGGGACACAAACCCAAGATCTTGTGCTGTTGCACGATCGAGTCAGAGTCTTGAGCGTAGAAGGGTCCCTCCATTCTGGACCCACGCTCCTTTGTCTGAAGCTCTCCCTGATCAGGGATAAGAGCTGTGAAGTCTAATCTTCACTCACCTATCATCTGCTTCACCTTAGCCCCTCAATGGCAAGGTTAAGAGCGAATACTGCCCCTGTACAGATGACTTGCTTCGGCAGTCAAACCCATTGTTTGAGCCTCACTTGACTGGTTATAGTGTGTGCTTTGTGAATATTTGTTTGCTCTGTTGGCTTGTATGCTTGTATGCTTGCTTTCTTCCTGGATAGGATTAGCTTGCAGTTGTGCAAGTAGGTAGAAACCTCAACGTAGGGCAATGATGCATGACAACACTAGGCTCGAGTACAGCTCCCTGGTAATGTGTCTTCCCTTGGGTTCTGGCTAGATTTTCTTTCCCTTTCAGGGGGAACTACATCGCCCTGATCCTCGTTCCAGACGAGGTATGTAGGCAGGAGACCGTGCGAGGTCTCTCCGGGCACTTTTTTTTCTTTTTTGCGTGTGTTTACTTGTTATCTGATTGCGTTTTGGTTCGGATGCCGACGTAAGCCCAGTGATTGGCGGTCGGGCTCCACGTTTGCCCTTTCGTGTGTGTTTTGGTTCGGATGCTGATGTAAGTCCAGTGATTGGCATTCAGGCTCCCAGTTTGCCTGTGTTTTTGTTTGCTTGTTTGGCGTGCGTGAGCCAAACTACGGCAGCTCTGATTCTCGTTCCAGACGAGATACGTAGGCATAGGATGCGACGTCCTATCGAGCTCTCTTCCCCTTAACCCCACCTGTGTTGTCTTCGGTGTGTGTGTGTGGTGTTTTAGCAACCTATTCTTTCTTTTAGAACGTGGATCCCGTCGAGTACGACGGACGTGAGGGGTGCTAATACCTTCCCCTTGCGTAACCGACTCCCTTACCCTTTCTCTTTGGTCGCGAGACCATGCTTTTTCCAGGTTTCTCTGAGCGTTTCCTTTCCCTATCTTGGGATAAATAACGCGCAGTGGCGGCTCTGTGTTGTGTTTTTGTTTCAGCCCGCCGGTTGTTTTTCGCGGATGCGACAGCTGGCGACTCTGCTGGGGATCTTCGGATGTAGACCTGTGCTGGTCCATCTTCCCCGAGCGAGTCCTTCCTAGCATTCTAGGATGGTTTAGGTTGCTTGTGATGCTTGATTTATTGCGTTTATTATTCTAACCAGTGTATATATTTGCATAAATATTTGCATGCATCATACTATCATGTTGTTGCCGTCCTCTGTGCTGGTGGTTCCTCTGTTTGGGATGGGTGTTCTGAGTGGGGCTAAAACCCAGGCCCGAGTATACACCTAGGATTAGCGTGGTCTCACGTCGCTCACATGCCGGTTGGACACATTGTTGCAACGTGACATACCACAAGCCGGACGAGGTTCATCTGAGAAGTGCTCTTCCAGTGGGGTTTTCCACTTTGGTTGGGTTATCTCTTTTGGGCTGTTGACTCTGGTGACCGATCATTTCCCGGATCTTTGGTTTAGACGATCTCAGGAGAGCTACAATGGCACACCCGAAAGGGCAAACCCATTGAGTATCTCTGCCCGATTGTCGAGACTATTATCCGCCTTAGGATGACCTGATTAGAATTTACCTGTGAGGGGAGGGTGATTCTTTCAGATGCATTGCTCAGATGGTGACTTTTGGTTCCGTCGATCAGAGTTATATTTACAAGTCGAATTTAGGGCCAGTTGTGTCTGAGACGCCGGAGTGCTGTCCGTATTATTTATCAGTGGGGATCCGTTTATTTCAGGATTCCCCGGGCCGATGTTATCAGTGGGGATCCGTTTATTTCAGGATTCCCCGGGCCGATGTTATCAGTGGGGATCCGTTTATTTCAGGATTCCCCGGGCCGATTCAGAGATGGTTATGGGTATCTGCTCAGAGACTGATGATGATGATGATGTATCTGTCTTCCGTTTATTTCGGAACCTGTGGGTTGGATTCGTGGTTACATGTTCCCTCAGATGGTTATGATCAGTTCAGAGACCAGATTTCAGTGCAGATGATCAGACGGCTTGGAGGATGGCAATGCATTGCATTCATTCATCAGCATCCTTACATCTTGCATTTATCTGCATCTAACACATGTTTACCCATATGCAGGGACCCTTTTTGATCGAGATCCTGGTTGAGAGATTTCTTAGACATGAGGAGACCCGGTTTGAAGGACGATGTGGCCTACAGTTTCTTCGACCCAGAGATCAGTGTGCTGAAGGATATGATAGCTTTGATTACACCCGACCATGTGGGGTTGTTTCGTGAGACGTATGGGGGGATTCTGAAGATGGTTTTCAGACTCACTGACAGAGACAGGAGCGCCATTCATACTCTTCTCCAGTTTTATGATCCTGAGCTGAGGTGTTTTGTCTTCCCAGATTACTTACTCGGGCCGTTGATGGAGGATTATGCTGATATTTTGGGTATCCAGATCAGGGATCAGGTTCCTTTCTATGCTACTAAGGAAGAGCCTGATATTAGTGGGATTTCCCGTGCTTTTTATCTGAGTCTAGAGATAGTGAAGGGTAATCTGAAAGAGAAGGGGAAGTTGCCTGGTTTTCATTTGAGTTTCCTGGAAGCTAAGGCTAAGGAGCAGTCGGAGTTGGGTAATTGGGAAGCTGTCTGTGCTTTGATTGCTGCGGGCATTTATGGGATCATCCTGTTTCCTAACCAGAAGAACTTCGTGGATATTAATGCCATTCGCTTGTTTGTTCGAGGAAATCCTATTCCCACCTTGATTGGAGATGTCTATTATTCGGTTCACAACCGGAATGAGAAGAGGCGTGGGGGTTTGATTCGATGCTGTGCTCAGTTACTATACAAGTGGTTTATGGGTTATTTGCCGTCTAAGGGTGCCTTTGTTCTTCTTGGTCAGAGTGTTAATTGGGCGACCAAGCTGATGGGTTTGAGGGCCGAGGACATAGATTGGACTCACAGTAGTGGGGTTGGACAGGACTTCATCTGTAGTTGCAGGGGTTTTCCCAATGTACCGCTTATAGGAGTTCAGGGTTGCATTAATTATAACCCGACACTTCTTAAGAGGCAGATGGGATTTGCTATGGAGCTTCCTCCGTACAAAAGTGAGGTTCAGGAATCTGTGTACTTCCCAGTTGAGGGTAATCAGGCCCAGGTGAAGCAGGTAGCTGAGGCATGGCGCAGCATTCAGAGGAAAGGAAAGGTTTCCTGGGGTAGAGCTAATAACAGGTCTTTTCCTCCGTTCGATGACTGGCTCAGTAAGAGAGTGGAGCTTAATTGTCTACCGTTTCCTATGGTTGATCCTTGGTATCCGTTGATTGAGGAGACTCCTTCTACTGTTAGTATGGACGAGTTCTTAGAGATGAAGCGGGAGAGAGATCAGTTGCTTGCAGAGAAGACGGAATTGGAGATGAGTGTTGCTCGGGTTCAGAGGGCTAATCAGGAGTTCAGAGTGAAGATGGAAGATCAAGACAAGCGACATGCCCTGGAAGCAAAGCGCTTTGAGATGGATACTGCCTACTATGGGAAGGTCAGCCAAGCCTTAGCATCATCTACCAGAGAGCATGACATCACCAAGGGGAGATTGGCTAGAGCTTCAAAAGTCATTGAAGATGAGAAGCGGAGGCAAATTCTCGTAAGGGATCAGAGAGATGCTAGAGCCAGAGTCCTTGCTGCAGAGTGGGAAGCGGAGAAAGCGAAGATCATTGCTGAGAGAGATCACTACATGGCAGAGAGAGATCACTACTTCAGACAGATGAAGATTCATCAGAAGGAAGTGGGGAGATTGCAGCAGGAGAACACCGAGCTCAGGTTCGCCGTAGAGTTCGCAAAGATGGAAGATGAGATAGAGCCGTCTGTGGGACCCTCGTCTAGCTAGATCTTTCATTTGTTGTGGATTACCGTCAGGCTTGTTGACTGAATCTACTTGCTTGTATTTCTTTCCTGATTTTGGAGGATTGTATTTGAATTTTATCTGGTTTGATGTATGACTATGGCACTGTCTGTGCATTTTGCTATGTGATGGTTATTTTCATTCAGTGATTGGTTTACAAGCTTTATTTGCTTTACCGTATGCACTCACACAAGCACACACATGGTTGGGGGTATCATGCTAAATCACATATCTCCGATCTGCACGATAAAATCAAATGCTGATTATCAAAATATTGATGCCGGATTATTATTTGTCTCGATGATGCCAGGATCGAGAGATAAAGTGTTCCTCATGTAGATAAACACTGCATTCATGCATTGATCATAATAACTTGTGTTTTGTTTTGCAGGTATCTGTTTCTAACGTGCTTGATTGATGCAGGAATCATTGCTCGCGCTCGCAGAACTGTACCTTTGCACTCAACCCGACCTCACAGATACTTCACCAGACGCAATACTCCTAGACTCATGGATCTTCCCAGTACAGACATCCTCGAGCTGAAGGACAAAATGACTGAGCTGATCAACATCATGCAAGGCTTTGCAGTTGGTCAGAAGGCTCTAGCAGACAAAGTTGAAAAGCTCGAGCGGGCTTCTGCAGCAAACAGCGGGGTTAACCTGGATGGAGTCTCCAACCAGGGGCTGGGGTCTCGTGATGGCGGAAAGAGGATAACTATTGGTGTGGTGAATAATGCTGGTGCTGGTGGCCAACCGGGGCAGAATTTGAAGGACAATATGTTGCCTCCGTTCTATGGGTTTGATGAAGATGGAGAGGAAGACAGGGAGGCTGATCAGTTCTCCATGCATAATGAACCGTTCGTTCCTTACAATGCTCCGCCTCATAACAAGGAGATTCAGCTGCTGGCTGAAAAGATCAAAGTGCTTGAGAGTTATGCCACTCCTGGGGTGGTGAATATGTCTAATATGGGGCTTGTGGAGGGGATTGTGATCCCGCAGAAGTTCAAGGCGCCAACATTTGATAGATACAACGGAAGTTCTTGTCCAGAGACCCATCTTCAAGCTTTTGTCCGCAAGATTTCTGCATATGCTATGGATCAGAAGTTGTGGATGTACTTCTTCCAGGACAGTCTGTCCGGAGGCTCCTTGGAATGGTACACCAAGCTAAAGTCCTCGGATGTTAAGAATTGGCAGGATCTTGGGGACGCGTTCTTCAAGCAATATCAGTTCAACGCTGACATGGCTCCGAGTCGTACCCAGCTGCAGGGTATGTCTCAGAAGAACAATGAGGGGTTTAAGGAGTATGCCCAGCGGTGGAGAGAGTTGGCTGCCAGGGTGCAACCTCCTCTTGTCGATAGAGAAATGTCGGATCTGTTCATGGGGACCCTGCAGGGGGCCTTTGCTGAGAGGATGGTCGGATGTCCTGTCACCAACTTCTCAGATATTGTGGTGGCTGGGGAACGGATAGAAAGTTGGCTGAAATTGGGGAAAATCCAGGGTACTGCGTCTTCTTCTTCTTCAGGGTCAAAGAAGCCATTTGGTAATGGTGGACAGAGGAAGAAAGAGGGTGACACAAGCGCTGTCTATACACAACGAGGACCCAGTAGGGACCGTTACTTCCAGCACAATGCTGCAGTAACCATTCCTGCTGAGTCTCAGCCTGCACAATCACAACAGCAGCAACAACCACAACAAAGACAACCTTTTCAACAGAGGCCTCAGAGGGCCGGGTACCAAGTCAGGGGCCGGATGAATGATAGGCAGTTTGACAGGCCTCCGGTGACCTATTCTTTTCTGCTGAAGAAATTGCAAGACCTAGGGCTGGTACAGTTGAGGACGCTGGCACCTTTGAGACCTGATCAAAGGCCAGCTAGTTATAATGAGAACGCAAAATGCGAATTCCATTCGGGTGCTCCCGGACACAACGTAGAGGACTGCAAAGCTTTTAAGCACGTAGTCCAAGACCTGGTGGATTCGAAAGCGATCAACTTTGCACCATCTCCCAATGTTAATGCCAATCCCATGCCCGCGCATGGTCAAGGGGGAGTGAATGCCATTTCTGCAGAGAGTAGGTTTGGGCTGTCTACTGTGGATCAGTTGAAGACTCCGTTGGCTGAGGTTAAACGGCAGTTATTGTTGAATGGGGTCTATCCGGGTTGTGGCCATGAGTGTGATGAGTGCACTGTCTCTGTCAATGGGTGTGAGCTTCTGAGGAAGAATGTCCAGGGCCTGATGGACGAGGGGAGTATCTTGATTGAGAGAGCTGATAAAGAAAAAGAGGAGGTCTCCACCATAACGATTTATTTCGATCCGGTGGATTTGTCGAACCTTGCTGAAGCGGCTCCAGTTACCATCACGGTACCTGGACCAATTCCCTACGATAAAGATGATGCCGTGCCGTGGCATTATGGTGGGGAGGTATACTGTAATGGGGAGAAGATAGAAGAGCAATCTGCAAGTGAAACCACTGTGCTAAAGGTGGATAATGCCGGTCCCAGCGGTTTTACTCGCAGTGGAAGGTTATTTGCTCCTGATGCGCTGAGGAGAGGAGAAGAAGAAAAAGATAAAAAAGAAAAGGTCGAGGCTTTAGCCAGGGCAAAAGGAAAGGTTGTGGTTGGTAATGATACTCCTGTGGTGACACCGGCGCCTGCGGGGTCGGAAAACAAACTTGATGATGATGCTGAAGAATTTCTGAGAATCATCAAGAAGTCCGAGTACAAGCTGGTTGACCATCTACAGCAGACTCCTTCTAAAATATCCATTCTTTCGTTGCTGTTGAGCTCTGAGGGGCATAGAGAGGCTTTATTGAAAATTCTGAAGAAGGCTTATGTTCCTCAGGAGATCACTATTAATCAGCTGGAGACGGTCGTGTCCAATGTGCATGCTAGCCATGGGCTGGGCTTTACGGACATGGACCTGACAGTGGATGGAAGGAATCATAACAGGGCGCTACACATTGCTATGGAATGCAAAGGGGCCGTGCTTTCGCATGTGCTGGTTGATACCGGCTCCTCTTTAAATGTGTTGCCGAAGAAAGCTCTGGCGAAGCTTAATTGTGATGGGCTGATTCTGACCCCTACTGATCTGATAGTACGGGCTTTTGATGGGTCAAAGCGGGCCGTATTCGGGGAGGTTGAGCTGCCAGTGAAGATTGGACCTGAGGTGTTCAAGTCGACATTCTATGTCATGGATATCCAGCCGGCATACAGTTGCTTGTTGGGTAGGCCATGGATTCATGCTGCTGGGGCAGTTACCTCGACTTTGCACCAAAAACTAAAGTACATCTGGGAGGGTCAAGTCGTCACTGTTTGTGGGGAAGAGGACATTTTTGTCAGCCATCTGTCCTCGTTCAAATATGTGGAGATGGATGGTGAGATTTGGGAGACACCCAGTCAGGCTTTCGAAACCATTAAGGTAGAGAATGCTCTTTTTGCCAAAGAGGAGGAGAAACCGTCCATAGCTTCGTACAAGCAGGCCGCTGAGGTGGTAAAGAATGGAGAGGCTCCTGGTTGGGGCAGAATGATGGAGGTCCCTGCAAAGAAGGATAGATTCGGGGTTGGATATCAGCCGGGCCGAGGTTCAGGGCAAGGAAGAGGACGTCGTACGTCGGTAACCTTCACAAGCGCCGGAATGCTGGATCCGGATTACATTTGCATGATGGGTGAAGATGCTGATAGCGACTGTGACATGGACCAATGGATAAAGCCGTGCACACCAGGGATGGGAATCCAGAACTGGAAGGCTGAAGAGATCATCCGGGTCACTCTGCTGGAAGAGTAATATTTTTCTTGTTTTCAGTTTATATGCATGAAAGCCTTATGTGTTGCCCGACACGTAATGGTTCATTGTAAGGGCCACCTCATGTTTAAATTTGCAAGATTTTTGCATCATTAATAAAGGATGTTTTTCAATAAAAGCGGTGTTCCCTGTTTTTCATTTATTTTTGCAGTTTAAAAATAAAAACAAAATAAAAATGGCAATGTTTTCATTTTTCTTTTTCAATTTTTCACACCGGTTCTAAAGCAATGCATGAATCAACATTCATGCAGATGCGATTCTTCTCCGGATCTCATTGATAACAATCCTGTTACACCCTCATATGACTTCGACAATCCGATCTATCTTGTTGAAGAAGAAGACGAAGAAGATTGTGAACTGCCAGGGGAATTAGCCAGGTTGTTGAAACAAGAGGAAAAGGTGATTCAGCTGCATGAAGAACAGATTGAGGTGGTGAATCTGAGCACCGTCGAGGTCAGAAAGGAAGTGAAAATGAGGGCCGCTTCAGAGGCGAGTCAAGAGCAGGATGGTAGTCTTGTTGAAAGAGCATGTGGATGCTTCTACCTGGTCATGTCAGGATACGCAAGGGTCGGATACCGGTGTCATTGCGCACAAGCTACCGTGGAAAGGAGACTGTCCTCCAGAGAAGCAGAACGCCGGTGCTACTTGTCAGAGAGCCATGGTGACTTTGTTTCATGATATGATTCATCATGAAGTTGAAAGCTATGCTATGACATGATAGCAAAGTCCCCAAACAGAAGAGGGGCATCTGGCAGATCTGGCCAAGCTGAGTAGACCGGTTGAGACAATTCAAACTGAGGTTGAATTCGGATAAGTGCACTATCAGAGTGCGGTCCGGTAAGATGCTGGGGTTCATTGGAAAAGAGGAATCGAGGTTGATCCTGCTTAAAAAAAAAAAAAAAAAAAAAAAAAAGCAATAAGAGAAATACCTGAACCGAGAACAAAAAAGAGGTTCGTGGTCTCCTAGGAAGATTGAACTACATGTCATGGTTCACATCTTATCTAACAGCCACGTGTGAACCCATGTTCAAGATGTTGAAAGAAAAGATCAAACGGTCAGGTGAAATAATGATTGCCAAGGGGCATTGAAAATAAAGGAATAAGTTGCAGGAACCTCCGATTCTGATACCTCCTGTGGAAAGAGCGATTGTTAATCTGGTACTTGACAGTCCTCGAGGGGTCTATGTGGTGTGTATTGGGGCAGCATGACGAGTCTGGTCGAAAAGAGCATGCCATATACTACCTTAGCAAAAAGTTTACCGACTGTGAAACAAGATATTCACTGCTCGAGAAAACTTGCTGTGCTTTGGTCTGGGCTGCTCGCCGACTAAGGCAGTACATGTTGGTTCATACCACTTTATTGATTTCCAAGATGGATCCAATCAAGTACATTTTTGAGAAGCCAGCATTGACCGGACGGGTTGCGAGGTGGCAAATGATTTTGACTGAATATGATATACAATATACCTCTCAGAAGGCAATCAAGGGGAGTGTATTGTCTGATTACCTCGCTCAGCAACCCATTGATGATTATCAACCGATGAAGTTTGAATTCCCTGATGAGGACATCATGTTTCTCAAATCGAAAGATTGCGAGGAACCAATCCCGGAGGAGGGGCCTGACCCTGAATCCGAATGGATTCTGATGTTTGATGGGGCCGTTAACGTGAACGGAAGCGGTGTTGGTGCTGTTTTGGTTACGCCGAAAGGATCCCACATTCCTTTTGCTGCCCGGCTAACGTTTGAATGCACCAACAACGTGGCTGAATACGAAGCTTGCATATTGGGGATTGAAGAGGCGATTGATTTGAGAATCAAGAACCTTGTCATATATGGAGATTCAGCTCTGGTGATAAATCAGGTTAACGGAAAATGGTATACGCATCAATCTCATTTGGTTCCATATCGAGATTATACGAGGAGATTGTTGACGTTTTTCACCAAGGTGAAGTTGCATCATGTGCCCAGAGAGGAGAATCCTTTGGCAGATGCTTTGGCTACTCTGGCCGCCTTGATTAAGGTGCAGCGGTGGAATCAGTTCCCCAGTGTGGAAGTTGGGCGTCTGGATAGACCAGCTTATGTGTTTGCTGTTGATACAGCGCCTGATGATGAGAAGCCGTGGTATTATGATATCAAGCGCTATCTAGAGACTCAAGAGTATCCTGAGGGAGCATCAAAGAAGGATCGAAAGACTCTGCGGAGGTTAGCCATGGTATTTTACTTGAATAAGGATGGGGTTCTGTACAAAAGGAATTTTGATTGGGTCTTGCTCCGATGTGTTGATGATAGAGAAGCAAGCCAATTGATGAAAGAAGTTCATGAAGGTTCGTTCGGTACCCATGCCAGTGGGAATGCAATGGTGAAGAAGCTGTTGAGGGCAGGTTATTACTGGATGACAATGGAGGCCCAATGTTTCAACTTCGTGCGGAAGTGTCATAAATGCCAGATTTATGCTGATAAGGTGCACGTGCCTCCAAATCCGTTGAGTTTAATATCGTCTCCATGGCCGTTCGCCATGTGGGGCATTGATATGATTGGAAAGATAGAGCCTACGGCTTCGAATGGACACCGGTTCATATTAGTGGCTATTGACTACTTCACCAAGTGGGTGGAAGCAGCCTCTTATTCGAACGTGACGAAGCAAGTCGTTGCCCGATTTCTCAAGAGAGACATCATTTGCCGATATGGGGTTCCCGAGAGAATCATTACTGATAATGGTTCTAATTTGAATAATAAGATGATGACAGAATTGTGCCGGGAATTCAAGATCGAGCATCACAATTCTTCTCCCTATCGTCCGAAGATGAATGGGGCGGTTGAGGCAGCCAATAAGAATATTAAGAAGATTGTACAGAAAATGGTGGTAACCTATAAAGACTGGCATGAGATGTTGCCGTTTGCATTGCATGGGTATCAAACGTCGGTACACACATCTACTGGGGCAACTCCTTTCTCATTGGTATATGGGATGGAAGCGGTATTACCTGTCGAAGTTCAGATTCCCTCTTTGAGAGTCTTGATGGACGTAAAATTGCAAGAGGCTGAATGGGTAAGGACCCGGTATGAAGAGTTGAGCCTGATAGAGGAAAAGAGGCTAGCAGCCATCTGTCATGGGCAGTTATATCAGCAACGGATGAAGCGTGCTTTTGACAAGAAGGTACGACCTCGGGTATATCATGTAGGTGATATGGTGTTGAAAAGGATCCTTCCTCCTCAAAACGATCGTAGGGGCAAATGGACACCGAATTATGAAGGTCCGTTCGTGGTCAAGAAGGTTTTCTCTGGCGGAGCCTTGTTGCTAACGACCATGGATGGTGAGGATTTTCCATCCCCTGTGAATGCAGACGCAGTTAAAAAATACTTCGTATAAAGAGACCCGCTGGACGAAAAGAATAAAATAGTCCAGGCAAAAAATGGGCATCCCGGCGAACCAAAAAACAGAAAGAAAGGTTCGGGCAAAAGTTAGGGATAAAATGAAAAAATGTACACTCGGCAAGTCGAAAACCTGAAAAGGCGACTTGGGC
The DNA here is from genome assembly GCF_024323335.1 of Lathyrus oleraceus. Classification (NCBI taxonomy): domain Eukaryota; kingdom Viridiplantae; phylum Streptophyta; class Magnoliopsida; order Fabales; family Fabaceae; genus Lathyrus; species Lathyrus oleraceus. The sequence goes on along the minus strand of NC_066580.1, from coordinate 38,809,442 downwards.
AAAAAAGGGTATCCTGGTGGACTGAAAACCCGAAAGGGCGGTCCAGGCAAAAGAGGGATTGAAACGAACAACTGCGTCCTGCATGATCGTTTGCGCTTTGGTTAAAGCATCACGGATAAACACCCGGTAGGGATCAATCAGAAACGTCTTGTTCAGAAGGCAGAAAGCATGGAGAGTCTGAGGACATATGGGGTGTAACCGAGTTGGAACTCGATGAGATTGCGGGTTTCGCATTGCCATTAGGATAGATTTTTCCTTTTGTGCGCAATTACCTCTTTTCAGGAATTGCTTCCTTTGTATTGCTCAATTTGAGCCACACTTTTCCAATCAATAAAATGCATATTCAGTCAAATAATTTTGTTTTTGTTTTTCATTACCGCTTTGATTGCAAAAACATCCGATTATTTTGGTAAAAAATCTTTGCATTTTAAGACATATAGGTCCCTTCCAATGCATGTTTATAAGATTGAAAACTTGAAATCTTATTTGGAAGGTTGAGTGACCCAAGTGTTGAAATCTTGACACGCCTGGGGCACGGTTTTATCTAACGATCTGTTTTGCAGGAACTGTTAGATATTCTTCACTCACTTGCAGGTTGTGATGTGGAAGCTTTGACAAAACAAATCCCCATGGGAGTTCGCTCAGGAACGAATGTAGGGAAGAATGACGAAGACGTTGAGACGTACGACGATCCTTGATGGTAATCAAGAAGACTCTTCAAAGTCGGAAGACTTGAAAGTATGTAATTCCCCGCAGAGTCCGATCAGGGACGAGTGCATGAAGAAAGGACGGAGAGACGACGAGACGTCCGACGACCCTTGAAATTAATCAAGAAGACTCTTCAAAATCGGAAAATTGAGATTTCTATATAACTCCCAGGAGTACGTCTCGTCGAGCGTGGAGCGATTGGGAATACAAGATGATGGAGCAGAAAAGGTCTAGACGAGTCTGGGAATTCTCAAAAGTGGAGTCGGTACGAGATTGGGAGGTGGATACCATGGTTCGACAAGTCGACGGGTGTTTTGTGCCAACTTTTCTCATTTCCCCAGCGGGGTCCCCAAGCAGAATCAGAGGGCCAACTCCCCAGCAGATCCAAGGTCTGTGGATTCCCTAGCCGAGTCAGGATGGTTATTCCCGGCAGGTAAACGATGTTTCCTCAACAGCCAGGTTTGAAGGTTGCTATTCCCCGAGTGGATCGGGTTTCAGTGAAATATATCTCCAGCAGTGTTCATCCTACCAGTGGATCGGGTGAGTTTCCGTAGCGGACTGATATGTGCATCCCCAGCTGAGTTGATTCTATCTATGGATTGCATGGGTAATCCCCAGCGGAGTGGCATTCGCTTCCCTAGCAGGGTCAGGATGGTTATCCCCAGCAGGTGTTAGAATTGATGTTTCCCCAGTCGACAGGCTTGGAGGTTGCTATTTCCCCAGCGGAGTATCTGTGAGCATTTCCCCAGTGAAGTCGTCAGGTATCTGTGAGGGTTCCCAAAGCAGAGTTGGGATTGATATCCTCAGCAAGTCAAAGACTGGTGTATCCCCACAGAGTGATGGTGGTGCTTATCCCCAGCAGTTTCTCGAGCGGATTGGGTGCAAAGGAGGTTCTTCCCCAGCAAGGGTTACCTTTTCCCAGCAGCAGTGCTATTCCCCAACAGGGTGGAATTGGAGTATTGAAGAGTTCCTCAGCAGAGTGTCTCGAGCTCCTCAGAAGAGTCCCTTAAGGGGGACACTTTTTATACATTCATCATGAAAAAATAGCATAGCATGTTGCATAGAAAAAATAAATCGCGTAGCATTTCCATAATTATGGAGCATTACGCAGAAAAAGATCATGCATCATTATGGCAAGCATAAGCTAGTCTCAAGCTGTGGTTACCGTTTGAGAGGTGATGTTGCATCAAAGTTTCTGTCGAGCAAAGATGGGAACGATAATCCAAAAGTTTTCCGGTGTTCAGACCGAAGTGGTGTTCAGGCCAGTTTTCCGGTGTTCAGACCGAAGTGGTGTTCAGGCCAGTTTTCCGGTATTCAGACCGAAGTGGTATTCAGACCAGTTTTCCGGTATTCAGACCGAGGCGGTAAGCAGACCGATGTGGCGTTCAGGCCAAGTTTCCGATTTTCAGATCGAAGAAGTTTCCGACGATCAGGTCGAAGTACTTATGGTATTCAGACCAGTTTTCCGGTATTCAGACCGAGGCGGTAAGCAGACCGATGTGGCGTTCAGGCCAAGTTGCCGATTTTCAGATCGAAGAAGTTTCCGATGATCAGGTCGATGCACTTGTGGCGTTCAGGCCAAGTTTCCGGTATTCAGACCGAAGCGGTGTTCAGGCCAGTTTGCCGGTGTTCAGACCGAGGCGGTATCCAGACCGAAGTGGTTTTCAGACCAGGAAAAGGAAAGTTCCGGGGTTCAAGAAAATAGAAAAGGAAAAGAAATGATAATCCCCAGCGGGTGTGGTGTTCAGACCATGATTATCCCTGTGTTACCATTTATTTTGGTATCCAGGTCGACGTTGCTGTTTCGGTATTCAGGCCGACTTTTTCCGTTCCAGACGGATTTGTGTTTCAGAGATTGTTTCTTCGCCGATTCTGACAGGCGTTATTAATTATTTTCCCATCAGAGTGCAAATTGTTCGTCTGTTCTTGGTATTCAATCACTCTTCATCCTGATCATCTGAAAGCCGAGGCTATTCATATCGACAGGTTCACAGTGGATTGAATAGGGGCAGCTGTAACACCTCAAAATTTGCCCTCCTCTCTTGGGACTAGTTAACATATTTTACATATCATTTTTAGGTTGTTAGGCATTGCATATTGCATATCATGTGGTTACATTGTGCAAGTCATCCTCCTAAGTCTTGATCAGAAGATAAGAGGTTATGTGCAAGCTAGGGTTTCATTGGACTGGTCATTGATCATCTGAGGATGTGCAAGTTCAAATTAGGGTTTCATGATTCTCAAAGGATATTGGTCTTCATCTTGATTACAATGATACATCATCATCATGGCTTGATATCATCAGAAGATTCAAGTGTTGAAGCATATTTCTTGAGGTTAGGGTTTTGCCCACTGGTCAACCCTAATCAGTTGCATTGGGCCAATCAGGGCATGATTAGGAGGTGGGGTCTACAATGTATATGGGGATCATCCCATGGTTTTATTGTGCATATTGAGGCTAGGGTTTCACCCTTGAGCCATTTCATCAGAGGATTGGGGCTTAACTTGATCAGTGCATTACCAAATTCATCTATCAGTTGAAAAAGTCAACTGTGGTCAACTGTGCATGATTTAATGGATTTGGAGGTGGGATTGAGTTGGATACACTTCATTCATGTTGGAACAAGTGTTATTGGACATGTCAAAGCTCAAGAATGGAGAAAATAAAGTGAGAACAAAAATTGCCAAAAATAGAAAGTGACTTGTAATGGAAGTTTCCAAAAATGGAAAGTTTTTCACCTCAAGACCACGTGTCCAAGGAAGCTTCAAATGAAAATTTGTTCAACATGAAAGTTGTAGATCTTGTTCTCACCTTTCCAAAAAGTCCAAGAACTTGAATTTCCCATGTATGGTTGGCAAGTTATGGTCCATTCAATTTCAAAAATGACCCATAATCAAAGTGGCATAACTTCCACATGGAGTGTCCAAATTGAGTGATCTTCTTATGAGCAAACTCCATTTGACATGTACTTTCATGGTGCATAATTGGAATTCATCAAAAATGGTCAATGCAAAAAGTCAATTTTCAAGTGTACAATTAAAAATCCAAGGGCAAAATGGTCCAAGTTGAGAAATAATGGGAATTTTGGCATGGGAGTTTTTGCAACACCTCACAAATGCAAATTAGAAATTGTTTCAACTGTCACAAGTGCTCAAAATGCAATATTTGGCCAATTCACTTTTGAACTTCACTTGAAAATGCAAAGTTTGGCAGGGCATATGGAAAATGAGAACTACAATGCTAATCAACATGGGATCAATGCCAACTCATCACAAATGGCATTTTGAGAGTGTGTGAGCTGTCATACAGCTGTCACAGGGCCTATGTGAAAAGTCCATTTTGCCCTTGCTTAGTAAAATGCATTTTTGCTAATCACATTTCATTTTGGTTAATTGGATGATTAAGAGTGTGATTAAGTGGAGGTATATATCACTAATCATAACTAACTTTGGATGAGAATCACAATTTCACAAAATCTCTAACAGTTTTTCCTCCAATTCTCCAAATTCATCAAGAACATTCAAGAACAAGATTCAACCAAACTCCTTCAATTCTCCACCAAAATCCAAAATTCCTTTTGCTTCGTGTTCTTTGATCTTTCTACTTCAACTGTTTCATCATTTCATTGGCCAAAAACATCAAATCCGCGACTGTTCAAGTGGTGCTCATCCATGGTGAATTGAAATCTCTTGCACTAGAAGCAACATTGGATCAAGCTGAGCCTTGAAGTCACCTTCCTATACCTCAATCTTCACCTGTTTCAAGGAATCACGCGCAAAAACCTCAAGAACAACTTCTGCCATCACAACAAGGTTAGAATTCGAAACTCACCGTTGCTTTAATTGTGATGTGCGTTTGAAAGATCGTTGCATGTAGATCGTCGTGATGTGCTTAGTTTTGATTATGATTAACTGTAGATTGAGTTATCATGCTTTGAATGTTTGAATGCAAAACTTTAATTGATCGATCCGGATTGTACAGTTAGAGTTAGCTTAATTAGGTTACATATTTGGAATCCTCGCGCTTAGACCTTTCCAATGGATATCCGTTTGTGAGTTTTGGTGAAAAAATGAGCGAAACCGATTTTGGAATGTTGAAGAGCATGAACACGGGAAGAATGAAGGAGTTCTGGAAATTTTTCTGCGTTTGATTCGCTACAGTGCCAGGCCAATTTGAAATGTGTTTAGCGCCAAAATCCAACCAATCGCGTGCTGACAATGGATTAATGAAACGCCTGCGTTTTGGCATGGCTAGCGAGAATTACATTTATGCCACTGAATCCATTTAATTAAATTGACACTTTCAATAATTATTTCAACAATTAACAAAACTTTAGAAAATCATAAAAAATTCATTATTAATCCAAAAATAGTGAGACTTTTTTTAATAGATCCCAAATTCTCTCTAGTTTTTTATAGGCATGGTAACATAAGTTGTGCTTGGAGAAATGTTGACCTGGCCTATTGATCTTTGACTTGTGTGCCTATTTTGCATGTTTTGCCAAATTCATCATGAAATGCTCATACATTTAAAGAAATGATTGAAATTTTTTGTGCTCATTCTGGACATGTTGATGGTGATTTCCATGTAAAGTTTATGATTTTTGGATACCTGGGGATTGGAATATGATTTTTTGAATCTAGGTGTGACAATTTGTGTCACACCTAGCTAGGTCAACTTCATGAATTTATTTGCATGGCCTAGGATTGTTTGATTGAGTTGAAATTTTGCATGGATGATCATTGATGTGTTGAGATAACATGTGAATTGTTCTGGATTTTTCTATGGCATTTTCAAATTGATTGATAATTTTCTTCACTGTATGCTCATTTGGTAACATTGTGTGATACATGTTGCAATTTTGCTTGTGAAATTCTCATATGGTTTTGGATGAATGTGAAATTTGGTATGCTGATTATAGACACATTGTAGGACATCATGCTTTTGGTCCCATTCATTTCTTAATTGTTTTCACTGTTTTATGAATTATTGAAGTGAATGTATGTGTTGATGCCTTGAATTGACTTGCATAATTGTGTCTGGATTTCTTGATTTTCATTGGCCTAGTTCCTTTTGTCCAATTGAGCTAAAAATTGACATGCTACTTTTTGGTTGTGTCCTGTTTAGGTGTGAATTATTTGAGGATTTTTGGAATTGTTTTGATATGCTTTTGATTGAAGTCATTCTGTTTGGACTTTTGATGTTGTATTTGACCTAGTTTGTACCAAATTGTGCATGAAATGAAAATGGTGGATGATATGAGCATGGGACCAACTGCATTTGCTTTTGAATTGCTTGAATTTGATTTTGGTTGAGAATTGCTTGCTGTTTAGAATTTGTTCTCCCTTTTGGACCCTAGGCTTGGCCTAGTGGTCTAGTTTCTCACATTTGGTTTGACTTTTCAGGATGAAATGCACAATGCTTAAGGAGATGGCTTCAAGTCAATTAAATTGAGATTGTTTGATGTTGAGAACTAATTTGACTTTGTTTTGTAGGTTGTGAAGCTTGAGCTTGAGCTTATAGCTTGCACTTGTGTGCATTAACTTGTGTTGTCTGTATAGATTAACATTTGCTGTTTACTGTTTGTCTGTCTGAGTACTGATGATACTTGATTGATTTCAGGTACATTTAGTTGCTTACAGTTCTTTAAGAACTTGCTTGCTGCTGCTTGGTTTTTAAACCGCTTGAGGTAGGACTTCTATTCTTCATGTAGTCTGGAAGACCTGGCCTGTTACTTGGCCAGGCAACTGTCTGAAGTCCTCCTTAAGAGGCGATGTTTGTGGTTGTTTACATTTGTGCCAAGCAGGTGAAGACCTCTATGAGGCAATTGGTGGAAGCCAAGGGATATGCAATCTATCCCCCACTATTCTGTGAGTCGTTCCTCTGCTCACACGGCTGTGTGTTGATGCATTGGGACACAAACCCAAGATCTTGTGCTGTTGCACGATCGAGTCAGAGTCTTGAGCGTAGAAGGGTCCCTCCATTCTGGACCCACGCTCCTTTGTCTGAAGCTCTCCCTGATCAGGGATAAGAGCTGTGAAGTCTAATCTTCACTCACCTATCATCTGCTTCACCTTAGCCCCTCAATGGCAAGGTTAAGAGCGAATACTGCCCCTGTACAGATGACTTGCTTCGGCAGTCAAACCCATTGTTTGAGCCTCACTTGACTGGTTATAGTGTGTGCTTTGTGAATATTTGTTTGCTCTGTTGGCTTGTATGCTTGTATGCTTGCTTTCTTCCTGGATAGGATTAGCTTGCAGTTGTGCAAGTAGGTAGAAACCTCAACGTAGGGCAATGATGCATGACAACACTAGGCTCGAGTACAGCTCCCTGGTAATGTGTCTTCCCTTGGATTCTGGCTAGATTTTCTTTCCCTTTCAGGGGGAACTACATCGCCCTGATCCTCGTTCCAGACGAGGTATGTAGGCAGGAGACCGTGCGAGGTCTCTCTGGGCACTTTTTTTTCTTTTTTGCGTGTGTTTACTTGTTATCTGATTGCGTTTTGGTTCGGATGCCGACGTAAGCCCAGTGATTGGCGGTCGGGCTCCACGTTTGCCCTTTCGTGTGTGTTTTGGTTCGGATGCTGATGTAAGTCCAGTGATTGGCATTCAGGCTCCCAGTTTGCCTGTGTTTTTGTTTGCTTGTTTGGCATGCGTGAGCCGAACTACGGCAGCTCTGATTCTCGTTCCAGACGAGATACGTAGGCATAGGATGTGACGTCCTATCGAGCTCTCTTCCCCTTAACCCCACCTGTGTTGTCTTCGGTGTGTGTGTGTGGTGTTTTAGCAACCTATTCTTTCTTTTAGAACGTGGATCCCGTCGAGTACGACGGACGTGAGGGGTGCTAATACCTTCCCCTTGCGTAACCGACTCCCTTACCCTTTCTCTTTGGTCGCGAGACCATGCTTTTTCCAGGTTTCTCTGAGCGTTTCCTTTCCCTATCTTGGGATAAATAACGCGCAGTGGCGGCTCTGTGTTGTTTTTTGTTTCAGCCCGCCGGTTGTTTTTCGCGGATGCGACACCAGCAAGACATCTTTCATACCAATTATCAAAATGTTTGTTGCTCCCCTTGATTGGTCATCATTATATACCTAGTTTTGGTATCCCGATGCCTTTCTCTTTGTCGGTCGATTTATCCTTTATTAACCCAGTAACCGGTTGTGGATAATCTTCCATGCGAGTGTATTATCTACGTTTTGACGGTAATAGATAATATATCTCATGCACTCTTTGGTCGAAGCTTTTGTTCTTCTCTAGTTGAGTAAGATTCGTATCCCTGTTTTGGAATCGAATGTCCATCCCTTAATCGAGTTTGCTTTTTGCCCTCTTTTTGGATGATGAGTGTTTTGGGAATATTCCCCAATTCACGCTTTGGTTGGTCACCTATTATATGCCCAGTAACCGGCATCCATGGTGTTCCTTCCTTCTGCTCCCTATTATGACTTTTGTCCCCTGTGGAGTCAGATTTTCCTGATTCGAAATATACCTTTCGGTCTTCCTCAGATGATTTGGTTGATTGATATCTCTCACCCTTATACCGGTCTTAGATATTCATTCTTCCCGAGCATGTTGTTCTCTCACCCTTATACCGGTGTTCAGATCACACGTCTCTTTGAGCTTATTACCCAGTAACCGGTAATACCTCATCCCGTTGTTTCCACAGGAGAGTCTTTTTGGATATCCCCAATGAGGTCCCTTAGTGGATCGTCCTCGTTCGGATTTTTATCCGAAGTACCCGTTGTGGGTAGTCCCTGCTGTATTGGCATATTCCCCAACACATGCACCTTCGAGTCAGCTCGAGTCTTTCCAGTGGATTTACTCCCTCTGGAATTTTGTTCCCCAAGTTTTGAGTCGTGACCTGCTCACGCGTTTTCACCCTTTACTCCTCCAGAGTCTCTATCTCCCTAGTGAGTGTATTAATCCTATGGACTGTCAATTTCTCCGGATTTCTTTTCTTCTTTGTGGACACATATCCCCACAGAGTTTTCCCATTTGCATACATACATCTGAATCATGAGGTCTCTTAGGGACCAAAATTCGTTTCTTTATTATTATTTAAGCCCATTCTACCCCGTCGAGACGAAGATCTTAACCTTCACTTCTCCGGTTAGAATGACCTTAAATAGGGGCATCTGTAAGACCCCAATTTTGTCCCTAAGATCCCTCATGGCATCATAACATTGCATGTGCATTGCCTCAAGGATCATTAGCATCTTGATTCCCTTTGCCTTTGGGTGGGACCTTCTGTGAGTTGGTTTGAGATCACCAAGCATGCTTGAATTGTATATCATTGCTTTTCTCATTTTATTTACTAACCAAAAACACAAAAATATGTCACTAACATTTTTGTTTGTAGCTTGAGCAATCACAAAGTCAAAAGCTTCAAGAAGATCATTGGTACAAAGACATGGTCAAGAGGAGATGAAAGCAAGCATGGTAATGGTTCCAAAAGCTATCATCCATCAAATATGCCTCCCTAGTACCTCAATGCATCATTTTGATCAAAGCCAGTCAAAGGGTTTGAGGTCTTGTTCTTCAGAGAAACCCTAATTCATCTGTGCATCACAATGCCTTGCTCATGAAGCAACCTCAGCCCATGGTCAAATACAATCAAGAGAAGTTCTTTAATTCATCATTTCATGCATATTTGAACTTATTTGAGTGTCCTCAATCATCAATTCATCAAGATATGAGGTATGGACTTGAGAAGTTGATCAGTCAATTCATCTGACTATTTTGAAATGCACTAAGAGCTAACTTTTTATGTGTTGGTCAAATGAAGATGGTTACAAAATAAAAAATGTTCTTAAGGAAAATATGAACAACTTTCATGTTCATCAAAAATTGATTTTAAGCTTGGAAGGCCATCTTCCATTCCAATACATTATAGGCCATTTTGACTGAAACCCTAATTTTGGGTCAACTTCCCAAGGACATAACTCATTCATTTTTTATGATTTTGAGGTGGGATCAAATTCATTGGAAAGATTAAGATGTCTACTTAAAATGTTATGTTGAGCAAAATTTCAAAATCTCAAAGGAAATACATGTGATAATGCAAGACACTATAGGTCCTTTTTGACCAAAGGCATCAAAAGTGAAAAAAGTCCAACTTCAAGTGCCCATAACTCTTTCATAAAAACTCCAAATGATGAAAACTTTAAGTCCATTTTGATTTTCTTGAGAATATCTACAACTTTGAGGTTGGAGGTTTTTTCATTTGAGGCTTGCATCATCCAAACAGAGGGGCTTGAAAATTGGCCAATTTTAGAAACCTTGCCTTGGCATGTCATGCACCTTATACTTTAAACTCAGATTTTATAAATTTCCACACTTCAAATGGATTTTTGCTCTACATAACAATTGTTCCTCACATCAATACCTTTCCAACCATTACTCACATGATCATGTTTGGATTTTTTTCATTGGGATTTTCGAAGAGATGATTGTTTAGGTACAAATGAGGAATTCACTTAAAATCTTGTTACATAAGCAATTGCCTTGCAAGTCACACGTCCAATTCCATTTGGCTGATGCTCAGAATTCACCGGGCATTGTTTTTGGGCCTTGTCCATGATCATGCAAGCCCATGCAATGAAGCTCCACATGCCATGCACACGGATTGATCACACTCTCCTTGCCACTTTCTCTATAAATAGAGATCTTATTCCATTCATTTCACACGCCTGATTCAACCTGAAATGCTGCAGAATTCTCTCCATAGCCATCACTAAAGAAGCAACTTCACTTTTCTCTAAAAAATTTCAGATCTAAAATTCAACTTCATCTGGTTGAATTCTTAGATCTAATGCTTCTAAACCTTCATCATTCATCTCATTGAACTTCTGTTTTAGCAAAGCAAGCAATGCATCGTGTTCAAATTACCAGAACTCAAGCTTACATTCCAACTGGTATTTTCTTCGATTCTCATCATCCACGGACCTTTTTGCTTGGATCTAATGTTTTCTGAAGTCCTCACTTGAGAGGCAAGCTAGTGGTAGCTTCAATTTTGCTTTTCCTTGATCTGCATTTTACATACCTGAATCTTCCACCTCAGATTTCTCCATTTATAGGAATCTTGAGTGTGATTCAAGGTTACAGGGGTGATGTACATCACCCCAACTTCATTTTGGTATAAGGATCGTGCATTTCCATTAAGGTTTAAAAACCTGCAAGTTTGGCCGGAATCTGCAGGCTCACCGGAGAAGAAGGTGGCTCCGGTGGCCGCCTCTCTCCAGTTTGAATTCTGGCCGTTGGATCCATTTCCCAGATTTGATCTCAGCCTTTGCTTGTTATGACTTCTATTTAATCTTTGTGTGACGCGGTTGACTAAGGGATACCATGCGCGTGCATCTCCCAGCCTTGTGATCTGCCAGCTCAATTAATGAGCTCAGATCCAAGCGCTGTGGATTTTTCTAATTTCTAATTTCTGTTTTTATTTTCTTAAATTCCATTTTATTTCAAAAATCAATATCTCTTTCATTTTTAATCCAAAAATTATGGGACCAATTGCATTATTTCCCAAATAATTTCTAGTTTCTATTTCTGATTTTTAATATTTTTTATTTTGTCATTTGATATTTTTTGTGAATTTTCTCTTTTCTGGTTATTTTTAATTCATTTTAAATAGTTTTTGATATTCAAAAAATGCAAAAATATTTTCCTAACCTATTTGAATGATGATGGATCTATGAAAAATATTCTCATCAATTTTTGAATTGATTTGAGATTTATTTGAGATTTTAGTTCAATTAGGTTATTTTTATTCATTTTTAATTGATTAAAAATAGTTTCTGACTTTTAAAAATGCTGAAATTTTTTGTCAAACTTTGTTTGACCTTGTTGAACTTAGGATAAATTACTTGGACCTTTCAAGGTTGATTTGAAGTAATTTTGAAGTTTGACCTTTTATTTTATTTTAATTCAAGTTTATAATTAAATATTAAAAAATGCCAAAAATAGTTTATTCGTTTCTTGACTCCGAATCTTCATCTCACTTCTGTTTTTGATTGTTTGACCTTGACTTTCAATGTTATTGGTCAACATATGAGGATTGGTACATTGTATTTCATTTAATGCACTTTAAGTTTGCCATTTCCATTTCTCTTATTCATCTTCTCCTTCTTCTTCTTCTACTTATTTTCTTCTTGATCAATGAGTTGAAGGTTGATAAGTTAGCATTAGTTAGGGAGATTTAATCTTCCTTGATTCAAATCTAATTCATCTTGATCAATTGATCAAGTGAATGGTTTTGCATTAAGAATATGTTGTCTTCTAAATCATGCAAAAGGCTTAAACCAATACAAGATCAATTCTCATTTTCTTTTTGGCATGGCAAGTTTTTGGGACTTGGTTCACTAATCAAGACTCCTAACTTGTGTTTGTTGCCTACATTATTGTTGACCGACCTCAGATAGTTGTGACTTCTACATAAGTTCAATTACGATTGCTTAACATAGCGCTAAATTTGCCTTATGGCACACTAACTACTAACACTAACCATTGACAATTAACATTTACTTTATGCAATTTACTTTTATGCAATTTACTATTCTTGCACATATTATTCATTTGCTTTTCTCTTTGCTCATTGGAGCACATGTTTATGTTAATGCCATTTTTCTTTTGCTCACTTGAGCATATAATTGTGTATATATTATTGTGCTTTTGTGTTTGTTTTGATGGTTGTGGACCAAATGCAAAGAGATGGACTTAGTTTCTAGGACTTTCCCTATGCAAAGAAATGGAGAATTGGACTTAGATTCTAGGACTTTCCTTATGAAAAATTGGAGTAAAAGGATCTTAATAATGAAGATGGATTAGAAGGACCAAATCTCTAAACTCACTCTTGTCCATTCTTGTTTTACTTCATGGAACTTTTGATGTGTGTGCTTTTGTGCTAGGAGTTTCCATTTGAGCTTGATTGGAGGACCATTGCCATGTTCATCCAAGTGAAAGATACAAGACATTGAGGGTCATTTAAGAGACTTGTTTGGTTGCTTATGCTTTGTGGTTGCTTATTCCAAAGGATGGGAGCTACTTGGATCATCAATATGATCTCAAGAGAGGGACTCCATTGTGGTTTTGATTCTTCCACCCTTCTCTTTTTGTTTTACTTAGGACTTAACCCTTCTTCTTCTTCTCTCCACTCTAACCCAAGCCAAAACCTTTTGTGTAAACATTTAACCATTTGTTTTCAACATTAGAAACCTAAGCCTTATGCTTTTGATTTTCAAACTTCTTTTCATAATACTTATTTTGAACTGAATCCTAAGTCAACTTTGACCATACTTTGTAAATACTTTTCATTGGTAAATACAACTCACTCAATTGTTTTTGTGGTTTCAATGGCCACTTTCTTAATCAAAATCTTTCATAACCTTTAGCTATTAGGTTTGAGTTATCCTTGTGGTAGATATAATACTCACCTATATCCTTAGTGATGGACAATGAGTCTTCCATGCTTATTATAGGGTTAACCCCTCACTAGCATGTTGAAGCTATCCTCACATGGTGGATTTGTAGTTTGGTTGAGTTTTCTCCCTTTGATAACAAAAGACCTTAAGGCTTTTGGACCAATCAATTCACCAACTTGCTTTGAGATTTTTACCCCGAACTACGAGGTTTTGATCCTAATCTTTTATAAGATGGTACGTAGGCAATGGGTTTATCCATCCAAACACAAAATGTAAATAAACTTGTATATTCTTTTCTCATCTCTTCAATCATGTTTGCACAAACAAAATTTTCACAAAATAACAACCTTACAACAAATGTGAAAAGGGATCCCTAGGAGTACCTAGGATGTTTTGGGTGCCTAACACCTTCCCATTACATAACCAACCCCCTTACCCAGATCTCTGTTTCTTTTACTAGTTTTTGTTAAAACTATTAGGTTTTTGTTCGCTTTCTAACCATTCCTTTGGATAAATAGAAGTGCGGTGGCGACTCGACTTGTATGATTTACCTTGGATTTAGTTAATATCTCCGATGGTAACGAATACCCCGCTACATTTAGATATTCTTAAGGGTCAACTACGACAAGCTCAGAAAGAATGTCAAGACAATGAGCATTGGTGGCATCTAGCCACGAAGGAAAACAAGACGATAAGGGATACACTTGGGGCTCAGATAAAAAAGCTCACTAATTCCGTTCGTCATGCAAAGGCCGAAGTAGATCAGGAGCACTGACTCAAGAACATAGCCACTGAAGCTTCTAGGGTGTCACCCATGATATGGGAGGATAAGTGTCGAGAAGTAAGAGATGCAAGGGAGTCTGTCAGCTATTGGAAGAACCAGCTAGAGTCATTACGCCAAGACAGCTCCATATGGTTGAAAGAGCGAGACTATGTGATTGAAGATTATGAATCCTTTAAGAAGACCATATACTTCTTACAAGAAGATAGGGATAAGTTTCGTACAAAACTCGATGGGCTAGTAGGATTTTGTAATTGGGCAGCTAAAGAATTGCCATGGAGGTTGAGAGACGCAGCCGAAGAGTTGAAAGAAGATAACACTCCTCCAGCCATAATCAGTTTCATTCTGCTCTGTAAAGGGTTGTTGAAGAGATTCAATGAGGAACTAGAAGAACTTCAGGCTAGAAAGCCAGCTGTTTAATTTGCTTATGTCTTGTATTTTGTTCCTTTAACAAATGTACTTTTGAACTATGACCTTTTTGGACCTCTATGTTATGTATTGGAATGAATGGCGTTTAAAAATTACTCCATTATTGCTATTCTAAGTTTTTTTTTGTTTCTTCGAATTACTAACAACTAATGAAACTCAAATGACTCCCTGGAAATAAAATATGCATAATATTCGCATCTTCATTATGCATCACACTTCATAAAAGTCAAAAAAAACTTACCCAACCTTTTTACCCTTTATCCAGCCACACTGACTAATCAACACCGATACGAGACGCGAAGCAAATACAAGATGACACTAGAGCAAGTTGAGGCCAATCAGGTTACCATGAGGACAAACATCAATACAATCTAGGAGAAGATGGATCAGCTGTTGGAGACAATGCTCGCGATCGCTCAGAGAGAGAGGAGTGAGGAGGAAGAAGCTAGGGCAAAAAGGAATGATAGCACGCCAGGTATGAATCCCCAAGATGAAGGTTACGTCCCCACCAAAAAGAGATTGGTTCAGATACCGGTAAGAGGCAAAGGAGATGGAGACCGTGCAGAACCTTCTGATACGTCTACTCATCATGGATCCGAAATTGGAGATGACCAGTATGATGCATTCTATATGCCTGATCAACCAAAACCTAAGATACTTCCAGATCCTGCTGCAGATAGGCTCCGTGCCCTGGAAAAGAAGATCAAAGCCATGGAAGGAAATAATATCTTCGGTGCTTCTGCCATGAACATGCATTTGGTATCGAATTTAGTCATCCCGACTAAATTTAAAACTCCCGATTTCGAGAAATACAAAGGACAGACTTGTCCAAGAAGTCACCTGGTAATGTACTTCAGGAAAATGGCTGCTCATACCAAAAATGACAAACTACTTGTACACTGTTTCCAAGACAGTCTGAGTGGAGCATCTCTGAGATGGTACATGAGCTTAGAACAGGGGCGAATTCAAAGTTGGGAGGATTTGGCTGACGCATTTCTCCGTCAGTACAAATACAACTTAGATATGGCACCCGACCGAATGCAGTTGCAAAGGATGGCTATGAAGGAGAGTGAGTCATTCAAAGAATACGCCCAGCGGTGGAGAGAGTTGGCTGCTCAGGTAGAGCCACCATTGTCTGAGAAGGAAATGACCGGAATATTTGTGGACACCTTGAAGGACCCATTTTTTGATCGATTAGTGAGCAGTGGAGCATCTGATTTCGCACATCTAGTTATAATTAGAGACCGCATAGAGAAGGGGTTGAGGGATGGAAAGATTCCAGGAGCATTGGCAACACCTAGCGCACCAAAGAAATATTCTGGAGGTTTCCCGAAGAAAAGAGAAGGTGAAACAAACGCCATATCCAGAAACTAAAAAGGGAAGCAACAAGCTTCATATGGTCAAGTCGCCGTCGTGGTGCCTATACCCTATCAACAGCCAATGCAACAACAACAAATGTATCAACCATAAAATCAACAACATCATCGGCAGCAAAGTACCGCACCACCAAGACAATTCAAGCCAAGACCTCCAAGAAGGCAACTTGATCCCTTACTAGTACCTTATAGTCAGATATTCCCATATTTGCAAAAGGAGGGCCTTCTAACAATGAGGGAGTTAAAACCAGCTGTTTTTCCATATCCACCTGGATACGACGTTAATGCCCATTGCGAGTTTCACATGGGAGGACATGGTCATACCTTGGAAAACTATTTCGCATTTCAGAATTGGGTACAAGACTTGATCGAAGCCAAGGCCGTTTCTTTCACTCCAAGACGCCCGAACGTGAACACCAACCCTATGCCAATGCATAAGGATGCTTCCGTCAGTGCCATTGAAGAGAGTGATCAAGGCAAGTTGATCCGGAAGGTTGAAGAGATTCAAACCCCTATCACCATGATAGGAGCGCAATTGCTGAAAAGTGGTCTGATCCCGGAAGAGTTGATTGAGGAAGAGAACAATGAAAAGTTGATGAGTTTTATACAACAAATGCTGGATCGAGGCGAGTTACAGATAAATTGCCGTGTCAAGAGCAAGCGCCAGGAAGATATGGCCGTGATAGATATCCCCTATGATGAGGTTAAAGTAGAAATACCTATAAGCCCGTTGGTGATAGAGTTCCCAACACCATTCAAATATAAAGATGAGAAGGCAGTCCCATGGATATATCAGCCCAGAGCTTTTAAGCAGGGACAAGAAGATAAACCTTTAATGATCAACGAACCAAATGTCACTTCAATTATGGGGCCAGCAAGAATGACGCGTAGTGGCCGAGTGTTCGCACCAAGAACTGCTGATACTTCTGAGAGAGCTAAAGGGAAGGAGGTTGCTGCCCAGATCCCCATCCCTAATCAAGGAATGCAAGACATGCACCTGTCTCCTAAAGTTGCTGCCACTCGTGAGGAGGCTAAGGAGTTTTTGAGAATAATCAAGAAGAGCGATTATAAGGTGGTGGATCAGCTAAACCAAACACCTTCCAAAATTTCCATGTTATCTCTACTGCTTAACTCAGAAGCACACAGGAATTCACTGTTGAAGGTATTGAGCGCCGCTCATATCACCAAGGACATAACAATAGAACAATTTGATGATGTGATAGCTTGCGTGACTACTGGGAATTTCTTGGGTTTTAATGATGACGAACTACCGATTGAGGGAAAGAACCATAACAAGGCTCTCCATATCTCCTTGAAGTGCATAGATACTATATTGTCAAGGGTGTTGGTAGACACATGTTCCTCATTGAATGTCATGTCGAAGACAACTTTGATAAAGCTGCCAATAGAAGGGATAAGTATGAAGCCCAACACCCTAATCGTAAAGGCATTTGATGGCTTAAGGCGAGCAGTGATAGGAGAGGTTGACTTACCAACCAAGATAGGTCCAACTATTTTTAATATCACGTTCTAGGTCATGGATATACATCCTGGTTACAATTGCCTACTTGGGAGACCCTGGATTCACTTCTGCAGGTGCTGTCACCTCCACTCTGCATCAAAAACTAAAATTCATTACAAATGACAAGATGATTGTGGTTGGAGGAGAAGAAGATATCTTGGTCAGTCACTTGACATCTTTCTGATATATCGAGGTGGATGGTGAAATCACTGAGACACCATTCCAATCCATGGAAGTGGTAAACATGATGGCCATCCAACAGACCTTGGAGGTCCCGAAATCAGGACCATCCATGGCCTCATGGCAGGGAGCTAAAGCTGTTATGGAAAGTGAAGATGCACAAGACTGGGGCAAAGTGGTGGAAGTGAAAGAGAAACGAGACAAGTTTGGCCTGGGGTATGACCCATCATCACACAAAGCCGGTAACCAACCTAACAAAGAGAAGATTCTTTCTGTGGAGAAAACGTTCACCAACGCTGGCCACATCTTTGGCAAGCAGGTGGCAATGATCAGTGAAGAAGACCACAAGGAGGGGGTGTCCAACTGGATGCGTCAAGATGCACCTAATGAAGAACTAACAAACTGGAAGGCTGTGGAAGTTCCCCAAATATTTCAAAAGTAATTTTATCATTTTAGACAAAACCCTATGCTCTGCCCAAGGCACAGTGGCATGTTGTAGGGCCTCCTTTATCTTTTTCAAGAGTTTTTATCATTAATGAAATGACAATTTGCATCCAAATTTTTGTTCCTTTCCTTTCGTTTTTATCTATTTACGAAAATGGCAATCAATTTTTATGCACGCACTTTCTAAATAAACTGCATAAATCATAACATGCAGAAACACCACCGAGACCGTTGATAACGACACTACTATGGTCCAATATGACTTTGATTGTCCAATCTACCAAGCTGAAGATGAAGTGGGGGAAGATTGCAAACTACCTGAAGAGTTGGCCAGATTACTCAGACAAGAAGAAAAGGTCATTCAACCGCACCAAGAAGACGTTGAAGTTATCAATCTGGGAACAGAAGAAGATAAGAGAGAAGTAAGGGTAGGCGTCGCGCTTCAAGATACAGTGAAGACGAGACTGATAGATCTCCTCCATGAATATGATGACGTGTTTTCTTGGTCATACCAAGACATGCCTGGATTAGATACTGATATTGTGACTCACAAGCTTCCCCTTAAAGAAGAATGCCCTGCTGTCAAACAAAAGCTAAGAAGAACTCGACCAGATATGGCTCTCAAGATCAGAGAAGAGGTGAGAAAGCAGTTTGACGCTGGTTTCCTGGAAGTCACTAAATACCCACAACGGGTTGCCAACATTGTATCGGTGTCGAAGAAAGATGGAAAAGTCCGCATGTGCGTAGACTACCGAGACTTAAACAGAGCTAGTCCCAAAGACGATTTCCCATTACCTCACATTGATGTATTGATGGATAACACAGCTCAGTTCTCCGTGTTTTCCTTTATGGATGGTTTCTCAGGATACAACCAAATTAAAATGGATCCCGGAGACATGGAGAAGACCATGTTCATTACTCCTTGGGGCACCTTTTGTTACAAAGTAATGTCGTTTGGATTAAAAAATGCTGGGGTAACATATCAACATGCCATGGTGACTCTTTTTCATGACATGATTCATAAAGAGATTGAGGTGTATGTCGATGACATGATTGCCAAATCCTAGACAGAAGAAGAGCACATCACCAACCTGGGGAAATTATTCGCTCGTTTGAGGAAGTTTAGGTTGAGACTTAATCCTAATAAATGCACATTTGGGGTTCGATCTGGGAAGCTTTTAGGCTTTATTGTAAGCCAAAAGGGAATTGAAGTAGATCCTAACAAGGTTCGAGCCATTCAGAACATGCATGCACCAAAGACTGAAAAGGAGGTTCGTGGTTTCTTGGGGAGACTAAATTACATCGCTAGGTTTATTTCTCACCTTACTGCAACGTGCAAACCAATATTCAAGCTTCTGAGGAAGAATCAAGGTGTGGAGTGGAATGAGGACTGTCAGATAGCCTTCGATAAAATCAAAGAATACTTGCAAGAGCCACCGATTCTAATGCCCCCTGCCGAAGGGAGACCTCTCATCATGTATCTAACCGTGCTCGATGAGTCCATGGGTTGTGTATTGGGACAACAAGATGAGACTAGTAGAAAAGAGCATGCCATCTATTATCTGAGTAAGAAATTTAATGATTGTGAGACTAGATATTCACTACTCGAGAAGACTTGTTGTGCACTCGCATGGGCCGCTAAGCGTCTCACACAGTATATGCTAACTCACACGACTTGGTTGGTATCTAAAATGGATCCCATCAAGTGCATATTCGAGAAACTAGCTCTCACCGGTAAAATTGCCCGATGGTAGATGTTGTTGTCAGAATATGATATCCAATATGTTACGCAAAAAGCGATCAAAGGAAGCATATTGGCAGACCATCTTGCCCACCAACCACTGGAGGAATACCAATCTTTGAAGCTCGACTTCCCAGATGAGGACATCATGGCTATTAAGGATGTTGAAGACTCCGAACTAGAGGAAAGTCTGAAGCCAAGAGCAGGTTGGACGCTCATGTTTGATGGTGCCTCAAATGCAATAGGCCATGGAATTGGGGCAGTGCTGATGTCTCCCAAGAATTTCCATCTACCATTTACCGCAAAGCTTTGTTTTACCTGCACAAACAACATGGCCGAGTATGAAGCTTGCATACTAGGGTTGGAAGAAGCTATTGAGTTGAAGATCAAGATACAAGAAGTATTTGGGGATTCCGCTCTAGTCATACATCAAATCAGAGGCGATTGGGAAACAAGACATGCTAACCTAATTCTATACTGGGATTATGTGCTGAAGCTACTCCCAAAGTTCGACGAAATCACTTTCTCTCATATTCCTTGAGAAGAGAATCAGATGGCAGATGCCTTAGCAACTCTGGCCTCCATGTACAAATTGATATGGCCCAACCATCAGCCTCATATTGAAATTAGGCGTTTTGATGAACCTGCTCATTGCCTGGCGACAGCAGAAGAGCCAGATGGTAAACCCTGGTTCTTTGATATCAAACAGTATCTGGAGAAGCGGGAATATCCGGAAGGGGCTTCCAGCCTTGACAAAAAAACCCTCTGGAGGTTGGCATCAAAGTTCCTCTTGAATGGAGAGATATTGTACAAGCAAAACTATGACATGGTTTTGTTGAGGTGTGTGGACAAATACGAAGCAGATCCGCTTATGAGGGACATACACGAAGGGTCTTTGGGTACGCACGCCAATGGGCATGCCATGGCCAAGAAAATTCTAAGGGCAGGTTACTACTAGTTGACGATGGAAACCGACTATTATCATTACACTAGAACATGCCGCAAGTGCCAAATCTATGCTGACAAAATACATGTACCGCCTACCCCGCTGAATGTCATAGCATCACCTTGGCCTTTCTCTATGTGGGGCATCGACATGATTGGAATGATAGAACCCAAAGCGTCAAGTGGACATAGATTTATCTTGGTGTCCATAGATTACTTTACCAAATGGGTGGAAGCCGCGTCTTATGCGAATGTCACAAAGCACGTAGTCGCCCGTTTCTTGAAAAATAACATCATATGTCGATACGGGATTCCCAACAAAATCATCACTGATAATGGGTCCAATCTCAACAACAAGACCATGGAGGAGTTATGCACAACATTCAAGATCGAGCACCACAACTCATCACCCTATCGATCTAGGATGAATGGGGCTGTTGAAGCTGCAAATAAAAATATCAAGAAAATCATCCAAAAGATGGTTGTTACGTACAAGGATTGGCACGAGATGTTACCTTTTGCATTACATGGCTATCGCACGTCGGTACGTACTTCAATAGGGGCAACCCCTTATTCCTTGGCATACGGCATGGAAGCAGTTCTCCCTATAGAAGTAAAGATCCCCTCGATGAGAGTTCTGATGGAGGCTAAGCTAGACGAGGCGGAATGGGTTCAATCAACGTATGACGAGCTCAACCTTATTGAGGAGAAACGCTTGAAAGCGTTAGGTCACGGTCAACTCTATTAGAGGCGTCTTAAAAAGGCATTCGACAAGAAAGTTCGTCCCAGGGTGTTTCAAGAGGGAGATTTAGTGCTAAAGAAAATCTTGCCAATTCACAAAGACTCCAGAGGGAAATGGACACCAAATTATGAAGGTTCGTTTGTGGTGGTTAGAGCCTTTTCCGGAGGCGCTCTGATCCTAGCTACTATGGATGGTGATGAGTTGCCGCTTCCCACTAACACTGATGCTGTTAAGAAGTACTTCACCTAAAAAATGGAATAATAAAAGCCGCTAAATCGAAAACCTGAAAGGGCGATTTAGGCAAAAATGGCAATCCCGGTGGATCGAAAACCCGAAAAGGTGATCCAGGCAAAAATTAGGGATGAAAATAAAAGAATTTGACCCGCTGAGTTGAAAACCCGAAAGGGCGACTCAGGCAAAAATGGGTATCCCAGTGGATCGAAAACCCGAAAGGGCGGTCCAGGCAAAAGTTAGGGATTAATTCCAAGGCAAAGAGTTGTACTTACAGACATTTGACATACCCTCAAAGACAAAGAATCGATCTACCTCACTTTTCAAAAGTAAAGTGCTCGGGCTATCAAAGACATAAGGATCATAGCAGT
Organism: Lathyrus oleraceus; assembly: GCF_024323335.1. Lineage (NCBI taxonomy): Eukaryota > Viridiplantae > Streptophyta > Magnoliopsida > Fabales > Fabaceae > Lathyrus > Lathyrus oleraceus. The sequence continues at coordinate 38,787,555 of NC_066580.1, read as the reverse complement.
GTGGAAACTCAATAAGAACTCAATTTTCATTGCCATTTTGTTTCTATTCACATCAATGACCTCATTAAGGAATTGCGTATTTATGTACAATCACCCATTTAAGGGTCAAATCAATAAAAGAGAATTTTTCTCAACAAAAGTATGCCCAAATCATTTTTTTATTTTATCTGTCTGTTTGCAAAGCAACTTTTATTTTTGATAAACATCACTTTTAAAAACTATTGGAGAAAATAAAACGCATGTTTGAATAAAGTGGTAAAATTGCTTTTGAAACAGTAAGCGGATGAATCCTTTAGTCCCCAAGATTCATTCTTGTCTTTCATAAAGGTGTAGGACTGATTGCAGACGGTTATGTTCCTTTCAACTACTAATTCATACCTCTCATAAATGTACTCATGGTATAGCCAGACCGGGGCAAGGCTCCATCACATTTCCAGCAAAAACATTGATAAATCATGGATGGAGTATCGCGTGTTGAGAAGTCTGAACCCTTCAATGACTCGGAACAACCCAAATATATTCCCAAAACCACCTAGCAGGGGCATTAAAATTTGATCTACATTAATCACCCCAATGACAAAAGTCCACACTGTTGGCATCGTACATCAAAGCGAAATGTCTTAACCGGGGCATATCCAATTACCCATTTGCATTCTAACATGCATCATATAAATCATCCATAAATGGTTTTCCTACCAAGCAGAAAATTAAAAAAACACAGTCATATCAATCATCAGCGTACTCATGCATAACACTCCCACAAAATGGGAATTTCAACAAAAAAAAAATCATTCGCATTCCTACATGCACAGCCAGATATCCCCAGCAAAATTGCATACTTGCATGCATCCCATGCATGGAGTTCCCGCCTAAAGTAGGACATCATACAAAAAATCAAATATAAAGTATCAGGATTCAAGGTCATTCATATATGTCTCGGACATTCCTCATTTCCAAATGAAGTTATTACCCTACCTAGGCTCGTAGGGTTATTTCTCAGCAAATTATTTTTCAACTTTTTGATTAATAATGATATTCCCAACATCTTCTTTACTCGCATTGCTTCCCCAAGCAGAGGTTACCCTAAAAAGTCTCTTATGAACTTTTCCACTGCAGAGCATTTCCAGTATGTCTCCTGCAAAAGGAGTCTTTTCTTAAAATTTCCCCCAACAGACGAACAATCGAGATACTGCTTCATTTATCTGAAAAATCTCATTTATCTGTTAGAGATACTGCTCTAGTATCCTCGGAAAGTCTTAGATTCAATTAAAGTATCTTTCCCTTGCTGGAATATCTTAATTTTATCATATAAGATGTTGTTTCGACTAGATACAGAGAATCTCATTTTTACTGTTTGAGATACTGCTTCATCAATATGAAGAGTCTCATTATCATATTTTTTAGAGATACGGCTCTAGTATCCTCGAAGAGTCTTAGATTCAATTAAAGTATCTTTCCCTTGTTGGAATATCTTAATTCTATCATATAAGATGCTGCTTCGACTGGATACAGAGAATCTCATTTTTACTGTTTGAGACGCTGCTTCATCAATATGAAGAGTCTCATTTCATATTCTTTTAGAGATACTACTCTAATATCCCCGGAGAGTCTTAGATTCAATTAAGGTATTTTTCCCTTGCTGGAAAATCTTAATTCTATCATATAAGATGCTGTTTTGACCTGATACAGAGAATCTCATTGCTAATGTTTGAGATGCTGCTTCATCAATATAAAGAGTCTCATTTCAGATTCTTTTAGAGATACTTCTCTAATACCCTCGGAGAGTCTTAGATTCAGTTAAGGTATTTTTTCCTTGCTGGAATATCTTAATTCTATCATCTAAGATGTTGTTTCCACTGGATACAGAGAATATCATTTTTACTGTTTGAGACGCTGCTTCATCAATATGAAGAGTCTCATTTCAGATTCTTTTAGAGATACTGCTCTAATATCCTCAGAGAGTCTTAGATTCAATTAAGGTATTTTTTCCTTGCTGGAATATCTTAATTCTATCATATAAGATGTTGTTTCGACCTGATACAGAGAATCTCATTGCTAATGTTTGAGATGCTGCTTCATCAATATGAAAAGTCTCATTTCAAGATTCTTTTAGAGATACTGCTCTAATATCCTGGAAAGTCTTGAGATTTAGCTAGGAATGTCACTCCACATGTCTCGACTGAGATGTCCGAGATATTGTTCTGATGACTCACAGAAAGTCTTGACTGTTCCATTTTACTGTGGGATAATGTCTTTTGCCATTTCTCACCACATTTTTTATATATACATTTTTCTTCCTTGCATTTCCTAAGACAAATTTGGGTTTTCTTATATTTAATTATCTCTCACCGCGAATGAACGAAGATTGTCGTCATTCTTACTTTTCGATTTGAGGTAATTAAATAGGGGCAGCTGTCATACCCCAATTTTGTCCGGGTAAAAAAAATCTCCAACCAACATTTACTACCCAATGCTATAAGACATGTATCTTATCTTAAGACATAAGCCTCATCTTGAGGTTTCTCAGCCCCTTGGTGACAACAAGTCTTCAAAGACATTTTTCATATGTTAAGATCTTTAAAAAAATATTTGTTGCATTGGTTTTTACTAATGCATGGGATGGTATGTGCATTTTTTGGATAACAAAGCCAATTGTGGTTTTACCCATGAGGTCTCTTTGTTTCTAAGGCCCATTTGCATAAGCGTGTCCATAATTTAAAATGTGGTTTGAATCTTTTTACATTACTAGTCTAAAATCTATTTCCTTATTAGTAAGTATTAAGAGCCATGTTATTATTTTTATGTTCACTTATTATTAGTCCATTTACACATCCCAAATATTTATGCCAAATTCTAAGTCCTTCATAGGTCCCTAAGTTAAATTTGCATTTTTTGAGGCATGTATGTGTTGGTTTAAATCAAAGCACCATATTTAGACTCATGTGTTGAAGTTGAAATTATGTTGTTTTAAATCAAGTCACCATATTTGGGTTCTTTGTGCCAAAGTTGAAAGTATGTTGTTTTTTTAGAGTTGAAATTGCAATGACATGTTTCATTTTAAACTTTTGGTCACGGTTGTATTTTGTTAAAGAATAACATGCTAAAGGCAACCTTTAGTTGGATGCTCATGGTGGTCCAAATAGGTTTCCAATTGAAATAGTAGGACAAAGTTTAAGAAGCTTTAATTGATTAGCATAAATAAAATATTGAGATAAGGTTTGAATGTTTAAAAGGTAATTACATAAGTAAATTCTAATCCAATAGGTTACAAACAGTCCAAAATACACATTTGTCCTAAAAACCTAAGTAATTACATCTTAATGTTCAAAATTGAATAGAAAGTTGCTGCAAATCCAACCGGTGGAAACGAAATTCTCAAGAACCAGTGCCCAAAAAAATCAAAACCAGTTGACGAGACCGTCCTATAGGTTGAACCACCCTTTGGAATTGGAACGCCTCAAAACCCAATTTCCTAAAGCTTTACGCAGCCAACCTTCCCTTCAATCAGGTCACTTCACTTTGTAACCTGCAGAGAAAAAACGGCTTGAATGAAAAAGTCCTTTCCATAAGTGCTTAAAGAACTAAAGAGTAACTAATAAATTAATCAGTTCAACACTTTGCCCAGAAGACCAACTTGAATACCCAAAAAGCATTTCAAAAACGGTTCAAAACAATAACAAATCTACAAAATCAAATCCCATGAAATCTGGGATGGGATGAAAACTGACAAAGAGTTTTTTAAGACTTAAAATTCATCATGAAAAGCTTATCATATATAAGTTAACAACAAAGGGAGAGATTCAACAGAACGACGAAGATTTTTTCCAACCCAAAACTAAACAGAGAAAACATTTTTGAAATCCAAGAGAGGAGGAAGCAATCAAAATAATTTTTGTTAAAGAACACCAAACACATAGCATTCGAAAGACCAACGAATCATAAAAAGAAAATTAAAATAATTTTTGCAATCCACACCATCATCGAAAAATGAAAACAGAAGGAGGAAAAGAAGAAGGACGTTGAAAAAGAGAGGCCATCTACCTGGTTTCGCTGTGATCGCAGCCGTTGGATTAACCCCAAGGTAGTATTTCCTTTTCTTTCATTTTTCTTCCTTTCTCGTCGTCGTTGTTGTACGCCAGTCCACGTTTTTGTTTGCTTGAAACCCTTGTCGTCGTTGCTTCGGTTGTAGTATTAGGGTTTCGGTTGAAGCCTTAGATCTGGACAAGTGGAGCCTTTTGTTGGAGAATCTGAGCCCGGATTCGAACTCAGAAGGTTCGTTTTAGGTAAGATAGGGTTTCGTGTGGTTGGACCACCGTGGGGTTGGGGCGGCGCCGTCGTAGACGGCCGCCCGCCGCTCTCTTCTCCGACGAACTAGTCAGAGAGAGAGACGCTCTGTTGCAGAGCGTTTTTAGGGATTGAGGAGTGGAGAGAGAGAAATTTTTTTGAAAAGTGAATTTAGTTCGTGAAGAGAGAGTTTTAAGTTGGGATTACTGGCTGAAGGTGGTGGTGACAAGTGTCTCCATCGTGGACACTTGTCACCAGTCAGACGGGCCACTCAATAAGGAATACTGTGCTTTGATCCCCATCCGTCTACCCTACTCCAGCGTTGTTTCACCATGAGATGTGTGGACCAAGTCAAGTCCTCTGATCTGACGGTCCGGGTTAGTCCCTTTGGTCAACACCGTTGACTGATTGGAAAGGGAGTCTTCAGATTTCATGGGCCACCATCTTTGGGCCTTTGGACTGAAACTCTTTCTCCTCTTTGCACTCTCCTGTATGCTACTGTGCGCCTATCTTGGGCCCATTTTCTTTCCAAGCCCATTTTCTCTTATTTCTTTTAATTTGTTCCCTTATTTTCCTTTATTTATATACATATATAAAATATATACATTTTTTTTTATGTTTATCCAACAAAGAATCAAACAATATTTTATTCTATTTTTTTTCAAGATTATGTAATTAGATATTATTATTATCATTATTAATACTTAGTAATGAATATGCAATTACATTATTATTTTTTACTATTAATACTTAATAAGTACACAATTACATTATTACTTTTTATTATTAATATTTAATATTCATTATTTATTTATTTACTTATTATTTAATTTAAATAATCTATTAAATATTTAATTAATTAACTATATTATTATTAATGTCATTTATAATTTAGATAATTATTTGTTTTGTAGAGTGTATGTGCATGATTATTCTTTATTTATTTATTATACCGAGCCTTGAGGGCACATGAAGGATGTGTGATAATTGTGACAAAATTATGTTGCTTTCATCGATTTTAAAATTATCCGAGCCGATTTCAAAATAAATTTCATACTTCTCGATTCAAAGTCGGGCCCATTTTCAAAATACCTCTGTAAGTCGATTACTTGTAAAAGTATCGCCATCGACCTCACATGGCTTACTCTTGGGCTTTCTTACAATGAGACCTATTTTATTTTATCGAGTAGAAGAACAATACACTAAATAGAATTCATTTCATTCATAAACACAAATTTAGAACCTCGATCCAACATCGAGTATTTTTTATCCAAATCAAATTAAAATACCCAATCACAATTAAGTACCATTTCATTTTGGAAATGAAAAGGGGGATGGCTTTGAGTTTTCAATTCCTCTCCTCGATTATTTGAATACGAGTTCTTTTACTCGGTTAGTTGAATAGTCGTCACTTCCATCCACCTAAGCACAAACAAATCGAATCATCTTATAATAAGAAACGAAAAGAGAGATGACTTTGAGTCTTCAACTTTTCTCCTCGACTATTTGAATACAAGTTCTCTTACTTGGTTAGTCAAATGATTGTCGTTCCTCTATAAACTTCCAAACCCCGATTAAATTAAAACATTGTCATAATAAAGAAATGAAAAGGGAGATGATTTTGAGTTTTCGACTTCTCTCCTCAATTGTTTGAATACGAGTTTTCTTACTCGGTCAGTCGAACAATTATCATTTTTCCACCAACTTACAACTTAATCAAATCATTTTCATAACAAACTATATGAAAAAGGAGATGGTTTTGAGCTTTCAACTCCTCTTCCCAAATGCTTGGATTTGAGTTGTCTTACTCAGTCATTCAAGTATCTATCGTTTATTCTAAAATACATCGACCATACATAAACTTATTTTTATAATCACTTAGATGGTAAAGAAAGTGGTCTAGAGTTTTCTATTCCCTTTCCCGATTATTAGGATATGAGTTGTCTTACTCGATTATCCGAGTATTCGTCATCCAGTCAAAACACATTAATTATCATTAAAATCGTTTTTACAATTAAGGATGAAAAAGAAAATGGTCTAGAGTCTTCTATTCCCTTTCCCGACTGTTAGGATACGAGTTGTCTTACTCGATTATCCGAATAATCGTCATCCAACCAAAAACATCTCAACCAATCAAAACATTCAACATATTAATCCAACTTGTCACCCTCGTGTGATCAAAACTCTTTTTAAAAAGAACACTGTTTAATCATTTCTAATGCGCACAACAAACTAGTGCTTAAGCCTCCGCCGAGAGTAGACAAGCCAGCGTTTACCCTTTAGAACACGATCTAAACAGCTGTTCGGTAAAAGACACCAACCAATCGTAGTTCCCCGAACTACGAATGCTCTGATTTCCTTATTGCACCATAAGGATACGTAGGCACGAGATTGCGAGATCTTGACGAGCACACTAATAAAAAACCTCCCTTTCCCCTCTTCTGAGGTTTCCGTCCATCTCTTTTCAATACTCTAATTACTCGAATAAAACAAACAAACATAAATTAACACTCAAAACGCAAATTAGAACTAAAAGGTTCCCGTTGAGTACAACGGACGTGAGGGGTGCTAATACCTTCCCTTTGCGTAATCAACTCCCGAACCCGAATATGGTTGCGACGACCATTATTCCATTTCCTAAAGGTTTTATTGATATTTTCCTATTCCTTCATTGGGATAAATAAAGTTCGGTGGCGACTCTGTTCGAACATTATTTTTTTCCGCGACCATCGCGAGGAATCGTATTTTTCGAGATGCGACACAAGCCACCTCAGAGCTCAATGAGTCCAACTATCCAAAGGACGATCAATCAGAAGTCTACCATGCCAAGATTTGGTTAATCAGGGGCAGACCATTGTAAGTTTCAAACACTTGGGGCAATCCATCTCGAGACTGTATCATGGCAAGCTATTTACAAACTCATTTTCAAGGTGAACATCTTCAAAAACCCAACAGACCAGGGCAAGATGAGCCACGGAGGGGCAGACCCCATTCATGCTTTCAAAGTGCTCAAACAAATTCTTCCATATGTCAACAACTATTGAGTTTAAGAACACAAAAGCACAATAATATATACATAATTATATGCTCAAGTGAGCAAAAGGCAAATGGCATTAACATAAACATGTGCTCCAATGAGCAAAGAGAAAAGCAAATGGATAATATGTGCAAGAATAGTAAATTGCATAAAAGTAAATTGCATAAAGTAAATGTTAATTGTCAATGGTTAGTGTTAGTAGTTAGTGTGTCATAAGGCAAATTTAGCGCTATGTTAAGCAATCGTAATTGGACTTATGTAGAAGTCACAACTATCTGAGGCCGGTCAACAATAATGTAGGCAACAAACACAAGTTAGGAGTCTTGATTAGTGAACCAAGTCCCAAAAACTTGCCATGCCAAAAAGAAAATGAGAATTGATCTTGTATTGGTTTAAGCCTTTTGCATGATTTAGAAGACAACATATCCTTAATGCAAAGTCATTCACTTGATCAATTGATCAAGATGAATTAGATTTGAATCAAGGAAGATTATATCTCCCTAACCAATGCTAACTTATCAACCTTCAACTCATTGATCAAGAAGAAAATAAGTAGAAGAAGAAGAAGGAGAAGATGAATAAGAGAAATGGAAATGGCAAAATTAAAGTGCATTAAATGAAATACAATGTACCAATCCTCATATGTTGACCAATAACATTGAAAGTCAAGGTCAAACAATCAAAAATAGAAGTGAGATGAAGATTCGGAGTCAAGAAACGAATAAACTATTTTTGGCATTTTTTAATATTTAATTATAAACTTGAATTAAAATAAAAGAAAAGGTCAAACTTCAAAATTACTTCAAATCAACCTTGAAAGGTCCAAGTAATTTATCCTAAGTTCAACAAGGTCAAACAAAGTTTGACAAAAAATTTCAGCATTTTTAAAAGTCAGAAACTATTTTTAATCAATTAAAAATGAATAAAAATAACCTAATTGAACTAAAATCTCAAATAAATCTCAAATCAATTCAAAAATTGATGAGAATATTTTTCATAGATCCATCATCATTCAAATAGGTTAGGAAAATATTTTTGCATTTTTTGAATATCAAAAACTATTTAAAATGAATTAAAAATAACCAGAAAAGAGAAAATTCACAAAAAATATCAAATGACAAAATAAAAAATATTAAAAATCAGAAATAGAAACTAGAAATTATTTGGGAAATAATGCAATTGGTCCCATAATTTTTGGATTAAAAATGAAAGAGATATTGATTTTTGAAATAAAATGGAATTTAAGAAAATAAAAGCAGAAAATAGAAATTAGAAAAATCCACAACGCTTGGATCTGAGCTCATTAATTGAGCGGCAGATCACAAGGCTGGGAGATTCGCGTGCATGGTATCCCTTAGTCAACCGCGTCATACAAAGATTAAATAGAAGTCATAACAAGCAAAGGCTAAGATCAAATCTGGGAAATGGATCCAACGGCCAGAATTCAAACTGGAGAGAGGCGGCCACCGGAGCCACCTTCTTCTCCGGTGAGCCTACAGATTCCGGCCAAACTTGCAGGTTTTTAAACCTTAATGGAAATGCACAATCCTTATACCAAAATGAAGCTAGGGTGATGTACATCACCCCTGTAACCTTGAATCACACTTAAGATTCCTATAAATTGAGAAATTTGAGGTGGAAGATTCAGGTATGTAAAATGCAGATCAAGGAAAAGCAAAATTGAAGCTACCACTAGCTTGCCTCTCAAGTGAGGACTTCAGAAAACATTAGATCCAAGCAAAAAGGTCCATGGATGATGAGAATCGAAGAAAATACCAGTTGGAATGTAAGCTTGAGTTCTGGTAATTTGAACATGATGCCTTGCTTGTTTTGCTAAAACAGAAGTTCAATGAGATGAATGATGAAGGTTTAGAAGCATTAGATCTAAGAATTCAACCAGATGAAGTTGAATTTTAGATCTGAAAGTTTTTAGAGAAAAGTGAAGTTGCTTCTTTAGTGATGGCTATGGAGAGAATTCTGCAGCATTTCAGGTTGAATCAGGCGTGTGAAATGAATGGAATGAGGTCTCTATTTATAGAGAAAGTGGCAAGGAGAGTGTGATCAATCCGTGTGCATGGCATGTGGAGCTTCATTGCATGGGCTTGCATGATCATGCACAAGGCCCAAAAACAATGCCCGATGAATTCTGAGCATCAGCCAAATGGAATTGGACGTGTGACTTGCAAGGCAATTGCTTATGTAACAACATTTCAAGTGAATTCCTCATTTGTACCTAAACAATCATCTCTTCGAAAATCCCAATGAAAAAATCCAAACATGATCATGTGAGTAATGGTTGGAAAGGTCTTGATGTGAGGAACAATTGTTATGTTGGGAAAAAATCCATTTGAAGTGTGGAAATTTATGAAATCTGAGTTTAAAGTATAAGGTGCATGACATGTCAAGGCAAGGTTTCTAAAATTGGCCAATTTTCAAGCCCCTCTGTTTGGATGATTCAAGCCTCAAATGTAAAACCTCCAACATCAAAGTTGTAGATCTTCTCAAGACAATCAAAATGGACTTAAATTTTGCATCATTTGGATTTTTGATGAAAGAGTTATGGGCACTTGAAGTTGGACTTTTTTTACTTTTGATGCCTTTGGTCAAAAAGGACCTATAATGTCTTGCATTATCACATGTATTTCCTTTGCGATTTTGAAATTTTTCTCAACATAACATTTGAAGTATACATCTTAATATTTCCAATTAATTTGATCCCACCTCAAAATAATAAAAAATGAATGATTTATGTCCTTGGGAAGTTGACCCAAAATTAGGGTTTCAGTCAAAATGGCCTATAATGTATTAGAATGGCAGATGGCCTTCCAAGCTTCAAATAAAATTTTGATGAACATGAAAGTTGTTCATATTGTCCTTAAGAACATGTTTGATTTTCGAACCATCTTCATTTGACCAACACATAAAAAGTTAGGTCTTAGTGCATTTCAAAATAGTCAGATGAATTGACTGATCAACTTCTCAAGTCCATACCTCATATCTTGATGAGTTGATGATTGAGGACACTCAAATAAGTTCAAATATGAATGAAATGATGAATTAAAGAACTTCCCTTGATTGTATTTGACCATGGGCTGAGGTTGCTTCATGAGCAAGGCATTGTGATGCACAGATGAATTAGGGTTTCTCTGAAGAACAAGACCTCAAACCCTTTGACTGGCTTTGATCAAAATGATGCATTGAGGTACTAGGGAGGAATATTTTATGGATGAGAGCTTTGGGAACCATTACCATGCTTGCTTTCATCTCCTCTTGACCATGTCTTTGTACCAATGATCTTCTTGAAGCTTTTGACTTTGTGATTGCTCAAGCTACAAACAAAAATGTTAGTGACATATTTTTGTGCTTTTGGTTAGTAAATAAAATGAGAAAAGCAATGATATACAATTCAAGCATGCTTGGTGATCTCAAACCAACTCACAGAAGGTCCCACCCAAAGGCAAATGGAACCAAGATGCTAATGATCCTTGAGGCAATGCACATGCAATGTTATGATGCCATGAGGGATCTTAGGGACAAATTTGGGGTCTTACACTAAACAATGGTAAGCTTGTTCTAATCCCACCTTGATCTTTTTCCTCTTATCCTCTTCCTTGTTGAACTTTTCCACATGTGCTTGAAGTTGTGCCTCTTTTCTCTCAAGCTCCCACTTCATATTGTTTTTCTCATTGATGGTTTGTTGGAGTTTTATCTATAGCTCTTCATTCTCCTTTTCTAGCTTTGCCATGGTGGTCTTGAGTTCCTCCATTTCTTCAATAGGGACATGGGTGAGCTTAGGTTCAGGAAGAGGTATAGGTGTCCGAATGACAAATGGAATTTTAATCATCTGCACCCTTTCCTTTACCCACTGAAAATATGGTTCTTTTGTAATCCCATTTGCTCTCCCTAACTCAGCTTTCCCTTTTCGATTTACATTCTTCCAAGCTTATTTGATTCGCTGGAATAAGCTAGGATTCTCAACCCCAAAGTCAAGTAACAAGAAAGCTTCCAAAGAACTTGCCTCTGGAGGGCCTTCCATTGGGTAGCCAAGTTGTCTGAGTGATAGAACTGGATTAGCATTCACACATCCTTGAGTTCCAATAAGCGGTAGATTTGGGAAATCTCCACAACTGAATATGATATCCATGTTGATGTATTCTTTGGAGTACCAAGAGAGATCTTCAGATCGGAGTGATCCCAATCTCTGAGGCCAACTAACATCTGTCTGTTCAACCCAAGCACCTGTCTTCGGAAGATGTTCTAGAAACCACTGATACAATAAAGGAGCACAACAAGCAATCAATCCCTTCTTCTTAGTATACCTATGACTTATGTAATAATAGACATCGGCTAACAAAGTGGGTACTGGGTTCCTAGTAAGGAAAACACAAATGGCAGTCATGTCTATGAAACCATCCATATTCGGGAACAGGACGATGCCATAGATGGCCAATGCAATAGCAGAGTAATAAGCATCCCAACTTTCTGCCTTCAAAAGGGTATGAGCTCTTTCTAAAAGAAAACTTAGTGAAAATCCTTTGGTATTCCCTTTGATCTCTAAGTTAGCCTCTGCTTCTTTTTCATCCATGTGAAGCGCATTAGCAATGACCTCAAGGGGCAAAGATTCATCTATCCCTTCAAATAGTGGCTTGTTCTTCATAGGAATCCTAACAAGACGCTCGAATTCTTCCAACGTTGGTGCTAGCTGGAAATCTTGGAATGTGAAGCACCTTAAAGGTAGGTCATAGAATTGGGCTAAAGTGATTAAGGCTGTATGGTCCACTTGTTGATTGAAGATGCTGAGCAAATTGCCATAATTCTTTCCAAAGTTGATTCTGTATACTGGGTGCATCTGAGAGACCAAGTTACGTAAGTTCTTTAGATCGGAATCCTTGCACTTGAATGAGTAAATATTTCTTTTGGTTGATTCCATGTTTCTTGAATTCCTGCAACTCATGATACTCAGATTCCTTGGAAATGAAATAGTATGAATGTTATGCTATGAATGATATTATGTGTGCCATATGTAGGTTAATATACAGGTCGTAAGAGTGGGTATTCTTGGTTACTAAACAACCCTTTTGGGAGGATGCTAAAGTTAAGGTTCCCAAAGTCATCAATCGCTATTTAGAAAAGTTATTGTCATGATGAAAACTCATCTGCAAATAACATCCCCAAACAGAGTCTCGTTTGGGTGAGGCCTTCGTATGGTCCCAAAGAGGAAGACTCCTAGTGGGTCCATACTACACAACTCTCGAGTCCAAGGTTCTAATGAGGTTCTCAGAGTCATAGGTTGAGGTTGGGAATACCACTGTAAGGTAGTAATACGCCCAAGGGATCTCATCTGATTAGGGATTTCGTATTAACCTAATAAGTCTTGAGACTCTTCAGGTAAATACTACATAACCACCGGATATAATGGGTTAAAAGGTCCCTAGAGTCATTGATCCAACTTGAGAATATTATCGTCATGATGAAAACTCGTCGGCCAATAACATTTCAAGAGAATCTCCTCTAGGCGGGGTCTTTGTTTCTTCCCAACAATGAAGACTCCTTGTGGGCGCCCACTACGCAACCACCAACTTAATCTTATGGTTTTCCTCAGACTCGGGTGGAGAGCCTATCTCACAAAGCATCATCAACCAGAGAACCCCAAATAAGACATAGTCAATAAATCACAATATAATAATTATGACAGAATAATAATAGCAGAATAAAAAATAACAGATAAACAAACAAGATTAACATACAATACAGAAACTGAACTAAATTAGGCTTCACTATCTTTTGCTTGGAGCTAGTCCCCAGCAAAGTCGCCATCTGTCGCATCTCGAAAAATACGATTCCTCGCGATGGTCGCGGAATAAATTAATGTTCGAACAGAGTCGCCACCGAACTTTATTTATCCCAATGAAGGAATAGGAAAATATCAATAAAACCTTTAGGAAATGGAATAATGGTCGTCGCAACCATATTCGGGTTCGGGAGTTGATTACGCAAGGGGAAGGTATTAGCACCCCTCACGTCCGTTGTACTCAACGGGAACCTTTTAGTTCTAATTTGCGTTTTGAGTGTTAATTTATGTTTGTTTGTTTTACTCGAGTAATTAGAGTATTGAAAAGAGATGGACGGAAACCTCAGAAGAGGGGAAAGGGAGGTTTTTTATTAGTGTGCTCACCAAGATCTCGCAATCTCGTGCCTACGTATCCTTATGGTGCAATAAGGAAATCAGAGCATTCGTAGTTCGGGGAACTACGATTGGTTGATGTCTTTTATCGAATAGCTGTTTAGATCGCGTTCTAAAGGCTAAACGCTGGCTTGTCTACTCTCGGCGGAGGCTTAAGCACTAGTTTGTTATGCGCATTAGAAAGGATTAAACAGTGTTCTTTTTGAAAAGAGTTTTGATCACACGAGGGTGACAAGTTGGATTAATATGTTGAATGTTTTGATTGGTTGAGATGTTTTTGGTTGGATGACGATTATTCGGATAATCGAGTAAGACAACTCGTATCCTAACAGTCGGGAAAGGGAATAGAAGACTCTAGACCATTTTCTTTTTCATCCTTAATTGTAAAAAGGATTTTAATGATAATTAATGTGTTTTGACTGGATGACAAATACTCGGATAATCGAGTAAGATAACTCGTATCCTAATAATCGGGAAAGGGAATAGAAAACTCTAGACCACTTTCTTTACCATCTAAGTGATTATAAAAATAAGTTTATGTATGGTCGATGTATTTTAGAATAAATGACAGATACTTGAATGACTGAGTAAGACAACTCCTATCCAAGCATTTGGGAAGAGCAGTTGAAAGCTCAAAACCATCTCCTTTTTCGTACAGTTTGTTACGAAAATGATTTGATTAAGTTGTAAGTTGGTGGAAAAATGACAATTGTTCGACTGACCGAGTAAGAAAACTCGTATTCAAACAATTGAGGAGAGAAGTCGAAAACTCAAAATCATCTCCCTTTTCATTTCTTTATTATGAAAATGTTTTGATTTAATCGGGGTTTGGAAGTTTATAGAGGAACGACAATTACTTGACTAACCAAGTAAGAGAACTTGTATTCAAATAGTCGAGGAGAAAAGTTGAAGACTCAAAGTCATCTCTCTTTTCGTTTCTTATTATAAGATGATTCGATTTGTTTGTGCTTAGGTGGATGGAAGTGACGACTATTCGACTAACCGAGTAAAAGAACTCGTATTCAAATAATCTAGGAGAGGAATTGAAAACTCAAAGCCATCCCCCTTTTCATTTCCAAAATGAAATGGTATTTAATTGTGATTGGGTATTTTAATTTGATTTGGATAAAAAAAATACTCGATGTTGGATTGAGGTTCTAAATTTGTGTTTATGAATGAAATGAATTCTATTTAGTGTATTGTTCTTCTACTCGATAAAATCGAATAGGTCTCATTGTAAGAAAGTCCAAGAGTAAGCCATGTGAGGTCGATGGCGATACTTTTACAAGTAATCGACTTACAGAGGTATTTTGAAAATGGGCTCGACTTTGAATCGAGAAGTATGTGATTCATTTTGAAATCGGCTCGAATGATTTTAAAATCGGTGAAAGCAACATAATTTTGTCACAATTATAACACATCCTTCATGTGCCCTCAAGGCTCGGTATAATAAATAAATAAAGAATAATCATGCACATACACTCTACAAAACAAATAATTATCTAAATTATAGATGACATTAATAATAATATAGTTAATTAATTAAATATTTAATAGATTATTTAAATTAAATAATAAGTAAAAAAATAAATAATGAATATTAAATATTAATAATAAAAAGTAATAATGTAATTGCGTACTTATTAAGTATTAATAGTAAAAAATAATAATGTAATTGCATATTCATTACTATGTATTAATAATGATAATAATAATATCTAATTACATAATCTTGAAAAAAAATAGAATAAAATATTGTTTGATTCTTTGTTGGATAAACATAAAAAAAAATAATGTATATATTTTATATATGTATATAAATAAAGGAAAATAAGGGAACAAATTAAAATAAATAAGAGAAAATGGGCTTGGAAAGAAAATGGGCCCAAGATAGGCGCACCGTAGCATACAGGAGAGTGCAAAGAGGAGAAAGAGTTTCAGTCCAAAGGCCCAAAGATGGTGGCCCACGAAATCTGAAGACTCCCTTTCCAAACAGTCAACGGTGTTGACCAAAGGGACTAACCCGGACCGTCAGATCAGAGGACTTGACTTGGTCCACACATCTCATGGTGAAACAACACTGGAGTGGGGTAGACGGATGGGGATCAAAGCACATCATTCCTTATTGAGTGGCCCGTCTGACTGGTGACAAGTGTCCACGGTGGAGACACTTGTCACCACCACCTTCAGCTAGTAATCCCAACTTAAAACTCTCTCTTCACGAACTAAATTCACTTTTCAAAAAAAAATCTCTCTCTCCACTCCTCAATCCCTAAAAACACTCTGCAACAGAGCGTCTCTCTCTCTGACCAGTTCGTCGGAGAAGAGAGCGGCGGGCGGCCGTCTACGACGGCGCCGCCCCAACCCTACGGTGGTCCAACCACACGAAACCCTATCTTACCAAAAACAAACCGTCTGAGTTCGAATCTGGGCTCAGATTCTCCAACAAAAGGCTCCACTCGTCCAGATCTGAGGTTTCAACCGAAGCCCTAATACTACAACCGAACCAACGGCGGCAAGGGTTTCAAGCAAACAAAAACGTGGACTGGCGTACAACAATGGCGACGGGAAAGGAAGAAAAATGAAAGAAAAGGAAATACTACCTTGGGGTTAATCCGATGGCTGCGATCACAGCGAAACCAGGTAGATGGCCTCTCTTTTTCAACGTCCTTCTTCTTTTCCTTCTGTTTTCGTTTTTTGATGATGGTGTGGATTGCAAAATTTATTTTAATTTTCTTTTTATGATTCGCTGGTCTTTCGAACGTTATGTGTTTGGTGTTCTTTAACAAAAATTATTTTGATTTCTTCCTCCTTTCTTGGATTTCAAAAATGTTTTCTCTGTTTAGTTTTGGGTTGGAAAAAATCTTCGTCGTTCTGTTGAATCTCTCCCCTTGCGGTTAACTTATATATGATAAGCTTTTCATGATGAATTTTAAGTCTTAAAAGACTCTTTTTCAGTTTTCATCCCATCCCAGATTTCATGGGATTTGATTTTGTAGATTTGTTATTGTTTTGAACCGTTTTTGAAATACTTTTCGGGTATTCAAGTTGGTCTTCTGGGCAAAGTGTTGAACTGATTAACTTATTAGTTACTCTTTAGTTCTTTAAGCGCTTATGGAAAGGACTTTTTCATTCAAGTCGTTTTTTCTCTGCAGGTTACAAAGTGAAGTGACCTGATTGAAGGGAAGGTTGGCTGCGTAAAGCTTTAGGAAATTGGGTTTTGAGGCGTTCCAATTCCAAAGGGTGGTTCAACCTATAGGACGGTCTCGTCAACTGGTTTTGATTTTTTTGGGCACTGGTTCTTGAGAATTTCGTTTCCACCAGTTGGATTTGCAGCAACTTTCTATTCAATTTTGAACATTAAGATGTAATTACTTAGGCTTTTAGGACAAATGTGTATTTTGGACTGTTTGTAACCTATTGGATTAGAACTTACTTATGTAATTACCTTTTAAACATTCAAACCTTATCTCAATATTTTATTTATGCTAATCAATTAAAGCGTCTTAAACTTTGTCCTACTATTTCAATTGGAAACCTATTTGGACCACCATGAGCATCCAACTAAAGGTTGCCTTTAGCATGTTATTATTTAACAAAATACAACTGTGACCAAAAGTTTAAAATGAAACATGTCATTGCAATTTCAACTCTAAAAAAACAACATACTTTCAACTTTGGCACAAAGAACCCAAATATGGTGACTTGATTTAAAACAACATAATTTCAACTTCAACACATGAGTCTAAATATGGTGCTTTGATTTAAAACCAACACATACATGCCTCAAAAAATGCAAATTTAATTTAGGGACCTATGAAGGACTTAGAATTTGGCATAAATATCTGGGATGTGTAAATGGACTAATAATAAGTGAACATAAAAATAATAACATGGCTCTTAATACTTACTAATAAGAAAATAGATTTTGGACTAGTAATGTAAAAAGATTCAAACACATTTTAAATTATGGACACGCTTATGCAAATGGACCTTTGAAACAAAGAGATCTCACGGGTAAAACCACAATGGGCTTTGTTATCCAAAAAATGCACATACCATCCCATGCTTCAGTAAAAACCAATGCAGCAGATATTTTTTTAAAGATCTTAACAGATGAAAAATGTCTTTGAAGACTTGTTGTCACCAAGGGGCTGAGAAACCTCAAGATGAGGCTTATGTCTTAAGATAAGATACATGTCTTATAGCATTGGGTAGTAAATGTTGGTTGGATTTTTTTTTACCCAGACAAAATTGGGGTATGACAGCTTGCCCCAGTATGAGTCTTGAAGCAAATTACTCTTGGCTAGATGACCCTTAAGGTGATTGGCTCGGATTGACCGATACTCAAAGTGATTTGCCCCTGACTGGACTTCTTTCACTTTATCAAGTTCTTCAACTGTATATTGTTGGAATTTTTTTGATGCTAAATGTTGACTTGCAAATAAGATTGTTCATTTAAAAAATGGTAATTTTAATGCAATACTTATGCAAAAAAAATTGAAATCAAAATTTATTGATATGAATGGGTGAAATATAGTGAATGGATCACTGATAAGAACATAATGATGATCTAGTCACTCACAGTGTGCAAGATGGTGCGATCAAATGATTAACAAAGATCGTTTGGAGTCAGATTAACACAACCTTGTTGTAGTATGCTTTCAGAATAAACCATGCCTCAATTAGGTATTTTAAGGGTTGTAACATGGTCTGGTTCACGATTTTTTTGAAACAAAAGGATATAAGGCTCAAAATTTAATTTAAACCCACCCATTCTTCTTGATGATCTCCAATTCCTACATTTAGTTAATTCGATACATGCATTCGACTTCGAAGGTGTGAAGGTGAAAATGAGGATTCAAGATGAGATTTTCTTGAAATGACAGTCACGTTATTTTGTTTTTGTTGAGGATTTAGTGACCTCTTTTGATTGATTTTTTTTATATCCCTTATTTTTTCCTGGACCACTTCTTTGAAGCCTTTGGTCCATCGGGATGCCCTGGTTTTTGCCTAAGTCATCTTTTTTGGTATTTGACCTAGTGGGATTTTTATTTTTGATGAATTTTTTTATGACTGCCATGTTATTGGTTATTGAGGAAAAACCACTATAATATTTGTTTTTCACAACCTCTTCGACACTTCAACATGTGCGTGAAGGATAACATGTGGTTGAACCTAATTAGAGGGTGTACAGATGGATGGAATCTTTTGAAAGATCGAATGCACGGTCAAACTATCTGAACATAACTACCCTGCCCCAGTTTAAGATTAAAGGTTTTAGATCCAAAAGAAACACCAACTTCTAGGCTCAAAGTGGTTGACTAGGGATTAACTCCTTATCTCTTCAGTGTTTGGGGCTTTGAAATAATGCCTTACATCATTGACAAGGTTTTTTTCAAAAGCATACCACAATAATTTCAGGTGTTTCATTTTCACCATCCTCCTTCCAATCTTTGTTAACACAACAGTTTGATAAACAAAAGTGAATGAGAGAAGTATTTTTGTTTTTAACATAAATGAAAAACGAGTGAATACGAATGGATTAATTCAAAAGATGCATAAACATTTCATTAATCTTACCAATTCAAATAAAACAGTAATGCTTAAAAGCAATTAACAATTAACATGCAAGGAAATTACAAAAGAAATGTTGAAATAACCAAATGATTGCCAACTTTAGGGAATCGACTTCTTCAAACTTGATCCATTAACTTCGGGGGACACCCCTTGAGATCTTCGTACTTATTTGGGTGATAGGTTAACGTTCACCACCAAGCTTCCTTCTTGAAAGGCTATGTACATATTTTCAATCAACTGTTGTACTTTGGATTTGAAAGTGTTGTGGTCTTTATTTGAATGCCCTTATGATTCAGTATAATATCCACATTGCATATTTGGGTCATACCTAGGTGGGTAAGGTTGCGGAACCGACTTGAGAGACTTTGGAACCACCAACGAGTTTTTAATTAGAGGTTGTAGAAGTTGGCTATATGTCACGAGGATTAAATGACAAGGAGCATTTCTTATTTCCAAGTTATTTTGAGGTCTAGGCTAATTTTGATGCTGATTTTGATATCTTGGGCCTTGGGATCATTGATTTGGATGAGGAGAAAACCAAGATTGTTGGTAATGAAGACCAAAAGGTAGTGGTTGCTAGTATGGCACTTTGGGCATTGCTAACTGCTCATTTTCAGCCACTCGATGGTTGGGATCAATAAGATTTTTGACATTGGCACGACGATCTTCAAATTCTTTTCCTTCAATCTCATCATTGGACGCAACCCTCTTGGACCCACTACTCACTTCTCCTTTGCTTCAGTTGGCATGGGTCGTGACATTGGAAATCTGAAGCGATATCTCAATGCTTTTATCGGGAAACGATGATATCTCGTTAGCCACATCCCTGACCTTTTCCTTGTGGTACAAAATCTTAAGGGGTTTCAGGGGTCCTTTGCGTTTCTCATTACCTGGCACAAAAATCAAGATATATGTACTTGAGCCTTCTTCCTTGAGTGTTGGTGACCTTATGTCAATTAATCTTTGTAGCTTGAAACTCTTGCATTCCTCGACGGAGCGCCCCATTGTTCCAGTATGGTATCCGTACTTGACCTTCGGGTGATCTTCTTCAAAGACTAAGCTCTTTTTGTTAATCAGATCTCGTACCAAGGCTTTCAGCGCTAAGCAAGAATCCAGGTCATGTCCCAATGCTCCTTTATGGAATTCACATGTTGCATTTAGATTGTACCATGATAGGTATGGTGATATATGTGTGAGAGCTTGAGGGGTCACCAAAGCATTCTGAATCAGCTGCGGGTAGAGCTTGCTATATAGCACCAGAATCGGGTCATTGTGATCTTTGTTTCCCTTGTTCTGATTCTGATTTTTGCTCCGAACATGACTTCACTGATTTTGAGGAGGAATAGCCAGAGGATGTTGATGATGACATCCTAAAGGAGGTCCATATGCTGGTAGGTGAGGAGTTGCCGTATAGAATTTCCCTTAACTTGGGGTAACACCGGATGGATGTGGAGCAGTAACTCCTCCCATTTCAGCAATAGGTATGGGATGATCCTCTTTTCTCAATATGGCTTGCAGGGTTTTCAAGGCCCATCCCATCTGGCTTTTCAAAAGATTGAGTTCCTCTTTCAATTCTTGTTGACTTTTCCTTAACTCGTCCATCATCTCCTGATACATGGTTCTTTGTTCTAAACGTGTGTCGGGAATCACTTTACTGATCATAGACAAAGGATGGATGAGTTTTTTTTGTATTTTGTCTGGAAAATGACATGCATTCTGATGAGATACAAATGCAATGGAGTGTGAATGAATGCAATGCAAGCCATGTATATTTTTTTTTCAATACACAGGTTCAAAAGTATGAGGTACTAATGAATCTGATTGTTTTCCAAGAATAGGTTCTCAGCGGGTATGATCTAGGGTTTCAAAACAAGTTCCTAGAGTCATGGATCCATTAGACTGTTTGCTTCCTGTGGCAACTTACTTGCCGGGCATCAACTTCATCCAAAGAATCTACTCTAAGTGAGGTTCTCGCATCGACCCAACTAGAAATTCATCTCGCAAACCCACACTACGCAATCATCTTTCCTAATTGGCCAGATGATTATGGTTCTACAAATGGTCCTCAGAGTCATGGATCCTAATGAAAATATCGAAGCTTATGGCAACTTACTTGTCGGGCAACAACATCCTCCCAAGTATATACTCTTAAGTAAGGTTCTCGCACTGACCCAACGGGAAATTCATCTTGCGGACCCGCACTACTCAACCTCGTCCTATCTTATGTTTTTACTCGAGACTCGGGTAAAAAGTCTTTCCCACAAGGTTTGCAATCAGAGTATCCAAGTACTAAAGCATAATGGAACCAATACAACAGATTTATATCAATATGACAATAAAGATAGCAAAAGTAATAAAGAAAAGCCACACAAGTAAACAAAAAATAGCATACAAACAACCTAACTAGGCTTGACTCACTTAGGGAAACGTGTCTTTTCCCCAGTAGAGTCGCCATCTGTCGCACCTCGAAAAAATGAGAACACGACTTAGCGAAGCACAATCGCACGCTCGCATGATGGACTAAACAAAGTCGCCACTTAACTTCATTTATTCTTAAAAAGGAATGGGGAAATATCGATAAAACTCAAGAAGAACAACAATGATTATGGTCGTCGTAGCCAAATCAGGGTTCGGGAGTCAATTACGCAAGGGGAAGGTATTAGCACCCCTCACGTCTATTATACTCAACGGGAACCATTAAGTTAGTTGTGTGCGTTAGTGTTAGCTTTAAATGTTAGGCTTCTCAAGTTATTATGAGGGAAAGAATAATAGGATCAAAAGAAAAGAGAATATGTTTTTGGATTTTTGCAACGAAGGGGACTAAACCTAAGTTTTTTATTAATGTGCATGACAAGATTTCGCGATCCTGCTCCTACGTATCTCAATAGAGAACTCAAGGCTTACGTAGTTCTGGGTAGAAAAATATTTGTTTGTTGGTTGATTTTAGTGAAAGCTATATTGTATTAATCGCCTAAAACATTGTTTTACCCAAAACAGATGAGGAGCGGACGTATACCACACATCGAATGGATTTACAAATCAACATTCGGAAAAACGTCACTTATCTCAACTCAACAATTATGGCCGAAGCATTGCTTTACATAATCTTAATACAAGATGTCTTTCGTTTATGAAAAGGTTTTCCTGATCAATCGCACGAGGGCGAATAAAAAGTTTGATTGGTTGAATGTATTTTTGGGGTTTGAAAGACGAATATTTATGACTTGCAAGCTCTTACAACTTGGGTATAATACTCGGGACTACATCTGGACCTTTCACCCAGGTAATCTTTTTCTTCCAATTTTAATTATGAAAATGGTTTGAATATTTACAAGTGTTTTAGAGGGAAGACGAATACTTAAGGCTTACAAGCTCTTACAACTTGGGCCTAATATTCGGAATTACAACCAGATGTTCCATCCAGGGTAATCTTTTTCTTCAGATTTAATTGAGAAAAAAAGATTTGAATATTGGAGTATTTTGAAGAGAAGACGAATATTTATGGCTTGCAAGCTCTTACAACTTGGGCCTAATATTCGGGATTACGACTGAATATTCCATCCAGGGTAATCTTTTTCTTCAGATTTTATTGAGAAAAAAGATTTGAATATTGGAGTGTTTTAAAGAGAAGACGAATACTTCTCGCTTGCAAGCTTTTATAACTTGAGCCTAATATTCGAGATTACTACTGGATATTTCATCCAGAATAATCTTTTTCTTCAGATTCTCTTATGAAATGGTTTGAAGTGATTTGAGGATAATTGAAATGCAGACAAGTAAATGTGAGCACGCAAAAAGAACAGAGCTCATTGTAAGAAGGCCTAAGAGTAAGCCACAAGACTGAATGTCAATCAAAACCGAGAACAAACTGAATTTAGCTCTAAGCTAACTTAAAGTGTATTAACGTAAGAACCACTCTATAAGAAGCCAAACAAAAATCTACGCGTTCAAGCGATTTTCGGAAGTTAAATTGGATTTTAACTCTAAAATTGCAACGCAATAAAAAGCAGCAACAACCAAAATATTATTATAGCAGTGTTATAATTTTTTTACATCAACTCAAAATAAAAAAAATAAAAAAAAAATCCAAACACCATACACACGCGTTATATGCAATGCTACAGTATCGAAATAAAGATAAAAATTAAATAAAAATATGCAAAATTAACACAAAACCGAAAAACTAGATGGCATATGTATATATAAAACAAAACCAAAAGTTGGAAGTGTATATAAATTGACAGTAAATATTCTAAACACAAGGCAATGGTACATATATAATATAACGATTACAAATAAAGTAGTAAATATATAAATATATGAAAAAACAAAAAACAAAAATTGAAAGTATGTGTGTATTAAACTCATGATTAATATGGAAAATATGAAACAAAATGTAAGGAAAATTACAAATTAAGGTTGGGTGACTATTAGTGAGGAAGGAGAAGAATTTATCAGGGTTTGGTGAGATGTGTTTTCGATGGAGGGTGTTTTGAGGGAACATTGACTGAGATGTTTTTTGTGGTGTTTTGAAATTGAGAGATAGGCATTTCAATGAATAGTGCCATCAGCATTGGTTGGTGTAGATTTTAGGTCGCTTCATCCATTAGTTAATGAATGATTTTATAGTAACATTGTAGGGTTTTTTAAAATTTCACAAAAGTCCATGTGGTGTTATTTAGTGTAAAAATAGTTAGAAATAAATTAAATTAAATTAAATTAAATTTTTCTAATTACTCAAAATTAAATCAAAACCAAAATAGAAAATTCTATTTATTTATTTTGAATATATTGACAAAAATAAAAATAAAAAGATTCAAAATGAATAAAAATTGAGCGCAAAAATACTCGAAAAATTAAAATGAATGCACCAAAATGATCGACGCGAAATAAACTTATTGAAAAAATACAGTTTCTTTTAATTTTGAAATAAATTTCGACCAATTAAACAGGCTCGAGCTGATAAAAAAGTGACCGAAAAATTAGCTGAAAAATAAATCAAGCATACTAGATTAAACTACGCGAAACATAGATTAATAAAGCTGATGTCTGGAAGCTTGATTTTAAAAAATTTCGTCCACTGATTTGACGCACATCCGTCGATTAATTCAACCGGTTTTCCTGTAGATCCAAAAAAATTATTTTGACTGATATTCTAGGCACTATGCGGTACGGAATACATGATATGCTATGTAGAGATGCAATAACTATGATGAATGTATTGAATCAGCAATTCAGGGTTAAAATTGAGTGTGACACAGAGAAAAAACTAAGCATGCCACATAGGACTTAGTTAGTGAAAACCGACCCGAGAGACCAATTTTAAAGACGAAAAAATTTGCAAAAAGTTTAAAGAAAAACTTTAGACACCAATTTTATAAGAACCACACTTATATTTAACCCTTTTTCTTACGGCTGTTGGGACGATCCATCTGGTGCATAATATTTGATTCTCAAAACTATCTGTATAATTAGTGTGGTGGGTATATTTTCCTTTTCACACAAAATCACATTCATATATTTTAGGTTCGATTACATTTTTTACATTACTTTTGCTTTCGCACAGAATAACAAAATTTATTAAAAATATCTTTATCATACTAAATTATAGTAAAATATAAATAAACAATACATTTCATTAGTTAAATAAATATGGTATATATTTTAACTGATGTAACTAAAATGAAATAATCTACTTTTAATATATAAAAGTTAATTATCACCATAATTACTTAATTACCCTAATTACAATCCATAATACAGCTAATTTCATGTTCCTATAAGAAATTTCGTACTAAACTCTATTTAATATTCTAACTAACTCTACCATTTTACAATTTAATAAATTTGCCTCGACAACATAAAAATTGATTCAACTATATATTATATAAAATATAATTAAAAAAATTGATTCAAATATATCAAAATACATTAAAAGAGAGTTTTTCATTGGATAAGGTGATGTATGATATGAGTAATTTCCAATGGGTGAATTATTTTATGGATTTGGGATAAAAAGAGAATTCTGAAATCTTGAATTATGGTGTGGATTTAGAATAAGAGGTGGATTTCCAAAATATGGGGTGTTTTGTTAATTTGGGATACAAAGAGGACTTCCATCATTTTGCATAAAATTAGAGCATGTGTTATGTTGATTGAAGTTCATTTTCAAATGAAATGTGTACACAAAAAAATTAAAATTAAATAAAATAAATTGGTCAAATTTAGACTAGATGTGAGTGAAAAATGTGATAAAATAAATTACCTATTTATACTACTAAAAAATATTACCGTTATTTTATTGTTGTTGCAATCTTATCATTCCAAAATGAAATCAATATCCTGAAATCAAATTAGTTATTATTGTAGTTTTTTTGCCAAATATTATCGTTGCTTGATTTTCTTTAAATGACAAAATGAATTTTTTTTAATAATAAATATTACCGTTATTTTATTATTGTTGCAATCTTATCATTCCAAAATGAAATCAATATTCTGAAATCAAATTAATTATTATTGTAGTTTTTTTGCCAAATATTATCGTTACTTGATTTTCTTTAAATGATAAAATGAATTTTTTTAATAATAAATATACTGATTTTTTAAGTGGTCTTTCAGAGATGTCAAACCGAGAATATGAAAAGAGGGAGAAGTAATACGAAACGGTTTGATGAAAATTAGAGTTTTATTTAATTGAATAAATTGATATTATTATTATTATTATTAATATTGTTATTTATTAATATTTATTATCATCATTATTAATCCCATTTACCCACTTAATAACTCAAAATATTCCAAAACCACTATTCCAAAACCACGGACAATATTATACCATTTTAACTAACTCTACCATTTTACAATTTAATAAATTTGCCTCGACAACATAAAAAAACGCCTTTTCCTATTACTTGCACGCCGAAAATTTCCTTGGGAACACAACAGTCTTCACGCCTTCTTCTTCAAGAATGTTGCTAATGAATTCGATGTTATATATGTGTAACATCAAAGGTTGGATCCTTTTCAGCATTTTGTCACACACCTCTATCAAATTTATATACTCTTTTTTTTTTCCAGGTTATTAGGTTTGTAATTTTATAGTCATCTAAATTTGCAGTTACATTAATTTTTGAATTTTTTTCAGTGAAAATGAGTAGAAATGTTGATTCTGTGAAAGACATCAATGACTCAAAAGAAACTTGGCGTCTTGCTGTTCGAATAATGGATGTTTGGAGTGTTGTGAATAATAAGGGTATTGAACATTTGGAGATGATTGTTATGGATTCCTTGGTAAATTGCTTTTCTTTTTTTAAGTATAGATTTTTGTATGATAGTTAGTAATTACAACAAAATGCTTTTTTGTATAACATATAAAAAGAAGATTATTTTTATTTTGTTAGGGTGATCGGATTCAGGTCCTTATTCGTCATGACCATTTACTGAAATGGAAAGAGGTCATTAAGGAGAATATGACCTGCATTATAAACAATGGCAGTGTCTATAACAATGATTTTCAGTGGAAGGTATGTGATCATTCAAAAAAAATTGTGTTTCTTGGTGGTACCACAATGAAGGCAATCGAACTTCAAAATATTCCACCTAAAGGATATTTCTTTAAAGATTTTGGTGAGATACTTCAAGACAAATGCAAAACCGATAGACTGGAAGGTAATTTAAATTCTATTATAACTTATATAACTTATATATTTGCAAACACATTCAATAATGAACCTTACTTTAATGTAGATATTATTGGTGCTGTTAGTGAGATAAACCATATCCAATCCAACACTCCGGGGAAGAAAGTTGTTGTTTTTGTTGTGCTAAAAGATTTGAAGTAATGCGCATTGTTTTCATAACTTATGTGTTTGATAAATTTATATATTTTGCATCACTGAATCCCATCATATAACATTGTTTATTTATATTGCAAAATAGGGGTAATTGCATAAATTGCAATTTATGGGAAATCTATGGATCAAAATTTTTGGCTTACTACAATGATCCTAACACTACGCCAAATAAGGGAAAAGAGGGCGCTTATTTTGGCCTATAACAGCGCTTTTAAGCGCCCTCTAAAGTGGCGCTGGCATAGGTAAAGACAGCGCTTTGTTTTCCTGGAGAAAGCGCTGTCTAAAGTGGCCCTTTAAGGGCCACATTATAGTGCGCTTTCAGAAAAAAGCGCCCTCTGGAGTGGTCCATAAAGGGACACCTTAGAGGGCGCTTTCTGGAAAAAGCGCCCTCTAAAGTTGTCAATGTAAAGTGTTTAGAGGGCGCTTTCTGGAAAAAGCGCCCTCTAAAGTTGTCAATGTAAAGTGTTTAGAGAGCGCTTTCTGGACAAAGCGCCCTCTAAAGTTGTCAATGTAAAATGTTTAGAGGGCGCTTCCTACAGAAAGCGCCCTCTAAAGTGTTAAGCGCCCTCTAAAGTTGTCAATGTAAAGTGTTTAGAGGGCGCTTTCTGGACAAAGCGCCCTCTAAAGTTGTCAATGTAAAATGTTTAGAGGGCGCTTCCTACAGAAAGCGCCCTCTAAAGTGTTAGTTATTTTAAAAAAAATTGTTTGAAAAACAGTGGATATTTAATTGGTAACCTGTTCGCATGCTGCAAAAGTGTAAAATTCATATTGATTTCATCCTTTAATCCAATGTTATACACCATTAATCCATTGATATATACAACATGAATCCATTTATATACAACATTAATCCTCCATATATACAACATAATATATGATTCTTTGATCAACAATATACAACAACATATTCATGATTTAGTAAAAGTACAACAACAATATACAACATATATACAACAACAGCATACAACAACAACATTCCATACATATATGTACAACAATATACAACCTAGCTATATGATTCTTTGATCAACAATGAATTGACACAATTCATCCTTCATTTCATCCAAATGAGCTCTTGAGTAAGATTTGTATTCCTCAAAGTACTACAATTAAGAGAATAAAACATATTCATGATTTAGTAACAAATTAGATGAAATATCCGATAATATTAAAATAAACCCTAAGTTATTATTCCATACCATTTTTGGGATGTCTATACGATTCAACGCAATGATATCTCTCATAAATCTCAATACAAAAAATCCGCAATCGACCGAATTATTTTGCTGAGGACACTACACAGAAAAACAAACAATATATATATAGTTAATTTCTTACAAACACTATTATAAGCAAAAAAACAAACACTATTATAAGCAAAAATAAGATACTTAATATATACCTGAACTCTGATCCAGGTAATGTCCTTCCTATTGCGATAATTCTTTTTCGATCTAAATTTTATTATTGCCCTAACAAAATAAAAACGTATATTGAGATCAATCTGACAGACATAATTAAATATACAAATACACACGAATATTTAGGGGAATTTCACTTACGCGTCAACCGTCTTCTTCATACTCGGATATTTACTCCAATCACCCGATAACGAATCGAGATAATACACTATTAGTCTCGAAAGATCCATAGCAACCAACACCCAGTGACCACTGTAAAATAAAACAAAAATTTAGATGAATGAAAATTTTCTACGTAAAAGATATACATAGATTAGAATGAAATTATTAGAAAGAAAATCTAACCCGTTGCCAGAATTAAACGGTAAAAAATACAAACTGGGTGTAGTATTATCGCCGGCCGCCATGAATCTATCGACTAGATCATTCTTTATGGATGTTGGATTTTTCGTTATTAACGTTGCGTTGATACGGGAAGCAGCAATAAAATTGAAACGGTTACACAATTCAGTTCCCCGCAGCAATGTTACATACATATACCTTAAATAGAAACATAATAAACATTAGACTACTCATTGAAATGTGTAAATAAATTGTTCAACTAAGTAAATTATAGATTGATCGGAGTACCATATGTATGTATGAATGACAGCGATGCCCAATTCGTCGTGTTCAAAAAGTTGTTGCATGTCCTCCTTTGCAATTATTTCGAAATGAGCAGCTCCGAAAACACCTTCATCAAAATCTATACTACGAATGGCCCCGTGCATAATATCGGACTCATTCACCATTTTCTCAAGACGCATGATAATTTGAGATTTTGTCCCGGACGTCGTTGGAGGAATATCGTTACCAGCTTTTTTCAACTTTCGACCGGGAACCTAAAAATTCATATAAATTAAATCATGACTTTTTGTGATGCAACAGAATCGTTGCATATATAATTCAATAGGTATATATATTTGTACCTCTTTTAGAGATGCAACCGACTCGATGCGTCTTGAAATCCCTTTACCAGCTTTATGCGTGGGTCTTGTAGGAGTCTAACATTACCATGTAATAAGGATTGATTAAATATCATAATTGTAGCTGAATTGAAATGTGAATACTAAAGATTCATAATCATTTAGAACATATATACCTCGGCATCTGGGAAAATTAGATCTGACGGCCATCCAACAAAGGATCCGACTGCTTCTCGCATCAACGTTGTCTCTGAAACAACGTCAGGTAATGGTAGAAGCGCGTCGGTATCTAATACAAGGTCAACCGAAACTTTCATATATCCCACCGGGAGGGGATTATGGTGAAGTAATTCACCCGAAGTGTTGTGCATTTTTCCCTTGCCAACCATGCGATAAGTTGGTGACGATAGATACAGCTGACAAGGTGAAATGCCCTAAACCAATAATAAATGTTATTGTTAACGTGTATATGTGTCAAGTAAAAAAGTGCTATTTTAATTTCATAATAACATATATAATTACCTCGGGAAATTTCGGTTGACAATTGATACTAGCTCGGTCACTAGTATCTTTTGCCTCGGAGGCGCACCTTTCCTCTCTATACCTTGCATTCTCGTTTTGCAGTTGGAGTACTTGTGCCCTTAACTCCGCCAAGGTCTCCATCACCTCTTTGTTGGTAGGATTTTTTGTTTTTGGTTTTTTATAAAATGACGACGGAGTCACACCAAAACCCTTACCCCTCACACGACCGGAATACTCAGGAACATTTAGTACTCGACTAAGTACGCTCCTGCAATCCTGGACCTCGGTTGAAGGTAAGGTTTGGGATAAAGTCTCCTGGAATATTATTAGAGGAGATTAAAAATGAATTATATGTCTAACAAAATTTTCGATATAATTAAAGAAATAATGTTACATATACTTACACATTCGTCATAAACAGTTTGGACCGCTTCAATGACAGCCCCATCCTTCCCAACCCGAGTAGCCTTCCATAATACGTGCTCCGGAAGAGATGTTGCGTCACTTTTCTCCTCGGCTAGCTACACATTGAATTAGATTATAAGATCATCAATTATAACATATTGTGACAATGTATAAGCTCATAGCATTTGAATATACTCACAATTCTTTGTTGTAACCGTGCATATCCCGTACGCCCTTTTTTGTACGGATACGCGGGTTTTGATGCCCTTTTCCGATTTATGTCGCTTACTTCCTGGATAAAAAAGTTTAAGGCATATTAGAACCAAGTAACTTAACAATTGTATAATACCATAATTAATAGACATTACATGGAATTTTTCGTTTCTTCGTTTGGCGACAAAGTTATCCCATTCATCGGCTGAAATAATCTCGGCATACTTCATTGGCTGTTCTGCTTCAACAAATTTTCCTTCCTCATCCTTGAGAAATTTGTTGGACAAAAAGGATCGAAATCCTCAGAGTCTTTTTCCGTCCAATTGAATACAATATTTTTGCCGGCTTTCATCGATGTGAAAGGATCTCTAAAAAACATACACATGGAGTGTGTTATTATAAAGTAATATTATAACAATATATGGTCAACAAATAGTCAACAAAAAAAACATATAACAATATATGGTAAGTACCTGTATCTCCGACCATATTTTTTCTTTGCCAACCTTCAAGTCCGGACTTCTCCAATTATCACATGTAATTGGAATATGTTGTCGAACAAGGAAACCAATGTAACTTGCCAACATTGAACCGTTAGGCTCAATTAGTTGGTCTTCAGCACTCCAATGTACTTCAAATTTTACACCCTTGTCTCTTGCACGAATGATTGACTTCATAACAGTCAATCCTCGTTTGATTTCTTTTTCAACATTGTTACGTGATCCATTCGCGTCATGGGTATCGTCTTGGTTAGCCATTTTATCTGTAATATAGAAATGATTCAATAAGACCCAAGTAAGACAATGATTCAATACGTGAACACATTCATATACCTTCCATTTCTCTCATGTTACAACAATCTAAACTCTTTTTTTTTTATCATTATTGAATACAAACTCACACACACCTACTGCATGCAAAAGACCAATGCAAACTTATGGTGTTTGGAACATGAACAAACTTGCATCCATAATCATCAAACTTCCAAGCACAAGCTCAAACACACTTCAAATGATATCAGTTTTCAATCAGAAATAAAAAACTCAGTTTGCCCTAAACAACATTAATCAACATAATGCACAAAATGTAAAACTAAGTTTAGAAAATGCCCTAATCAAACACATGAAGAAAGTGAACGGTAACGATGGAGAAGAGAAATACCTTCAAGGTGACGGTAACGATGGAGAAGAAAGTGAACAGTGACGGTGGACGTGAACGTGAACGCAGCAGCAGAAAAAGGCGACGGCGACGATGACAGTGAGGGAGGGAGAACGAACGGAGGACGAGAGTAATCGCAGTAGAGAGTAATCGCAGTAGAGAGAAAACCCAGTTACGTAAACGAAATAGCTTATAGAGAGGGAAAATAAAGAGACATGCAGTATTTGTTATAATTTTAATGTTTACTAAAGGGGACCTTAGAGGGCGCTTTTGTAAAAAAAGCGCCCTCTAAAGGGGGCCTAAGAGGGCGCTTCTGAAAGCGCTCTCTAAGGCTTTCCAAAAGCGCCTTCTAAACTGGAAATGTACATGGACTTAGAGAGCGCTTTTTTAAAAGCGCCCTCTAAGGGTAACCTTAGAGGGCGCTTTCACTAAAGCGCCCTCTATTGTTGTCCCTCCATTTCCTCATTATTATTTTTTTTGGCTTCACTTTAGAGGGCGCTTTGTTACAAAAGCGCCCTCTAAAGGGGGCCTAAGAGGGCGCTTCTAAAAGCGCTCTCTAAGGCTTTCCAAAAGCGCCTTATAAACTGGAAATGTACATGGACATAGAGAGCGCTTTTTTAAAAGCGCCCTCTAAGGTTACCCTTAGAGGGCGCTTTCAATAAAGCGTCCTCTATTGGTGTCCCTCCATTTCCTCATTATTTTTTCGCTTCACTTTAGAGTGCGCTTTGTTACAAAAGCGCCCTCTAAAGTGCGCTGTCTATTCCAATAGTATGCTCCTTATTTTTTCTCTTCACTTTAGAGTGCGCTTTTGTAATAAAGCGCCCTCTAAGGGGCGCTGTCTATTCCAGTTTTTGGCGTAGTGTAAAAACAATGGAGCTATTGTAATTCTGCTCACTCATGCAATGGTAAAAGATGGCCAAGGTATTACACTATCAGACTTCATTGGGGTTTAGGTCAATATTTGAGATTACTATTTGTTCACATGTTATTATCAGGCAGCATTAACAGGCCAAGACATGTATGGAGTAAAACATGTCATCTCTTAGCTGATGGAATATTATATGCTCAACAGCGAATTGCAAACAATAGAGGTATTATTTTTTCTATATTGTGAATTTTTATTATATTTATTTGTTTGATTCTTAAAAGTAAATTTGTTTTATAGTTTACACTTATAATTACTATTGTATAAAGGTTTGAGGTTGTCGGATGAAGAGATAATGAATTTAACATTAATTGAGATTGAACGAAATCTTCAAAGGAAGAGCCGAAGTCTAAAGGAATTTGCTGGAATGCCTTATCCAAGTGGATATGTGGTTGAGCAGTTGGGAAATAAGCTCATATACGAAGAGCGGAGTTACAATCCAGCTGAACATTTGCAAGAATACAATAATTTGTTCTTAAATCTTACAGGTAAATATGTTAAATGTTTGTAAGTTTTGTCATAATTTTATAAAGTTAACTTTTAAAGTATGATTTTATCTTACAATTTTTTTAATGTATAATTAATTTATTCACTGCATGTTTGCTATGTATTTTTTTAAAATTAGATGAGCAAAGAGGTGTATTCAAGCGAATAATGGAAGCAGTAAACAATCAACAAGGAGGCGTATTTTTTTTGTATGGATACGGTGGCACAGGGAAAACCTACATGTGGAGAACTCTAGCTTCCTACATAAGATCAAAGAAACAAATTTGTTTAACTGTTGCTTCATCGGGCATAGCTTCACTACTACTTCCAGGAGGTCGAACGGCTCATTCAATGTTCAAGATTCCAATACCTACAATGGAGTCTTCTACATGTAATATCGACAAAGGTAGTGATCGTGCAGAGCTACTAAAAATGGCAAAGTTGATAATTTGGGATGAAGCTCCAATGACACACAGATTTTGTTTTGAAACGTTTGATAAAACCCTTAAAGACATAATGGGGCGTTCCAATTGTTCTGACAAATTATTCGGAGGGAAAGTAATTGTATTTGGTGGAGATTTTCGGCAAATATTACCAGTTGTACCAAGGGGCAGCCGTTCAGATATAATACATTCTACAATAAATTCATCATACATATGGGATCATTGTGTTGTGCTGAAGCTTACAAAGAACATGCGACTCCAACAAGCCGGCAATACTTCAAGTACATCTGAATTAGAATTGTTTTCTAATTGGATATTAAAAGTTGGCGATGGGAAATTGGAAGAACCTAACGATGGTTACACGGATATTCCTATTCCAAATGATTTCTTAATTTCTAACTATGATGATCCACTAGAAGCCATTGTTAGTGAAACATATCCGAATTTTCTTAACAATTACAAGAATCCAGAATTTTTGCAATCAAAAGCTATATTGGCAGGAACAATTGAAACGGTTGACATCATAAATCAATACGTTTTGGGATTCATACCAGGTATGCGTTATCCATTGTAAACATATTTATAGATACATTCATATATTTATATGTACTAACATAGATTTATAATAATAAAATTTCAAAAAATTTCCCAAAGGTGAAGAAAAGGAATATTTAAGTTCAGATTCTGTAGACACTTTTGACGGTGAAGGAAATGAAGCTTTTGATGTTTTGACCCCGGAATTTTTGAATACACTTACAACTTCCGGTCTACCTAACCACAAGATTAAATTGAAGATTGGGACCCCTATTATGTTGCTTCGAAACATTGATCAACCTGAAGGTCTCTGCAATGGAACAAGGCTTATAGTTACAAGATTGGCAAACCACGTTATCGAGGCAAAGATTATATCTGGAAAGAATATTGGAGGGGTTATCTATATTCCAAGAATGGATATGACTCCAACACAATCTTCGTGGCCATTCAAAATGACTAGAAGGCAATTTCCCATAACTATATGTTATGCTATGACAATTAACAAATCTCAAGGTCAGTCATTGGATTATGTTGGATTGTATTTGCCTAGAAGTGTATTTAGTCATGGTCAACTATATATTGCAATATCAAGGGTCAAAAGCAAAAAAGGGCTTAAGATATTAATCCATGACAAGGATAACCATCCATTGAATTCTACAACAAACGTCGTGTTCAAAGAAGTTTTTGAAAACTTATAGAACGTAAGTTTTTCATTAGTTATATTATATCAACAAATGTCGTTGTTTATTATTAGAATTTTATTGAATGAGTTGTATAAAATATACATTATGTTTTAACATTTGTTTATATGGATGTAATTGTTTTTTACAGGGTAATGAATCATCACTTCCTAAAAGGTTGCGGGCAGGTTTTGTATAAACCCAGTTTTTTAAGGACCAAAGAATTGTACGAAGTTAAATCATTTTTGTTGCTGGACTTATTTCTCACAATTTTAACTAAAATTGTGAACCTTTTGTTTCAATATCTTTTGTTGCATTAAACCTTATTGTATCAATTGCAATTAATTTCAACATTTGGTAGTATTCATTACTATATTTTAAAACAAATGAGGTTCTGGTATTTCTTTTACATGGTTTATGTATTTTGGTTAAATAATCATTTATTATGAAGGTTAATATTTGCGCTTTTATACCTCAAATTAGTAACAAATTGAAAAATTTCATCCATTACTAAATAAATATATTTTTATTTCTTATGTCCAAAATCTCAATGATAAATGGAATGTTTATTCATAACATTAACAATGGAATGTTTATTATATATCAATATACCAATAAATTGTAAAAATATTTTTGTATTATATTTTTTGATTATTTCCTTAATATAGTATACAAAAAAATTAAGCAAATTATATTACTATAAATTAATAATGTTTTACTTTATTATGTCCCAAACTGGAAAAATTTATTTGTGGAAATTTTTTGAACCCATTTATTGATCATTTAACATCCATTACATTAAAAAAAAACTTTTATGCAATAAATTTGTGTACGTTGATCCAACCATATATATATATATATATATATATATATATATATATATATATATATATATATATATATATATATATAAACAAAAAATATATTATATTTTAATTTTTTAAAAATAAATTATTGCACTTGCGCGACCCGTGCGAACGCACGGGTCCTTTACTAGTATAAATCATAAAACAAAACATATTTATTTATCAAATGGTTAAGTATTTTCTACGTAACTGGATGAAGTGATTATAATTATCGACTTTGAATAAATGTATAAATTTTTAATATTAGTTTTTACACATTTGAAGTGAAATTAATTATGTGATTTTAATATTTATTTTTTATTTTAATATATATTTATCAAGTGTAAATATTTGTCCGTATTTTTTTAAATTGCATTTCTTTTTATATCAATGACAAATATTTGACACCTATTTTTAAATCATGATAACAACATAGCTAACATTTCCAAAATGATGGTTGAAATTGATTATGGGTATCATTATATTCAATGGACATGGATGTGTTCAATATGAGATTCGAAACATGCAAATGATGTTCTCTGTCTTCGACCATTTTAAGTTAAACATTGTGTTAGCAAGATTCAATAACAAGACTAGCATCAACTTGAGCCATCAATCACAATCTTACTTCTCATTTTTGCCATCTCCATCAATCCAATACTTTATTTTATCAACATTTTAGTAGTATGACTTTACACAATCTTCATATACCGGTCTTTTAATGAAAACTTCAGATTTAATAATATGCACCGTCTTTAAACGAATTCTTCGCAATTGAACATTAAAATAATTTTTTTTAGATTAATCGATCACAAAGTTGAATATCAAATTTTCAAAAATGATATGAATTTGGTTTGGTCTCTATATGATACTCTAAGTACCACAGTCAATATTTTTAATCATATTTTGTATATGATATAAAGACAATAGACAAATATATTCAAACTCATTGTTTTATTCCTTTATTGAAGTTGTTTATGCATTTACCAGAATTGAAATTGAAATGTAAGTGATATTAAAATTTATTTGATTCTCCTTGAGATGCTTATGATGATGACCACATAGCATTTTTGACATATACTCCAAGCACCAAAACCAGCAAGGTTGCCACAAACATGTTCATCAACATCTTCCTTTTCTTAGGCTTTGTGCCACCAAAACCCAATTCATCACACAAACTTATTGTTAACAACGTTAACAGCGGCCATTGTTTCTCACACAAACTGGATCGATACTAAACACGGTGAACTGGTGATAAACTTTTATCACAATCAGAATCGGAGCTTTGATGCCAATTGATGGTGTGAAAAACACAAGAAATGGGGGGGGGGGGTGAAGTGGGTTTTAAACACAAAAGCTTTTTCTCAACTCAAGAGTACCACTTAAATGTTAATAACAAAGAGATAAAACACAAATATTTTTATCCTGGTTCACTTGAAACTCAAAGCTACTCCAGTCCATCCGCCAATGTGATTTTGCCTTATACATAAGGACTTAATCCACTATAATCATCTGATTACAATAATCACAAATAACAACCTTCTTTGTCTTCTCAAGGATCCAATTATATCCTAGTCTCCTTAAGTAAAATCAAACAAACTATTTGAATAATATATTGTATGTTACAAGTCACTTCTAGACAAACATATTATATACAAATGAATTACAAATAAAGAAAAACTGTGTACACAAATTGATAACTTTTCATAAAGAAATAGACTTGTCAAATTGTTGTAGCGCTTCAACTTTTTCTTCAAGTCTCCAAGTCCCACTTAAATAGCATAAGAAAAGAGACTATTGGAGGGCAAAATGGGGATACCAATATAGAGTGGCTGCCCACTGTTGGATAGGTGAAAGGAGTGATACTACGTACTGTCATTCAGTGACATGTGTGATGTATAGTATTGTCCTTGCCCACGATATCAGGTAGTGGAAAGAATATTTGATTTGTACTATGTACTATCTAATCACGTACCCAATTGATCTTATCTTCAAATTCATTGGCTTCTGATGAAAGTTGATGAAGCATGAAATGAAGAAAACATGCAGCTGGATTCAGAAACTTCATAATCTTCAGTCAGAACCTTGACAACGTCAACAGTCTGGCTTGAGAGCTTCAAAATCTTCAATCAAAACCTTGATAACCTCAACGCATGGCTTGAAATCTTCAGAATCTTCAGCTAAGTAACAAAACGTTAGAAGCTTGCCATTCTTCAAAAGCTTGACGATCAGAGTCACGTCCAGAAGCAGAAATGGATAGAACGTTGCAACAACAATATAACGTCTCTTCATAAACTTCTCAGGAGTGAAACAACATAAAAGCAGAAAGAATATTGCAGCAACAACTTGATATTTTTCCGAGCTTCTCATGATTAGCACAAAAGTGGAATTTGGAACAAAATGTTCAGAAACTGATGACGTTGCACGTCATAGAATCAGAATCAAAACTGACTGTTAGAACTACACAATTATAAACCATTAGGGTACCAAAATTTCTCTCACACAAATACAACATTGTTATCATCAAAACTCAAGATATAGATGCAGAACCAAATCTTGGTCTAGCAACAACTTCATTATCTTCTTCATTAAATTCATCTTAATCTTCATTTCTTCTTCTTTGATCTTGACAACATTTAGTTTAAACTTTTCCTCACTTAACTTATGGTTCAGATTAGATATTAATTCCTTGGCTCTTGGTGACATTTCTTCATCAAACTAACTAAAATACTTACATCTCTTATAACCTTGGAGCTGGATTTAGAGAAAAAATTCACGACGTTGGGAATTAAAGCGTTGAAGAATATGAAATTGTTGAAAATGAATAAAAGAAAACAACACTATACCTTATATATATATTCCATAATCGTAAAAATGACGACATGGGTTCAATTCGGTCCAGGAAGTCACCAATGGAGATTCCAATCCACATTTGCACTCTCCCTGAATGTACCGCACAACCTTTCTGTAACTTGACTGTGAGCTTTGTGACATTTAACCGCGATCGGAGAAGATGAAGACGCCCAAAGATTGTTGTGAACCCAAAATTTGAAGTTACCCAACCTTTTTAAGTGAAACCAAATTTAGGATTGGGGAAGATGAATGAAAGCTGAAGAGAACGCAAACAAATGTTACCTCTAATTTATATCTTTTATTTTAATACAACATAATAATTAAAATTGAAAATATTAATTAGTTTAATGTATTTACATTATTAAAAATATTTATCAAATTCTAATTAATAATGAATAGTGACCTGACATTATATTATAATATGTGGCACAAAACAATACTTGCCACGTCACTAAAATCCTGCCTTGTGATGGAAGACCACAAAAGAAAATAAGGAATGTGAATAATGGGGGACCAGAAAACTGTTTTTTTAAAGGGGTGCAAAAAATTAAGAATATTAAAACAGGGGATTAAAAATGCATTTAAGATGAAAATTTATTAAGGCGTAAATCGCACCTATCTCAATCAATAGGTAAACAACAACATTAATCAAAATTTATCCCATTAAATTTGGTCAGTTATATGAATCAACTTTTACAACAACTAGTAAAGGACACGTGCGTTCGCACGGGTCGTGCAAGTGCAATAATTTATTTTAAAAAAATTAAAATATAATATATTTTTTTGTTTATATATATATATATATATATATATATATATATATATATATATATATATATATATATATATATATATATATGGTTGGATCAACGTACACAAATTTATTGCATAAAAGTTTTTTTTAATGTAATGGATGTTAAATGATCAATAAATGGGTTCAAAAAATTTCCACAAATAACTTTTTCCAGTTTGGGACATAATAAAGTAAAACATTATTAATTTATAGTAATATAATTTGCTTAATTTTTTTGTATACTATATTAAGGAAATAATCAAAAAATATAATACAAAAATATTTTTACAATTTATTGATATATTGATATATAATAAACATTCCATTGTTAATGTTATGAATAAACATTCCATTTATCATTGAGATTTTGGACATAAGAAATAAAAATATATTTATTTAGTAATGGATGAAATTTTCCAATCTGTTACTAATTTGAGGTATAAAAGCGCAAATATTAACCTTCATAATAAATGATTATTTAACCAAAATACATAAACCATGTAAAAGAAATACCAGAACCTCATTTGTTTTAAAATATAGTAATGAATACTACCAAATGTTGAAATTAATTGCAATTGATACAGTAAGATTTAATGCAACAAAAGATATTGAAACAAAAGGTTCACAATTTTAGTTAAAATTGTGAGAAATAAGTCCAGCCACAAAAATGATTTAACTTCGTACAATTCTTTGGTCCTTAAAAAACTGGGTTTATACAAAACCTGCCCGCAACCTTTTAGGAAGTGATGATTCAAAACCTGCCCGCAACCTTAAAAAACTACAATAATAACTAATTTGATTTCAGGATATTGATTTCATTTTGGAATGATAAGATTGCAACAACAATAAAATAACGGTAATATTTTTTAGTAGTATAAATAGGTAATTTATTTTATCACATTTTTCACTCACATCTAGTCTAAATTTGACCAATTTATTTTATTTAATTTTAATTTTTTTGTGTACACATTTCATTTGAAAATGAACCTCAATCAACATAACACATGCTCCAATTTTATGCAAAATGATGGAAGTCCTCTTTGTATCCCAAATCAACAAAACACCCCATATTTTGGAAATCCACCTCTTATTCCAAATCCACACCATAATTCAAAATTTCAAAATTCTCTTTTTATCCCAAATCCATAAAATAATTCACCCATTGGAAATTACTCATATCATACATCACCTTACCCAATGAAAAACTCTCTTTTAATGTATTTTGATATATTTGAATCAATTTTTTAATTATATTTTATATAATATATAGTGGGATTTAGTGGGGCCCATTTTCTTAGCCCACTTTAATTATTTACAATCATTTTCTTGTACAACTAAATGTATAAAGAATTGATATTCTTATTGATTTATTATAAATCATGCATAACATTAATTATCTTACGGCTGAATTATTTTAATATTTCACTAACCTAGCCAATAGAAAGGAGGTCGTGGACATAATTATTCATTTCAACCCCCAACTATATTTTGGCAAATAAATAATTTAAATATGTTGAGTTATAATACTATATATGATGACGTGAGATTGGTAAAAAGTATAGTTGCATGCTTAACTTAATCATTTCAAACAAACAATGTAGATTTTCCATTACCAATCAAAAGACAATTCACTGTATATGATAATTATACCTTGTTTTTTTTATAAATCCTTAATTCAGTTGAATGCAAGATTCAAACATTGCTCCAACATTTCTGAACTACCTGCAATTTTAACATATGTATTAGACTTTGAAAAAAATTGTAAAAAAATGTGTTTCTATGTGTTTTCTATAATTAGTTTTGAAGGATTTCATAATAAATTTTTATGTAATTGTTTTTTTAATTTCTAACACCATTAGGCATGCTGAAACCAAACATGACATGCAATAATCTATTTATAATTTAGTCGTATACACATATTTCATAAGATGACAACGTATTTTGTTATCAATCTAAAATACTTATTAACATTTGAAGATATGATACTCATATAAATTTTGTAGTTGAAAGAACACACAAAACACAATGTTCAACATAACAACATAGGATTTTGAATAATTTCACACACATGAATTAAATACTCATTATCATCCTTTAAACCATACATGAAATATAAATGTCAATTGTAATCCCACAAAATAAACACTTCAAAAAAGTAACACATCCTACAACCAAAACATATCATGTTCTTAACAACTTCATACTTAAACTCATTCTGGTGCTAAAAAGTTCATAAATATATTTCAATATCAAATTTCCGAAAATTCTAATTAAGAAGATGGTTCTATCTTTAATTTCTTGGATGGTTTGGTGCCTGATAATTGCGTAGCGCCAGACGCTTCAAAATCAACTTCTTCACCCTTGTCAGCAATTACAACATCCTTAGCCGGAGTCATTAGAATGATTGATTCTGGATCATTTTCACCAGATGCAGATAATGTTTGCTTGCAATATAAAAAATTAATTGTCAGATATAAAATGAATTATAATAATACAATATTTATCATAGAAAATTATTATGTTAACAAATGAAGATACTTATTGCGGAAGTTTCCAAATTTTCTTTGTTAGGGACCAACTTTGCATATTCAGTTTTAGACTGATTCTGCACATTGAAACATCGAATATTTATTATACTTGTTAAATGTTTAAATAATACATGAATTAAGTGAATATTATACGTCTTCTACTATGTAGTCATTTTCAATCTCTTTAACAAAGGCTTCATCATCACAAAGCTTCCAAACAGACGCTTGGGAAAACGTTGGCTGCACCTTAACTCTAAAAGCCATTTTCTTATTCAACAGCATTTCAAGCTCATCAGGATAAACCATTGGATCATCTTCTCCATTCTAATGGAAAAATAAAATATCAACCATGAGTGATAATCTGAACTTTACAACTCGATAAACTATTAACATTTTAACTTATGTATAACAATGTACCTCCACCATAGAGTTATGCATAAATTCAGCAGTCATTCCAAGTATAGCAGCACATTCGGAATCCCAGAATACAAATCGATATTTTGATTCACCATTGCTAACATATATCTCAATCTTGTACCTATAGTATTTTAAACGAAGAAAATAATATGATTAATAACAAATCCATTACCAAATTTATTT
Source organism: Lathyrus oleraceus (assembly GCF_024323335.1). Lineage (NCBI taxonomy): Eukaryota > Viridiplantae > Streptophyta > Magnoliopsida > Fabales > Fabaceae > Lathyrus > Lathyrus oleraceus. Next base: position 38,745,246 of record NC_066580.1, on the reverse strand, counting down.
GCAATTCATCTAGATTATATGTACCTTGGTATAGGCTGTTCGACTTTTTGCCCACATGAACATTCATAAGCTTTTTTAGGATTAGGTGCCTTCGAAGAACACCTTGTGCAGCCATAATAAAACCATCCATACTTTGAGACAGCAAATTTCAATGTGGTTGCTACAGTAACACATAAAGTTTCCTAAAAGCAAATCAAAAATGATATTAATTTCAAAAAGCAAACAATATAATTGTAATAGTAAAGATAAATTCGGCTCTATAGTATTCAACTTACATGTTTGATTTTGCAGAACTGACTTAAGGACATACATTTCGCATTATGAACAAACCTTTCTACTGGCGAATATTGAGAACCACCAGACCAATTAGAAAGAGATTTTGCAGATTGAGTAGGTTTCTCCTTCTGTTCATTAGTAGGCAACCTATAGAAATAAGATTGTTTTTGAAATTAAAAATTATGTATAATAATCTGAATATAAATAAATAAATAAAATCCATACTTAGACATAAAATCTTGAATTTTGGGGATGTCTTCATTTATCAACAATTTGGAACCACTCCATGCATTTGACACTGTAAATTGTATAATTAATATAAAAATTATTTAATGTATAATGAAAAATACAAATCAGCTATGTATTTATAAAGTCTGATAGTGTAATACCTTGGCCATCTTTTACCATTGCATGAGTGAGCAGAATTACAATAGCTCCATTGTTTTTAGGATCATTGTAGTAAGCCAAAAATTTTGATCCATAGATTTCCCATAAATTGCAATTTATGCAATTACCCCTATTTTGCAATATAAATAAACAATAATATATGATGGGATTCAGTGATGCAAAATATATAAATTTATCAAACACATAAGTTATGAAAACAATGCGCATTACTTCAAACCTTTCAGCACAACAGAAACGACAACTTTCTTCCACAGAGTGTTGGATTGGATATAGTTTATCTCACTAACAGCACCAATAATATCTACATTAAAGTAAGGTTCATTATTGAATGTGTTTGCAAATATATAAGTTATATAAGTTATAATAGAATTTAAATTACCTTCCAATCTATCGGTTTTGCATTTGCCTTGAAGTATCTCACCAAAATCTTTAAAGAAATATCCTTTAGGTGGAATATTTTGAAGTTCGATTGCCTTCATTGTGGTACCACCAAGAAACACAATTTTTTTTGAATGATCACATACCTTCCACTGAAAATCATTGTTATAGACACTGCCATTGTTTATAATGCAGGTCATATTCTCCTTAATGACCTCTTTCCATTTCAGTAAATGGTCATGACGAATAAGGACCTGAATCCGATCGCCCTAACAAAATGAAAATAATCTTCTTTTTATATGTTATACAAAAAAGCATTTTGTTGTAATTACTAACTATCATACAAAAATCTATACTTAAAAAAAGAAAAGCAATTTACCAAGGAATCCATAACAATCATCTCCAAATGTTCAATACCCTTATTATTCACAACACTCCAAACATCCATCATTCGAACAGCAAGACGCCAAGTTTCTTTTGAGTCATTGATGTCTTTCACAGAATCAACATTTCTACTCATTTTCACTGAAAAAAAATTCAAAAATTAATGTAACTGCAAATTTAGATGACTATAAAATTACAAACCTAATAACCTGGAAAAAAAAGAGTATATAAATTTGATAGAGGTGTGTGGCAAAATGCTGAAAAGGATCCAACCTTTGATGTTACACATATATAACATCGTTTTGATTGTATAATTATATGTTATTAAATTATAACTTTAAATTAAAAATAACTATTTAATATAGTTGATTAATATTAATTGAGTAATTTAATATTATTGTTAATTTACCTACCAATTAATTATTATTATTGTTATTATTATTATTGATATTTACCCGCCATATATGATAAGAATATTTTTAAAATTTAAATAGTATATTTATTATTTGATTTGATTTGATTTAATTGAGATCCAAACTCTATAAATTAAAATCGGTTACTTATTATGAATAATAATATAGGGTCATTCCAATGTCAATCTATTATTAATTAAAACTGTTTACAGTAAATAAAAATATAGTCTAATTTCTTCATGATCATAAATATTTAAAGAAAACTTCATTGAAATAAAAAATCAATAATAAATCAAAAGTTGAAATAAATGCTAATGACATAACATATATTTAAAATTTTATTTGATATATTTTTATATAATAAATAAATTAGTAATAAGTAAATGAATAATCAAATAGAATAGAATTTTAAGATGTTATTCTATATTTTTATTTACTGTAAACAGTTTTATTGCTTTTGATTTTAATACATTTTTATTATAATTCGGTATACAGAATGTACGTATTTACTATAATTATTCTGTTGAAAGGATAAAATATGTTAGTGCAAAGATAACAGCGGTATAAGATTCAATATGCCAGCGTGTTATTGCAAAATTACATCTATGTAAAATTCAATTAATAATAGATTGACATTGGAATGACCCTATATTAATTTGATTTCAGAATATTGATTTCATTTTGGAATGATAAGATTGCAACAACAATAAAATAACGGTAATATTTTTTAGTAGTATAAATAGAGTTTAGTACGAAATTACTTATTGGAACATGAAAGTAGCTGTATTATGGATTGTAATTAGGGTAATTAAGTAATTATGGTGGTAATTAACTTTTATATATTAAAAGTAGATGTTTTATTTAATATTTTACTTCTATCCAAATTTTAATCTCAAGATTTTTAAAATAATTTTTCTTATATTTTTTTTAGATATTTCTTTACCTCTAGTTGTTTGAGTTCTATCCATCTAGTCTTATTTCCTTCCTACATAATTTATAGATATTTTCTTTGTATGTTAAAACCATCCAAGTCTATTTTCTATCATCTTTTCTACTATAAGTGTTACCTCAAAACTATCTATAATATTGTCATTTCTAATCTTATCATGTTTAGTCTTACCACACATCTAACATAGTATCCTCATCTCTGTTACACTTACCTTATTCTTGTGTTGACTCTTAACCGCCTAAAGTTTTATTATGTACAACATCGTAAATCTTATCGCAGTCTGATAAAACTTTTCCTTCTACTTGAGTGACACCTTTGTGTCACATGAAATCCCTAAAACCGTCATTCTTTTCATCCATCCAATTTGAATTTACGAGTCCAAGATATTTAGACCACATGACTTGTGGGATGATATGGTCTCCAACTTTAACTTATAGACTAATAACACATCTCTCTTTGTTGAATTTATATTCCATATACTTCTACTTACTTTTACTTAGACGAAAATCACATGTTTTTAAAGCTTGTCTTCAAGTCTCAAACCTCTCATTTAAATCCTCCTTCAACTTTTCAAGTGAAAATATATCTTTTCAAAAATCATGTATATTCGTGATCTCTTGGACGTGTTCCGTGATTTCATCCAAAATTAAAGTAAAAAAGTAGAGGCTTATGGTTGAACCTTGATGCAAAACTACTGTAATGGAGAAATCGTCTGTCTTTCCACCCTATGCCCGTACACTAGTCGATATCCTTTCATACATATCTTGAATAACTCGAATATATATAATCCTAACCCCTTTATTTTCTAGAGCTTTCCACAAAATCTCTTTAAACACTCTATCACACGACTTCTCCAAGTTAATAAAAATTAAGTGCAAGTCTTGTTGGTCCATTTGATACTACTCTCTCACACATTCTAGTAGATTGATTGCTTCTATGGTCGATCTTCTAGACATAAAACCAAATTGATTTTTAGTGACTTGAGTCTTTTTTCTTATTCTCCGTTCAACAATTCTTTCCCATAATTTTATGGTATGACTCATAAGTTTGATTCCACTAAATTTTGTATATCCCCTTTTATTCTTATAGATTAAAATTAAAATGCTTATATGCCATTGATTTTGACCTTATAATTTTGTTAAAAAGTTTGATGAACCATTCAATACCTCTATCTTAATTTAAAGACACCAAAGTAAAATTAAACCTATATTTCACCTGTGATTTATTTTGGGAAATACAAATATAAAATAATTAATATACTTGAATAGGTATTTTTAATTTATCATTTTAAAAAATGAAAATGATCTAGATTCTTATGTGAAAATATCATTACTAAAAAAAAGTTGTGACATAGATGAAGGGATATTTGAATGTGATGTTCCAAAATCATTTAGGATAAATAAAAGTATCACACTTGATTCCTTGAAGAAAATAAATCATGAAACAACATAGCTAAAATTTCCAAAATGATGGTTGAAATTGATTATGGGTATCATTATATTCAATGGACATGGATGTGTATTAGAAGTAATTCATATTTATTAGTTGTACTATTTTCTTAGCCCCTAAGTTTGTTAGAGGATATTTTAGTATTTTATCCTATTCTAGTAACCCTAGTTTTAGCTTATAAATAGGGTGACAATCATTGTAACTTTTATCATGTTTTGTAGCCGTCATTCTCTTAATAGAATATTTCCATTCATTCTACCTTTGCACCAACAATTGGTATCTAGAGCTCCGGTTCGGATTCATTGGGAAACACGGGAAACACGAGTGAACGTGAGGTCTTGTGTGTTTGATTTTGATTCTTAGATTCGTGTTGAATCTTGAACAAAATCTGATCAGAATTTTAATTCTGTGGGTTGGGAAACACTGTGTGAGAAATCTGAGTGTACTGTGCAAGGTAGAAAGATGAACGGAAACGGTGTAGCACCTCAAATTTGCACCCTACCATTTTGTATATTCATTTCATATTAGGTCATAGCATTAACAATGTCCACTGCATAACATTGCATTGTCCATTTGCCCAAGTGCAAGCTCAATTGATGGATTGGGTCAGACTGATCAGGAGAATCATTCAATCAAGCAAGTGAGTGCCATTTTCATTGGGACAAGGCCCTAGGGTTGATTTATCAAGCTCATATGGTCCAAGGATCATTTTGAAGTGGTTTGGCCAAAGGTTGGATGCTCAGAAGTCACCAGTCATTGTTCAGTCAACCAGAAACCCTAGAAAGTCAACTGTGGTTAACTGTGCCCGATTTTATGGATTGGAAGGTGGGGAATGGTTTGAAAGGCTTCATTCATGTCTATATGAGTCTCATTTGACATATCAAAGACCAAGGTTGAAGGAATTGAAGTCAGACAGAAAGTTTCCAAAAATAGCAGGCGACCTGTAATTTCAGCTGCCCAAAATGGAAACTTTTTCTCCTCAAAATAACTTCATCATACAAGCTTCAAATGGAATTTTGTCCAACATGAAAGTTGAAGAGCTTGACCTCACCTTTCCAAAAAGTCCAAGAACTTGAAAATCCAATGCATGGTTGGAAAATTAGGGCTCAGTGGATTTCAGAAGAGACCCATAATCAGGAGGCCATAACTTCCACATGGTTTGTCCAAATTGCAAGTTCTTTATATGCACAAACTCCATTTAATATTTACTTTCTTGGTGCATAATTGGATTTCTTTGAAAATGCTCCATGCAAAAGGCCATTTTTGAAGTGAAACAATTAAAAGTGAGGGGCAAAATGGTCCAAAATGCAAAATATGAGGAATTTGGACATGAGACCAATTCTATCAGCTTCCAAATGATATTTGCAACTTGTTCAAAGTGAGAAATTGCTGCTACAATGCTTCTAACCATTCCAAGGGCATAAGAGCCAAATGCATCATAAGCTTGATTTGGCTAATTTCATTTTTTCACTAATCATGATTAAGGCTGGGATTAGAGCTTCATATATATATATTTAATTATAACAGAAATTGCAGGAGGTTAATCACAATTTGGAATCACAATTCACAAATCGACAAGAAAAAACTCTCAAACTCTCTCATTTTGCTCAAAATTTCACAAGATTTTTTTTGATTCCTTCATCAAGATTTCATCAGCTTTTGTGCAAATCTTTTGTTGATTCATAATCTGCAGGTGAAATAGAACTTCTGTTGAGCAAGATTGAGGCGAAATTGAAGCCAATTCGCAACTGTAGCAAGAAGGTTCTTCCATGGCGGTTAAAGATCTTGCCTGATTCGAACATTCTGGAGCTAACGATTCATCACCATTCATCTTCCACAGCTATTTCCAGCATCTGTTTCCGGAATCCACAGCCAAAATCCGACGGAATCCATTGCTGCACAATCTTAAGGTTGGAAATCGAAACTCGCGATTACTTCGATTTTGTTAGGGATTTGGTAGTTTGTTCATCGTAGAGCACTCTGGAACTTGTAGATTGTGATTTCGTTGTGAATTGATTAAGTTATCGTCGTTTGAAGTTTATGTGCCGTATTTTCTTTCCATCGATTCGCTGCGTACACGAGGTTCTGGACGTTTCCATTAGGATATCCGTGTTCTACTCGGTTAAACCTTTCCAACGGTATGCGGTTTGTGCGATTTGGTCAAGAAATAGCCGTAACCGAATTTGCCGGTGATGATGAACATGAACGCGAAGAACGCTTAATTTTCTGGAATTTCCTGCGTTCAATCCTGTTCCGCCTGGCTTCTTTTCAAAATAGTGTTTCCCGCTTGGCCTGGACAAATCAATTGCCGCCACCGCATTAATTTGGACGGCACCGTTTTTGGCCTTGGCTATAGATTCCACGTTACTGTCATTTGCTGTAACAGTAAGGCAATTCCATGATTAATCCACTGCACTATTAATTAATTAATCCTAATCCATCCTAAATAAATATTTCAATAAATATTTAAAAACTTCAAAAAATCATATATTACTCAATATTGATCCGAATAATTCAAGATTTTTTGTGTTAATCTTCATTTTTCATCTACTTTTTTTTAGAATCAAAAAATAAAATAGTGCTTGGTGGAATTTTTAATTGGTGTAGAGGTCTTTACAATGTATGCAAGTTTTACATGTTCTACTATTTTGATCATAAAATCATCATGCCTAATCCAAATTAAATGAAATTTTAGATGTAGATCCTTGACTCATTTCTGGAATTCTTGATATAGGATTTGTATTTTTTAGACCTCTGGTCTTTTAGCTATGATTTATTGAACTTGAGTGTGACAAAATGTGACACAAAATGATATGTTGAGTTCCCTGAATTTTTTACCATGCTTCCCTTTGGCCTATGGCCTTGAATTTTTGCATGAAGTGCTTTTAATATGTTAACATTCACTATGATTTTTCGTGGATTTTTATAATCCATTTCTTAATTGATTAGGATTTTTGAGTGCTGCCTAGCATTTTAGGGCTTTACTTGTGTAACCTTTTGTATATATGTTGCAATATCCTCATACCTTACCTTATGATAATGAAAATTGGTAGAGTGTTTCTTAACACATTAAGCTACAAATTGGCTTTGGTCCCATCCATTTACCATTTAAGGCCACTGTTTACCATGTGATTGAAGTTAGTGTATATTTTGTGACTTCATTTGGTTGTGTTTTTGCATGCCTTGACATGTTGAATTAATTCCCATAGTTCCACTAGGCCAAATTGCATGAAAATTGACATGTAGCTTGTTGAATGTCCTCTGTTTAGGATATAATTTTTGTGGAATTTTCCATGCTGTTTTGATTTTTTTTTGGATGTGATCTTGCTGGTTGCTCATATGTGGTTTACATTTGCTTCCTTTGCCTTACATGTTGCATAAATTGAAATAGGTGTATAGTTTGGATATGGGACCAATTGGAGTCCCTTTGTAATTGAAATATCTTGGTTTTGATCATGATTGGCTTGCTGTTTTAAGATTTTTTCCTCCTTTGGACCCTAGGTTTGGCCTAGTGGTCTAGTTACTTATGTTTGAGCTTGACTTTGACTTTTCAGGTTAAAAAGCTAATGCCTTAAGGAGGTTGATGCATAATTGAGTTGTTTCCTTTGATCATTGTATACTAATTTGTTTGTGTTGTAGGGAGCTTGGTTCACATGGACTTGGTGCTATGCACCTCATTGTTTGATTGTTGACTGATTCTTATTGTGGTTGTTTTGTTTATGTTGGGATGCTGATTCTGTTTGACTGTTTCCAGGTACCCCTAGTTGCTCAGTTCTCTTAAGAACTTGCATTGCTTTGCTTATAAGCAACTTGCATTGAGGTATAACTTCCTAACTTCATGTAGTCTGGAGACCCGGTCTGTTATTTGACCGGGCAAACTGTCTGAAGTCCTCCTTAAGAGGCAATGCTTGTGTATGTTTATATTTGTCCCAAGCAGGAAAAGTCCTCATTTGAGGCAATTGGTGGAAGGTAGGGATAAGCAATCTATCCCCCACTATTCTGTGAGTCTTCTCCTTGCTCCCATTACATGGTTGTAGCATTGAGATTCAAGCCCAAGATCTTGTACATTGTACAGTCGAGTCTATGTCCTGAGCGTAGAAGGGTCCCCCCATTCTGGACCCACGCTCCTTTGTCTGATGCTCTCTCTGACCAGAGATAGAAGCAATGAGGCACACCCCTCATCACCTTTCATCTGGCTTCACCTTAGCCCCTCAATGGCAAGGTTAAGAGCTAACCTGACCCCGATACAGAGGCTTGTTTGTTGAGGTTGATATGACCCCTCGACTAAAGCCTAACCCTGATGTTTGAGCCCCTTGTTGGTGTGTTCATTTCATGCTGTATATGTTTGTGTGGTGTGATTGTATCCCCTAGGTTTGCTAGACTCCGCGTAGTCTCGTTTGCATGACAATTAAGGTAGCACGGTTCCTTCGTATATGACTTCCTTTCTTGCTTGAGCTTTCCTAAAACACAAACAAACATTATCCTCTCTTAAGGATACGTCAACTCCTTCTACTACAGGTGAGTAAGTCTCCAAAGGTCGAGCATCCGGTAGATTGCGTAGTGACGTCGTCCACTTAAAAAACACAAACCAACAGGAATAGTTTAGCCGAACTACGGCAACTCTGATTCTCATGTTCAGATGAGATACGTAGGCACGAGACGCGATGTCTTGCCGAGTTTGACTAACAACTAACACTAATCCTTTCTCTCGCCCTCGTTGCGATTGAGACCTCCCCTTTCTCTTGCCCTAGTTGCAATCGAGACCCTTGCTTCCTGTGCAAGTCTTCTTAGGATAGGTTGGCCCTTGTGCCATCTAGCTAGAAACCTTAACTTAGGGTTGACTTTGCATGACAACATCTAGGCTCGAGTCGTAGTCTCCCTAGTGTTGTGTCTCCCTCTGTTATCTGGTTAGGCTAGATCCTTTGTCCCTACGTAGGGGAACTACATCGCCCTGATCCTTGTTCTAGACGAGGTATGTAGGCAGGTGGTCGTGCGAGACCACTCCGGGCAACCTTTTTCTTTTTTGCGTGTGTTTGCTTGTTATCTGATTGCGTGTTTGGTTCGGATGCCGACGTAAGCCCAGTGATTGGCTGTCGGGCTCCTAGTTTGCCATTTTGTGTCAGTTGGTTCGGATGCCGACGTAATTCCATTAAGTGGTTGTCGGGCTCCATGTTTGCCATTGTGTTTGTCTGCTTGTTTGGCGTGCGTAAGCCGAACTACAGTGGCTCTGATTCTTGTTCCAGACAAGATATGTAGGCATAGGACGCGATGTCCTATCGAGCTCCCTTCTCCTAACCCCACCTGCGTTCCCTGTGTGTGTGATGTTTTAGCAACCTATTCTTTTCTTAGAACGTGGATCCCGTCGAGTACGACGGACGTGAGGGGTGCTAATACCTTCCCCTTGCGTAACCGACTCCCTTACCCTTTCTCTTTGGTCGCAAGACCATTTCCTTTCCAGGTTTCTCTGAGCGTTTCCTTTCCCTATCTTGGGATAAATAACGCGCAGTGGCGGCTCTGTGTTGTGTTTTCTTTTGAGCTTCGCCGGTTGATTTTTCGCGTAATGCGACAGCTGGCGACTCTGCTGGGGAAAGACATGTAGACCTATGCTGGTCCATCGTCCCTAAGCGAGTCCTTCCTAGCGTTTTAGGATTGGTTTGGGTTGCTTATTGTGTGTTATTTATTGCATTTATTATTCTAACTAGTGTGTATCTATATTTGCATTAATGTCTGCATGCATCATACTATCATATTGTTGCCGTCCTCTGTACAGGTGGTTTCTCTGATTGGGGGTGGGAGTTACTCGAGGTAAAAGGCCCAATACCCAGGCTATGAGTGCAATCTAGGAAACTTAGGAATAGAGTGATTCATGGGAAGCGGGTGGTATGGCGCCACTTAGCGGAACATTGATATCACGAGCAGTTCAGACCCTGGTGGGATACTGTCGTTACATACTTCGGGTGTGTATATGATGGTATTCTGCGAAAGGTTATTTATGCTGCGTTTCTTTCGACTTTACCCTGGCCTAGATGACACCCGTGAGTGGGGAGGGAATGATCATTTTAACAGGTACAGATGGTGACTGTTGGTGATTGATGGTGACTCAGATGGTGACTATTTGTTCTGTGGATCAGAGTCATATTTATAAGTCGGATTTATGGTCATTTATTGCCGAGACGCCGGAGTGCTGTCCGTGATTCATCAGTGGGGATCCGTTTATTTCAGGATTCCCCGGGCCGATTCAGATGGTTGTGATTGTCTGCTCAGAGACCAGTGATGATGATGATGTATCTGTCTTCCGTTTATTTCGGAACCCGTGGGTTGAATTGGTGATTGTACATTCCTCAGATGGTTATGATCGGTTCAGAGGCCGTAACTCAGTGCAACAGATGTTCAGATGACTTGGAGGATGGCACAACGCATTGCATTCATTCATCTGCATCATTCTCATTTTGCATTCATCTGCACCACACCTACGTCTAGCCATATGGGGAATATTATTGATTGAGAATCTGGTTGAGAGACATCCGGATGTCAGAATATTATTGATGAATTTCTATCTGTCTCGATGAAACCAGAATCAAAAGACAGAATCTTTCTCATATGGATAGACGTTGCATTCATGCATATTAACCTGTTTGCTGTTTTGCAGGAATCATTGCTCGAGCGCGCAGAGTTATACCCTTGCACTCAACACGTCCTCACAGATACTTCACAAGACGCAACACTCCAAGGCTGATGGATATCTCCGCCAAGAGAGGCCGCTTCGGGGTTGGATATCAGCCGGGCCGAGGCTCAGGGCAAGGCAGAGGACGTCGTACGTCAGTCACCTTCACAAGCGCCGGAATGCTGGATCCGAATCACATCTGCATGATGGGTGAAGATACTGATAGTGACTGCGACATGGGCCAATGGATAAAGCCGTGCGCACCAGGGATGGGAATCCAGAACTGGAAGGCCTAAAAAAGATCATCGTTGTTACTCATTCGGAAGAGTAATGTTTCTGGTTTCTCAATTTTATCTGCATGAAAGCCATACGTTTTGCCCGAAACGTACTGGTCCATTGTAAGGGCCACCTCATGTTTAAATCTGCACATTCTGCATCATTAATAAATGGATGTTTTTCAGTCAAAAAGCGGTGTTCCCTGTCTTTCATTTATTTTTGCAGTTTAAAAACAAATAAAAATGGCAATGTTTTTATTCTCTTTCCTTTTGATGCATTTGGTTCCGACCACAAAAGTGACTATTCTCCTGATCTCATTGATAACAATTCGGTCACACCTCCGTATGACTTCGACAATCCGATCTATCATGCCAAAGAAGAAGGCGAAGAAGATCGTGATCTGCTGGAATTAGCCAGGTTGTCGAAACAAGAGGATAAGGTGATTCAACCGCGCGAGGAGAAGGTCAAGACTGTCCTCCAGTGAGGCGGAAACCGGTGCTAAAAGATGAGAACGTGTGTGGACTGTCGAGACGTGAATGGAACTAGTTCGAGAGATGAATTCCCGGTACTTCACGTTGATGTATTGGTTGATAATATTGCTCAGTTCTCGGTGTTTACTTTCATGGATGGCTTGCTTGGCCAAAGTCAAATTGAATTGTCGCCAGATGATATGGAGTAAACAATGTCCATCACACCAAAGAGTACCTTCTTGTTATAAGGTGAAGAAGAAGGCCGGTGCCACGGATCAAAGGGCTACGGTGACCTTGTTTCATGATATGATTCATCGTGAAAGCGAATACCATGTTGATGACATGATGGCAAAGTCCCGAGCAAGAGAGGGGCATCCGGTGGGCTTGATCAAGTTGTTTGACCAGGCTGAGATAACTCATACTGTTGAGCCCAAATGAGTGCACTTGTGGAGTGCTGTCCGGTAAGCTGCCGAGGCTTATTGTGAACGGATAAGAGGAATCGAGGTCGATCCTGCAAAAAAAAAAAAAAAAAAAAGAGAAGAAAAAAAAGAAAAATGCGAGAAACCCCTGAACCGAAAACAAAAGAGATCAAACGGTCAGGTAGGATAATGATTGCCAAGGGGCATTGGAAAAAGAGTAAGTTGCGGGAACCTCTGATTCTGTTAATCTGGTACTTGACAGCCCTCGAAGGGTCTATGAGGTGTGTATTGAGTCAGTACGACTAGTCTTGTCGAAAAGAGCATGCAATTTACCTAAGCAAAAAGTTTATCGACTGTGTAACAATACACGCACTGCTCGAAAAAACTTGATGTACTTTGGCATAGGCTGCTCGCCGACTGAGACAGTATGCTGGTTCATACCACTTTGTGGATGTCCAAAATGGATCTGATCAAGTATGTGCTTGAGAAGCTAGCATTGACTGGACAGGTTGCAAGAGAGCAAACGACTCTAACTGATTTATGATGTCCAGTATATCTCTCAAAGAGCAATCAAGAGGAGTGTGCACTGTTTGATCACTTCGCCAGCAACCCATGGAGGATTATCAACCAAGGAAGTTTGAGGTCCCTGATGAGGACATCTCGAGGTACTCTAATCGAAAGATTGAGAGTGACCGATCCCGGAGGAAGGGCCTGACCCTGAATCCGAACGGGTTCTGATGTCTGAGGGGGATAAGGTAAGGTGAATGAGGTAGTGCTTCCCGGATCACAGTTGGTTGCGCCAAACAATGGTGATTGAACATAAAGTCTGTATCCTGGGTATTGAACCTCGGGATGTGCATCTACTGGGGCAGTGTCTTCCTCACAGGTGTATGGGAAGGAATTAATGCTACCATCTGATGTCCTGATCAGAGAAGGTTGAGTGTGTAAGAACCCGGCATGACACGTTGAGCCCAGCTGAGAGAAGGGGCTGACAGTTACTTGTCATGGGGCAGTTGTACCCAGTAAATGAAGCGTGTTGTTGACCGAAGAGTGCGACCTCGCGCGTACCGTGGAAGAGGTGGTGTTGAAAAGGATCCTTCATCTTTGAGACGATCGTGGGGCAAGTGGATATACAGTCATGAATCCCCAGCATGGTCAAGAAGGCTTTCTCCGACAGAGCTTTGTTCCTGACGACCATGAGTGGCGAGGACATCCCATCCCCTGCAGATGCGGACGCAGTTAGAAAATACTTCGTGAAAAAGAGACCCGCTGGACAAAAAGAATAAAAGAGTCCAGGCAAAAAAGGGCATCCCGGCGAACCAAGAAAAAGAGAGAAAAGGTTCGGGCAAAAGTTAGGGATAATAAAAGGAAAGAACTGTACACCCGGCAAGTCGAAAACCCCACAAGGGCGACTTGGGCAAAAAAGGGTATCCCGGTGGACTGAAACCCGAAAGGGCGGTCCAGGCAAAAGAGGGATTGAAACGAACAACTGCGTCTAGCATGATCGTTTGAGCTTTAGATGACCCGGCTAACCTCCGACAGAAATCGATTGGAAGTGTCTTGTTCAGAAGGCCGAAAGTGCAGAAAGTCTTGAGGACATATGGGGTGTAACCGAGTTGGAACCCGATGAAATCACGGTTCCGCATTGCCAATAGGATAGATTTTTTCCTTTTATGCGCAATCACCTCTTTCCAGGGTTTGCCTCCTGTGTATTGCTCAATTCTGAGCCACTTTTTGTTTCAGTCAATAAAGTGTGTGTTCAGTCAAATAAATTTTGTTTTTGTGTCATTACCGCTTTGATTACGAAAACATCTGTTTATTTTGATAAGAATAGTTGCATTTTGAAACGTAGAGGTCCCTTTCGATGCATGCTCATAAGATTGAAATCTGGAAATCTTATTCGGAAGTTTGGGTGACCAAGATGTTGAAGTGTTGGCACGCCTGGGGCACGCTTTTATCTAACAATCTCTTGTGCAGGTGCTGTTAGATATCTTCATTCGCTGGCAAGTAGTGATATGAAGCCTTTTGACAAAAGATCCCCACAGAGTCCAACCAGGGGTAAGGGATAGACGAACAATGAAAGGACGGTAAAGGATTACGACGACGATCCTGGAGGGTTAATCAAGAAGACTCTTCAAAGTCTAAAGACTGGAAAGTTTGTATGGATCCCAGGAATTCGATCCTCGTGGGATGGATCAGAAAGTCCAGATGAGCCTGAGAGTTCACAAAAGTGGAAAGTCAACACTGCGGTAGGATGGTGAACACCAGTGTTCGACGAATCGAAGGGCGGCCCGTGTCCGATAGGCCGTATTTCTCCAATGGGTTTGAGAGTGTCATCTCCCTAGCAGATTCGCGATCGGTGCCTCCTCAGCAAGCCTGAAGGTTACCATATCACCAGAGGAGTTGTGATTGTTTTCCAAGTCTGAAGCCGTCCTCCAAGCAGAGGTTGTGTTGATGGTTTTCCCCTAGCAGAGTAATCCCATGCAGTATGGGTTCGATGGAGTTCATCCCCAGCAAGGTTTGTCTTTCCCCAGCAGGGAGGAAATCGACGCGGCAAGGAGATCCTCAGCACGGTTCCTGGAGTTCCCCGGTGTTGTCTCTGGAGGAGACGTGTGTTTGTGCATCCATCATTTAGATAAGCATAGCATAGTGCATCATTAGTGCATAGCATTTCCATGATCATGGGGCATTGTGTAAAAAAAAAAAAAAAAAAAAAAAAAAAAACTCATGCATCAACATTACAAACATGTCCATTAGCCCTAGGCCGTGGTGACCAGCTGAGATTGGGCTGTTGGAAAGAGTTTAGCATCGCGCCATTGGATCGGCTTCAGAGTTGGGTTCCTCAGCGTGGTTGTGAGGTTGGTGTTTTCTCAACAGTGACTCTGCAAGTGAGTAGGTATCTCCAGCGTTGTTACTCCCCGATTGGTAGCATCTTGCAAGCCTGGATCAATTCCCCTAGCAGGTGTAGGTGTGTCTGATCTCTCCATGTAGAGTTGACCCCTTAAGCAGAAAGTGTCTACCATTTCCTTCTGTGTTCCCCCACTGAGTTAGATCCTCGTGGATGACGGTTGTTTCCGTTCCCTCCCTCACGGGACGGGTTTCCCTATTGAGTTCTTTCCTCATTAGGATGAGTCTTG
This sequence comes from Lathyrus oleraceus, assembly GCF_024323335.1. Lineage (NCBI taxonomy): Eukaryota > Viridiplantae > Streptophyta > Magnoliopsida > Fabales > Fabaceae > Lathyrus > Lathyrus oleraceus. Next base: position 38,730,023 of record NC_066580.1, on the reverse strand, counting down.
TTTCAGTTTGCCTTTTGGGATTGATCCTAAATTGGCTCCCTGTCGGCTGTCTCTTGTACTTCCCTGGGGCATAAATGAATAGTTGCTCACTAACCGGCACTCGTTCATCTTATCCTCAGCAGAATCTTTTGTGGCCTCTACCTACAAACCGGTAGCTGTAAGTCCTATCGTCGTGGTTTTCTACCTACAAGCCGGTAGTTGTAAAATCCCACTTTCATCCCCTAGCAGAGGTAACCTTTGTGGTTCATTCTGTTTGTTGGCTTCTACCTACAAACCGGTAGTTGTAAGTCCTATCTTTGTGGTTTTCTACCTACTAGCCGGTAGTTGTAAAATCCCACGTTCTCTCCTTGTTGTGGAGTTAACCCTCTGTGCTCATCCTAGTTGATGACTGGTTACTTCTCCGTGGTTTTCTGCCTACCAACCGGCAGATGTAATCCCCTCTTTGCAGTTATCAGTATCCGGTTTGCGGTATTGATATTCTTTCCCCCTCTGGATACTCGCCTTGATCAAGCAGTATTGTCCCCAGTGGGTCTCCCCCTTTCTTTTGGGTATTTGCTCCGAGTCAGCAACTTTATCCTCTTTTGATTGGTCATCTTTGCATACCTGTTCCTGGTACACGATGCCTTTCTTTTCGGTCGTTTATCCATCTAACAACCTGCAACCCGGTTATGGATAATCTTCCATGCGAGGTTATTATCTACGTTCTGACGGCTATAGATAATATATCTCATGCACTCTCTGGTCAGTCTTTTGATTGTTTTCTCCAGCAGAGTAAGATTCGTATTCCTTGTGGAATCGAATGTCCATCCTTTAACAAGTTTGCCTTTGCACTCTTCAGGATGATGTCGGTCGTTTATCCATTTAACAACCTGCAACCCGGTTATGGATAATCTTCCATGCGAGTATGTTATCTACGTTTTGACGGCTATAGATAATATATCTCATGCGCTCTTGGGTCGAAGTCGTCCTCCCCAGTTGAGTAAGATTCGTATTCCTTGTGGAATCGAATATCCATCCTTTAACAAGTTTGCCTTTGCTCTCTTCAGGATGATGTCGGTTGATTTATCCATCTAACAACCTACAACCCGGTTATGGATAATCTTCCATGCGAGGTTATTATCTACGTTTTGACGGCTATAGATAATATATCTCATGCACTCTTTGGTCAATCTTTCGATTGTTATCACCAGCAGAGTAAGATTCGTATTCCTTTGTTCGGAATCGAATGTCCATCCTTTAACAAGTTTGCCTTTGCTCTCTTCAGGATGATGTCGGTCGCTTATCCATTTAACAACCTGCAACCCGGTTATGGATAATCTTCCATGCGAGGTTATTATCTACGTTTTGACGGCTATAGATAATATATCTCATGCACTCTCTGGTCAGTCTTTTGATTGTTTTCTCCAGTAGAGTAAGATTCGTATTCCTTGTGGAATCGAATATCCATCCTTTAACAAGTTTGCCTTTGCTCTCTTCAGGATGATGTCGGTCGCTTATCCATTTAACAACCTACAACCCGGTTATGGATAATCTTCCATGCGAGTCTATTATCTATGTTTTGACGGCTATAGATAATATGTCTCATGCGCTCTTGGGTCGAAGTCGTCCTCCCCAGTCGAGTAAGATTCGTATTCCTTGCGGAATTGAATGTCCATCCTCTAACAAGACTGCTTTTCTAGCCCTCTTCAGGATGTTGAGTGTTTTTGAACACAAACCAATTCACGTTTTGGTCGGTCACCTGTTTTCTGCCTACAACCTGGCATCCTTGGTGTTCCTTCCTGTCTACTCTCTGTCAGGACCTTGATCCCCAGTGATTTTCCTCCTCTCCGTTGGTGTCGATAAACGTCGAGTTTTTCCCAATTATCCGCTGATGATTTGGTTGTGTTCTCTCTCCCCAGAAGAGTTCCTCCTCTCCGTTGGTGTCGATAAACGTCGAGTTTTTCCTATGCGTCCGTTGGCGTATAGTTGATATCTTTCCCCACAGGGTCTTCCCCAGTTGAACCTCCTCTCCGTTGGTGTCGATAAACGTCGAGTTTTTCCTATGCGTCCGATGACGTATAGTTGCTTATTCCCCGCAGATCCTTTGGTAATACCATATGATTCCCCTCAGAGTTTCCTCCTCTCCGTTGGTGTCGATAAACGTCGAGTTTTTCCTATTCGTCCTATGACGTCTAGTTGTACCTTTCCCCAAGTGGATCTACCTCCCCGTTGGTTTCGATAAACGTTGTGTTTTTCTCATTCGTCCATGAACGTCTGATTGTATACCTCATTCCCAGTCATTCATTAATGTCTGGTTGACTTCCCAACCAGAATTCCCAGTAGACGTCCTATTCGGTTTCCGGTTGTGGTGCCTTTCCCTCGTGAAGTGGCTTTCTCCTTCTCCCTTTCGTCCTATGACGTCTTGGCTGAGTTCCCTCCTTCTCCGTTGGTGTCGATAAACGTTGAGTCTCCCTTTCGTCCTATGACGTCTGGCTGAGTTTCCTCCTTCTCCGTTGGTGTCGATAAACGTTGAGTCTCCCTTTCGTCCTATGACGTCTTGGCTGAGTTTCCTCCTTCTCCGTTGGTGTCGATAAACGTTGAGTCTCCCTTTCGTCCTATGACGTCTGGCTGAGTTTTCTCCTTCTCCGTTGGTGTCGATAAACGTTGAGTCTCCCTTTCGTCCTATGACGTCTTGGCTGAGTTTTCTCCTTCTCCGTTGGTGTCGATAAACGTCGAGCTTCTCCCTTTCGTCCTATGACGTCTGGTCGAGTCTTCCCATTCATCCTATGATGTCTGGTTACCTCTCCGTTGGTCTTGGTAAACGTTGAGTTTTTCCCATTACGTCCGCTGACGTATGGTTGTATTTCTCTTTCCATTCATTCATTAATGATTAGTTACCTCTCCGTTGGTTTTGGTAAACGTTGAGTTTTTCCCCATTACGTCCGCTGACGTATGGTTGTATCACTATCCTTCCAATCATTCATTAATGATTGGTTACCTCTCCGTTGGTTTCGGTAAACGTTGAGTTTTTCCCATTGCGTCCGCTGACGTATGGTTGTATCCTTTCTTGGTCGTCCCAGTAGAGTTGATTTACCTCTCCGTTGGTCTTGGTAAACGTTGAGTTTTTCCCTATTCGTCCTATGACGTCTAGTTGCACCTGTCCTGGTCGTCCCAGTAGAGTTGATTTACCTCTCCGTTGGTCTTGGTAAACGTTGAGTTTTTCCTAGTTGTCCGTTGGCATCTAGTTGAGATGATTTCTGTTCCCATTCATCGTGTGTCGATGATTGGATGTGCTTGTACCTCTGAAAAAAAAAACAACAAAAACAAGAAAGACAAATCCCAGCAGTGTGCAAATTCTACGGTTCTTGGTATTCAATCCCTGTTTACCCTGAAAGTCTGACAGCCGTTGCTCTCATCCATTCGGGTTCCCAGTTGATTGAATAGGGGCAGCTGTAGCACCTCAAATTTGCACCCTACCATTTTGTATATTCATTTCATATTAGGTCATAGCATTAACAATGTCCACTGCATAACATTGCATTGTCCATTTGCCCAAGTGCAAGCTCAATTGATGGATTGGGTCAGACTGATCAGGAGAATCATTCAATCAAGCAAGTGAGTGCCATTTTCATTGGGACAAGGCCCTAGGGTTGATTTATCAAGCTCATATGGTCCAAGGATCATTTTGAAGTGGTTTGGCCAAAGGTTGGATGCTCAGAAGTCACAAGTCATTGTTCAGTCAACCAGAAACCCTAGAAAGTCAACTGTGGTTAACTGTGCCCGATTTTATGGATTGGAAGGTGGGGAATGGTTTGAAAGGCTTCATTCATGTCTATATGAGTCTCATTTGACATATCAAAGACCAAGGTTGAAGGAATTGAAGTCAGACAGAAAGTTTCCAAAAATAGCAGGCGACCTGTAATTTCAGCTGCCCAAAATGGAAACTTTTTCTCCTCAAAATAACTTCATCATACAAGCTTCAAATGGAATTTTGTCCAACATGAAAGTTGAAGAGCTTGACCTCACCTTTCCAAAAAGTCCAAGAACTTGAAAATCCAATGCATGGTTGGAAAATTAGGGCTCAGTGGATTTCAGAAGAGACCCATAATCAGGAGGCCATAACTTCCACATGGTTTGTCCAAATTGCAAGTTCTTTATATGCACAAACTCCATTTAATATGTACTTTCTTGGTGCATAATTGGATTTCTTTGAAAATGCTCCATGCAAAAGGCCATTTTTGAAGTGAAACAATTAAAAGTGAGGGGCAAAATGGTCCAAAATGCAAAATATGAGGAATTTGGACATGAGACCAATTCTATCAGCTTCCAAATGATATTTGCAACTTGTTCAAAGTGAGAAATTGCTGCTACAATGCTTCTAACCATTCCAAGGGCATAAGAGCCAAATGCATCATAAGCTTGATTTGGCTAATTTCATTTTTTCACTAATCATGATTAAGGCTGGGATTAGAGCTTCATATATATATTTAATTATAACAGAAATTGCAGGAGGTTAATCACAATTTGGAATCACAATTCACAAATCGACAAGAAAAAACTCTCAAACTCTCTCATTTTGCTCAAAATTTCACAAGATTTTTTTTGATTCCTTCATCAAGATTTCATCAGCTTTTGTGCAAATCTTTTGTTGATTCATAATCTGCAGGTGAAATAGAACTTCTGTTGAGCAAGATTGAGGCGAAATTGAAGCCAATTCGCAACTGTAGCAAGAAGGTTCTTCCATGGCGGTTAAAGATCTTGCCTGATTCGAACATTCTGGAGCTAACGATTCATCACCATTCATCTTCCACAGCTATTTCCAGCATCTGTTTCCGGAATCCACAGCCAAAATCCGACGGAATCCATTGCTGCACAATCTTAAGGTTGGAAATCGAAACTCGCGATTACTTCGATTTTGTTAGGGATTTGGTAGTTTGTTCATCGTAGAGCACTCTGGAACTTGTAGATTGTGATTTCGTTGTGAATTGATTAAGTTATCGTCGTTTGAAGTTTATGTGCCGTATTTTCTTTCCATCGATTCGCTGCGTACACGAGGTTCTGGACGTTTCCATTAGGATATCCGTGTTCTACTCGGTTAAACCTTTCCAACGGTATGCGGTTTGTGCGATTTGGTCAAGAAATAGCCGTAACCGAATTTGCCGGTGATGATGAACATGAACGCGAAGAACGCTTAATTTTCTGGAATTTCCTGCGTTCAATCCTGTTCCGCCTGGCTTCTTTTCAAAATAGTGTTTCCCGCTTGGCCTGGACAAATCAATTGCCGCCACCGCATTAATTTGGACGGCACCGTTTTTGGCCTTGGCTATAGATTCCACGTTACTGTCATTTGCTGTAACAGTAAGGCAATTCCATGATTAATCCACTGCACTATTAATTAATTAATCCTAATCCATCCTAAATAAATATTTCAATAAATATTTAAAAACTTCAAAAAATCATATATTACTCAATATTGATCCGAATAATTCAAGATTTTTTGTGTTAATCTTCATTTTTCATCTACTTTTTTTTAGAATCAAAAAATAAAATAGTGCTTGGTGGAATTTTTAATTGGTGTAGAGGTCTTTACAATGTATGCAAGTTTTACATGTTCTACTATTTTGATCATAAAATCATCATGCCTAATCCAAATTAAATGAAATTTTAGATGTAGATCCTTGACTCATTTCTGGAATTCTTGATATAGGATTTGTATTTTTTAGACCTCTGGTCTTTTAGCTATGATTTATTGAACTTGAGTGTGACAAAATGTGACACAAAATGATATGTTGAGTTCCCTGAATTTTTTACCATGCTTCCCTTTGGCCTATGGCCTTGAATTTTTGCATGAAGTGCCTTTAATATGTTAACATTCACTATGATTTTTCGTGGATTTTTATAATCCATTTCTTAATTGATTAGGATTTTTGAGTGCTGCCTAGCATTTTAGGGCTTTACTTGTGTAACCTTTTGTATATATGTTGCAATATCCTCATACCTTACCTTATGATAATGAAAATTGGTAGAGTGTTTCTTAACACATTAAGCTACAAATTGGCTTTGGTCCCATCCATTTACCATTTAAGGCCACTGTTTACCATGTGATTGAAGTTAGTGTATATTTTGTGACTTCATTTGGTTGTGTTTTTGCATGCCTTGACATGTTGAATTAATTCCCATAGTTCCACTAGGCCAAATTGCATGAAAATTGACATGTAGCTTGTTGAATGTCCTCTGTTTAGGATATAATTTTTGTGGAATTTTCCATGCTGTTTTGATATTTTTTTGGATGTGATCTTGCTGGTTGCTCATATGTGGTTTACATTTGCTTCCTTTGCCTTACATGTTGCATAAATTGAAATAGGTGTATAGTTTGGATATGGGACCAATTGGAGTCCCTTTGTAATTGAAATATCTTGGTTTTGATCATGATTGGCTTGCTGTTTTAAGATTTTTTCCTCCTTTGGACCCTAGGTTTGGCCTAGTGGTCTAGTTACTTATGTTTGAGCTTGACTTTGACTTTTCAGGTTAAAAAGCTAATGCCTTAAGGAGGTTGATGCATAATTGAGTTGTTTCCTTTGATCATTGTATACTAATTTGTTTGTGTTGTAGGGAGCTTGGTTCACATGGACTTGGTGCTATGCACCTCATTGTTTGATTGTTGACTGATTCTTATTGTGGTTGTTTTGTTTATGTTGGGATGCTGATTCTGTTTGACTGTTTCCAGGTACCCCTAGTTGCTCAGTTCTCTTAAGAACTTGCATTGCTTTGCTTATAAGCAACTTGCATTGAGGTATAACTTCCTAACTTCATGTAGTCTGGAGACCCGGTCTGTTATTTGACCGGGCAAACTGTCTGAAGTCCTCCTTAAGAGGCAATGCTTGTGTATGTTTATATTTGTCCCAAGCAGGAAAAGTCCTCATTTGAGGCAATTGGTGGAAGGTAGGGATAAGCAATCTATCCCCCACTATTCTGTGAGTCTTCTCCTTGCTCCCATTACATGGTTGTAGCATTGAGATCCAAGCCCAAGATCTTGTACATTGTACAGTCGAGTCTATGTCCTGAGCGTAGAAGGGTCCCCCCATTCTGGACCCACGCTCCTTTGTCTGATGCTCTCTCTGACCAGAGATAGAAGCAATGAGGCACACCCCTCATCACCTTTCATCTGGCTTCACCTTAGCCCCTCAATGGCAAGGTTAAGAGCTAACCTGACCCCGATACAGAGGCTTGTTTGTTGAGGTTGATATGACCCCTCGACTAAAGCCTAACCCTGATGTTTGAGCCCCTTGTTGGTGTGTTCATTTCATGCTGTATATGTTTGTGTGGTGTGATTGTATCCCCTAGGTTTGCTAGACTCCGCGTAGTCTCGTTTGCATGACAATTAAGGTAGCACGGTTCCTTCGTATAGGACTTCCTTTCTTGCTTGAGCTTTCCTAAAACACAAACAAACATTATCCTCTCTTAAGGATACGTCAACTCCTTCTACTACAGGTGAGTAAGTCTCCAAAGGTCGAGCATCCGGTAGATTGCGTAGTGACGTCGTCCACTTAAAAAACACAAACCAACAGGAATAGTTTAGCCGAACTACGGCAACTCTGATTCTCATGTTCAGATGAGATACGTAGGCACGAGACGCGATGTCTTGCCGAGTTTGACTAACAACTAACACTAATCCTTTCTCTCGCCCTCGTTGCGATTGAGACCTCCCCTTTCTCTTGCCCTAGTTGCAATCGAGACCCTTGCTTCCTGTGCAAGTCTTCTTAGGATAGGTTGGCCCTTGTGCCATCTAGCTAGAAACCTTAACTTAGGGTTGACTTTGCATGACAACATCTAGGCTCGAGTCGTAGTCTCCCTAGTGTTGTGTCTCCCTCTGTTATCTGGTTAGGCTAGATCCTTTGTCCCTACGTAGGGGAACTACATCGCCCTGATCCTTGTTCTAGACGAGGTATGTAGGCAGGTGGTCGTGCGAGACCACTCCGGGCAACCTTTTTCTTTTTTGCGTGTGTTTGCTTGTTATCTGATTGCGTGTTTGGTTCGGATGCCGACGTAAGCCCAGTGATTGGCTGTCGGGCTCCTAGTTTGCCATTTTGTGTCAGTTGGTTCGGATGCCGACGTAATTCCATTAAGTGGTTGTCGGGCTCCATGTTTGCCATTGTGTTTGTCTGCTTGTTTGGCGTGCGTAAGCCGAACTACAGTGGCTCTGATTCTTGTTCCAGACAAGATATGTAGGCATAGGACGCGATGTCCTATCGAGCTCCCTTCTCCTAACCCCACCTGCGTTCCCTGTGTGTGTGATGTTTTAGCAACCTATTCTTTTCTTAGAACGTGGATCCCGTCGAGTACGACGGACGTGAGGGGTGCTAATACCTTCCCCTTGCGTAACCGACTCCCTTACCCTTTCTCTTTGGTCGCAAGACCATTTCCTTTCCAGGTTTCTCTGAGCGTTTCCTTTCCCTATCTTGGGATAAATAACGCGCAGTGGCGGCTCTGTGTTGTGTTTTCTTTTGAGCTTCGCCGGTTGATTTTTCGCGTAATGCGACAAACGGCAACATGAACACCAAACTTCCAGTATTTGACGGTAAAAACTGGAATCGTTGGATGATCCAAATGCGTGTACTGTTCGGTGCTCAAGATGTTCTAGATCTTGTCACTGATGGTTATGTTCCGGTAGCAGCAGATGCGACGGATGAACAGAAAAACGCGCAGAAGGAAGTAAGGAAGAAGGATCAGAAAGCATTGTTCTTCATTCATCAATGTGTTGATGTAAATGTGTTTGAGAAGATTGCAGATTCAACGACAGCAAAGGTTGCGTGGGACACACTGGTTAGATGTTATGGTGGTGACGCATCAGTGAAGAAGGTGAAGCTTCAGTCCTTGAGAAAGCAATATGAGAATCTCAACATGAAGAATAATGAGAAAGTTTCTGAATACATCTCCAGAGTGATTCTGATCACTAATGAGATGAAAGCGTGTGGAGAAACTCTTTCTGAAGAAACAATCATGGAGAAGGTATTGAGATCCCTTACCTCTCAATTTGATTACATTGTGGTAGCAATAGAACATTCCAAAGATCTGAGCACCATGAGAATTGAAGAGCTGCAGAGTGTCGCATCTCGAAAAATACGATTCCTCGCGATGGTCGCGGAAAAATTATGTTCGAACAGAGTCGCCACCGAACTTTATTTATCCCAATGAAGGAATAGGAAAATATCGATAAAACCTTTGAAAAATAGAATAATGGTCGTCGCAACCATATTCGGGTTCGGGAGTCGATTACGCAAGGGGAAGGTATTAGCACCCCTCACGTCCGTTGTACTCAACGGGAACCTTTTAGTCTAATTTGCTATTTGAATGTTAGTTGACTGTTATTTGCTTTCTTCGAGTAATTAAGGCTGATGATAAATATGGGTGAAGACCTCGGGAGGGGGAAAATGGGAGGTTTTTTATCAGATTTTGAGAGGGAGTGTCACGTGAGTGTGAAGAGAGAGATATGAGATTTTTTGTCTTTTATGTAAAGAGGGAATCCAATGCACCATTTGATATACTTATTATAAAAATTGTTTTAATTGTTATAAAAATTATATCAAATGGTGCATTGGATTCCCTCTTTACATAAAAGACAAAAAATCTCATATCTCTCTCTTCACACTCACGTGACACTCCCTCTCAAAATCTGATAAAAAACCTCCCATTTTCCCCCTCCCGAGGTCTTCACCCATATTTATCATCAGCCTTAATTACTCGAAGAAAGCAAATAACAGTCAACTAACATTCAAATAGCAAATTAGACTAAAAGGTTCCCGTTGAGTACAACGGACGTGAGGGGTGCTAATACCTTCCCCTTGCGTAATCGACTCCCGAACCCGAATATGGTTACGACGACCATTATTCTATTTTTCAAAGGTTTTATCGATATTTTCCTATTCCTTCATTGGGATAAATAAAGTTCGGTGGCGACTCTGTTCGAACATAATTTTTCCGCGACCATCGCGAGGAATCGTATTTTTCGAGATGCGACAGATGGCGACTCTGCTGGGGAATCATGCTCCAAGCTAGAGAGAGTCAAGCCTAACTTAGTCAATTTGCTATGAATGTTAAAATAATGTTTTTCTTCATTGTGTGCTTCTTTATAGCTTGATGTATTACTTATGCTATATGATTTATCCTACTATTATATTGGGTGATCTATGGTGCTTGATACATTGTTGTGAGATAAGCTCCCTACCCGAGCTTCGAGAAGAACTTAGAACCCGGAGTTGTGTAGTGTTGAACCGGGGGGTGTACACCTCATTGGGACAATACGAGAACTCCACCTAGAGTAGATCTGTTCAGAATTTCCATCCTAATATGGCTAGCCCATTATTGCGAGGAAATGTTGAACATGGTCCATGACTCTGGGAACCTCATCTTAAACTGAAGTCCGTCTTCATGATTGGCGATCGTGTAGTATTGAACCGAAGAGTGTACACCCTGTTCGAACAATATGAGGATCCCACTTAGAGTAGACCGATTCAAAACTTCCATTTCAATGTGGCTAGCCCATTATTGCGATGGAAGACTGAACTTGGTCCATGACTCTAAGTTCTTATCATGAAAATGGATAACCTTAGGAGCCATCCTTTGTGTGTGGGGTAGAGAACATATAACCTCTTTATAGGGTGTACCATATGATACTCGTGATATCCTGGATCCTAACTATACCTGAATTACATTTCCTTTCCATACCTTAATACAAAATTTCATGCATTCTCATCTCATCAGCATGAACTGCATATCATTTCCATAAACAAAAAAAACTCATCCCATCCTTTGTCCATAACCCGCAGTTGAATTCCCGACATTCGTATCAGACTTGAAGTAGCTCTGAAAAGATTATGGATTTGTTGGAGCAAGACCACATTGCATTGAGAGGAGATGTTGACTCGATGAAAAACCAGATAGACCAACTTGTAGACGCTATGATAGCTTTGGCAAAGAGGGAGGACAACATTCAGCAAGCTGCAGTTATCGAAAATGTTATCCTAGCTCCAGTAAAAAGTCCTACCCAACCTCAGCTTGCGCGAACCCTAGTTAATAACTCGGTTGTACAAGAACGTCATATTGTTCGAGATAAGGGTTCCTCATATCATGATGATGTTGAGTATCATAGCTTTGCATTCTCCGTGCCAGATTCCCATGGGACAAGCCTTGTGGTTAATACTGAACAATCACAAGATGATGAGATTGCTAAAAGATGTTGCGTGCTAGAGAAAAGACTCAAGGCCATAGAAGGACAAGATACTGTTGAACAGAGTGCCTTAGACATGTGTTTGGTACCTGGCTTAGTTATACCCCTAAAATTTAAAGTACCGGAATTTGAGAAGTACAAAGGGGGTAGTTGTCCAAAGCACCATTTGGTGATGTTTTGCCGTAAAATGACCTCTCATGCCCACAATGATAAGCTAATGATTCACTGTTTTCAGGACAGTTTGACTGGGGCATCATTGAGTTGGTATATGAAGTTAGAAAGGAATCATGTTCAGTCATGGATAGACCTAGCTAATGCCTTTTTGAAGCAGTACAAATACAATTTGGACATGGCTCCCGATCGCATGCAGCTGAGGGCCTTGTCTCAAACAACGAATCCTTCAGAGGGTATGCCCAAAGATGGAGAGAATTAGCAGGTCGCGTCGAACCACCACTCTTAGACAAAGAAGTTATGGAATTATTCAGGGATACCTTGCAAAGTCCTTACTTTGAAAGGATGATTAGCAGTGCAGCATCAGACTTCGCTCACTTGGTGTCAATCGGAGAACGTATCGAGTGCAGCCTCAAAAGTGGAAGAATCCAATGCACCTCAAATAGCCAGAGCATTGAGAGTGAATCTATTGCCAGTTCCCCAAAGGAAGAAGAGGTTGAAGTTAATGCAGTCTGGGAAGCTCCACAAGCTTCATACCAGACAACATTCTCTCCACATGGTCAGTATCCTACAACTCAAGGACTTCCTCAATATCAACGATGGATTCCACCTCAACAGCCATACAAACGACATAACACTCCACATCAGCAGCGCCAACATGCTCAACAAAGGCCAAGAAAGCCAGAGAGACATATTGATCCTCTCCCAATGCCATATAGTCAAGCACTTCCATATTTGATTAAGAGGGGATTGATAGTGCCAAAGGAGCTAAAACCAGTAAGTCCTCCATATCCACCAGGCTATGACGCCAACGCCCGGTGTGACTTCCATGCTGGGGCACAAGGGCATTCAACTGAAGACTGCAAGGTGCTCAAGAGTAAGGTACAAACCCTGCTTGATTCCAAGATGTTCTCATTTACGCCTCGAAGCTTACAAATCAATAATACTTCTTCGCCTAGCTATGCGGGTCCATCAGTCCAAACCATGGAAGAGATTTCCGAGAATATGTCTGAAGATGATTGTCATACTAGTCTCGACGAGCAGAACTACCACCACTATGAAGAAGGATAGCCCAACAGTGAACCAAACACGAGAGAGTTTCCTCTACACTGGCAACCATTTGGCTACTCCTCGCATTTCATTTGTATTTTTCTTTGCATGTTAAGTACTTATCTGCTTTCAAGTATTGTTGATTTCCTTTAATGGTAATATTAATGAAATAATTATGCATGTTTTGAACGAATCCTTTCGTATTCACTCATTTTTTCCATTAATATGAAAAATATTTCTCCCATTCACTTATCAAACTGTTGTTTTAGCAAAGATTGAAGGGAGAATGACGAAAACGAAATACCCATAATTGTTGATTGTATGCTTTCGGATAAAACCTTGCTGATGATGTACATGCATTGTTTCAAATCCCCAAACACTGGAGAGATAAGGAGTTAATCCCTAGTCAACCACTTCGAGCCTAGAAGTAGGAGTTTCTTTCGGATTTACAAACCCTTACATTTAACCTGGGGCAGGGTAGTGTTCAGTTGATTTGACTACGCATTCAAATTACAAGATGAAATATCTCGTACAAGGACCAATCACATGATATTCTTCGCACACATCCTGAAGTGTCGAAGGAACCATACAAATCCAAATCTTATGTCGGTTATTCTTCAATGACCAATGACTTGGCAGTCATAATTTTCAAAAATCATCAAAGAAAAAGCCCGCTAAGTTGATACCCCAAAAGGCAACTTAGGCAAAAATTAGGGCAATCCCGGTGGACCGAAGCTTTAAAAAAAGCAGTTCAGGCAAAAGTTAGGGATCAAAGCAAAAATCAAAAGAGGTCACGAAAACCCTCAACAAAACAAAACAAGATTCAGTGACCATCATACCAAAATCAAAGGGTCACCAACATCCATGAAGAGCAAAATAAGATGACTGCCATTTCAAGAGACCTTACACTTCCAAACTCTCTTAAAAGTTGAATGTGTGTGTTCACTTAACTGAACGTAGGATTGAAGATCATCATGAAGAAGGGGTGGGTTAAAAAAAAATTTGAGCCTTACATCCTTTGTTTCGATAACCATGAACCAAGCTACGTTACAACCCTTAAAAGACCTAATTGAGGTAGGGTTTATTCTGAAAGCATACTACAACGAGGCTGCGTAAACTGACTCCTAAATATTTGCTAATCACCTGTGTTGGCATCATATTCTCATTGTATCTTTCACACACTAGCTAAATCAGCAATGCGTTTGAACTAATGGTTCATTCGTCACACACTATCACATCACATCAATAAATGATTTTTTCAAACCTGCATGAATATCACATTAAAATTACCATTGATTAAATAAACGATTTTAACTGCAAGTAAGTACTTGATATCGAGGAGCTTCAAAGAAGCAGTCAGAGAAGAACTTGATCATTCGTCAATGCTGACCCAAATCAAGACTACTTCCTGACCCTATGGATTAGGGGCATGGTATCCAATGACTATGAATTGGCCAGTCAAAAGACAAACTCCAGGCATCAGTTGATCAAGGAGGCAAATAATTTCAAAATATTCAGTCCATCTGGGGTAAGCCATTCAAAAGCTCAACCAGGGGCAAACTACTGAAAGACCCATACACTTGGGCAAATTTGGTTCAGGCCATAGTATAATCAATCATAAGGTTTCCTTTCAAAAGAGAATTCCTTCAAAGACCATGCAGGCTGTGGAAGACAAGTTGTAAAGAGCCTTGGGGCAGAGCAAAAGCACAATCATCATGCATTGATTACGTCGCTACGCTCACAAAATTATTTATAAACCATCAAGGCATATCAGTCAAAGAAGTTGAGGTTCTCTCAAGAACAAATACACAGTCTATCAGCAAATGATCAAACTTGGGGCACCAAAAGCATCCACATCTATCTTTTGATCATCGCATCTTCAAAATATCGAGTGTCGGGGAGTCAAAACCTTTCACAAACCAAAGTCCAATCCAAATTGGCAATTGCAAAAAAAAACAAAGTCCAATCCATATTGGCAGCTACCAAAAATAAAAAGTCCACTTTGCTGGCGTCTTCATAAACTCAAATCCAATCAACATTGGTACCCAGAAAGTCTCACCTTCAAAAGGGAGATCAATCCAGAAATAACCAATATTCATCTTGCATTACCACATGCATTGCATACAATAAACACACATGACTTTCCTTCCAAATAAGGAAGTTGCATATCAAAAATCTCCTACACAAAAATAAGAAATTTTCATTAACATGCATCATATGCATACACAACATCATAATTCTTTCCCATCAACCCTTTGATGGACATAACCTGATCTTTCTTTTTCATCAGCCCTCTGATGATAATACTTTTCCACCAACCCTTTGGTGATGCCACTCCATAGTGAAGTCTCTTTTCCGTCAACCCTTTGACGATGACCAAATTTTTCCACCAACCCTTTGGTGATGCCACTCCATAGTGAAGTCTCTTTTCCATCAGCCCTCTGATGACGATTATTCTTTTCCACCAACCCTTTGGTGACGACATCCTTTAGTTTCTTTCCGTCAACCCTTTGACGATGACAATTATTTTCCATCAACCCTTTGATGATGCCACTCCATAGTGAGGTTTCTTTTCCACCAACCCTTTGGTGATGACTTCTTTTAATTACTTCCATCAACCCTTTGATGATGTCACTCCATAGTGAAGTTTTGTTTCCATCAGCCCTCTGATGATGACAATCTTTTCCGTCAACCCTTTGACGATGACGAATTATTTTCCACCAACCCTTTGGTGATGACTTCTTTTAATTACTTCCATCAACCCTTTGATGATGCCACTCCCTAGTGAGGTTTCTTTTCCACCAACCCTTTGGTGATGCCACTCCCTAGTGAGGTTTTCTTTTCCACCAACCCTTTGGTGATGCCACTCCCTAGTGAGGTTTCTTTTCCACCAACCCTTTAGTGATGCCACTCCCTAGTGAGGTTTCTTTCCCACCAACCCTTTGGTGACGACATCCTTTAGTTCCTTTCCGTCAACCCTTTGACGATGACAGTTGCCTTTCCATCAACTCTTTGGTGATGATATTCCCCAATAATCTAAAAAAATAAAACCCTACAAAAACATCCAATTACCCAATTGCATTCCCACATGCATCACATGCATCATTCCATGCATAACTTTCCTGCCAATTAGGAAGATTCATCAAACCCAATCCTATCAATCATCAGCATACCCATGCATAAGCACTCCCGTCAAAACGGAAATCTCATAAAAAAATAAATAAAATTACTCGCATTCATACATACACATCCTAAATATTCCCAACAATTGCATACTTGCATACATCTCATGCATCATCCCATGCATGGTATTTCCACCCAGAGTGGACCATCATACAAAAAAACATAACAAAATATCAAGATCCAGGGTCATTCATATGTATCCCGGACTTTCCTCATTTAATTCAATAAAGTTATTATCTTGCATGTGCTCGTGGAATTATTTCCCAGCCAGTCATTCTTCAACTTAGTGATTGATAATGATATTCTCCAGCATCTTTTCCATCATTGCTCCCAAAGCAGAGGTTACCATAAAAAGTCTCTTATGAGCTTTCCCTCCTGCAGAGCTTTGCCCGTAAATCTCCTCCAAAGGGAGTCTTTTCCAAAATATTTCCCCCAACAGATAAACATCTGAGATACTGCTTCATTTATATGGAGAATCTTAGTTGTCTGTTTGAGATGCTGCTTCATCAATATGAAGAGTCTCATTCAGTTTTTAGAGATACTGCTCTGGTATCCTCGAAGAGTCTTAGATTTAATTAAGGTATCATTCCCTTATTCGGAATATCTTAATTCTATCGTATAAGATGCTGCTTCGACTCGATACAGAGAATCTCATTTCCGTTGTTTGAGATGCTGCTTCATCAATATGAAGAGTCTCATTCCTTTTTAGAGATACTGCTCTAGGTATCCTCGGAGAATCTTAGATACGGTTGAGGTATCATTCCCTTGTCGGAATATCTCAATTATATCACATAAGGTACTGCTTCGTTGATCCTCAGAGAATCTCGTGCGTTCAAATCGAGACACTGATCTGCTAATTATCAGAAAGTCTTAGATACAGTTGAGGTATCATTCCATTATTGGAATATCTCGATTATGACATCCAAGATACTGTTCTGACGATTCCCAGAGAGTCTTGACTGTTTCATTTTACCTTCTAATAATTTTTCTTACTGTATTTCTCACTGCATTTTCTTTCTGCATTTCTCCATTGCATTTCGAAGGACAAAATTCGGGTCTTTTGTATTTAATTATCTTCCACCATGAACGTACGAAGACTGCTGTCTTTCATACTTTCTGGTTCAAGGTAATTAAATAGGGGCAACTGTCATACCCCAATTTTGTCCGGGCATATTTAAATTTTCATAGGATTGATTTCATTTTTATTTTTGCATTACATGCATAGAATGACATACATTGCATCATAAATAACACCTAAAACGTCAGTCAGAATGAATTTATTTGAGAATACAGAAAAATCGGTTGAATCGTTAAAATTTGAGGAAAGACTGTATTTTTAATAAGTATATTTTGTCCTGACAATTTTAGTGTGACCAGTTCGATTTCTTTTTCGAACAAAATTTGCATTCGATTTCTTTTTTAATAGGTCAATTTTATTTTAATAATTTTTGGCTTGGTTATTCAATTAAAACAATTAGAATGTGTGTAAATTAAATATTAATTAGGATTTGTCTTTATAATTTTTATAACAATTAAAACAATTTTTATAATAAGTATATCAAATGGTGCATTGGATTCCCTCTTTACATAAAAGACAAAAAATCTCATATCTCTCTCTTCACACTCACGTGACACTCCCTCTCAAAATCTGAAAAAAAATCTCACAAACTCTCCACTCCCCAACGTCTCTCTCCACTACTAACAACCTCACGCTCTCTCTCCTCAATAAACTCTCCAAACGTCTCTCACAATTCGGCAGACAAACCAAACACAAATCCCTCACACACAAACCCTATTCATCGTCTCTCCCTCACAACAACACCGCCTCCACTCTCACTCACAAAACGACCAGCTCACAACTCTCAACCCTCCGCCTCCATCGCCTTGCCGTCATCACCGTCCACAATCACCACACCGCCAGCGACACAACCATTCGCCGCACCCCTTAACTCCACCTTCGCAAATCTCCACCCTCGCGTTTCACCGTCAACCAACTGAAACCCTTCTTCTTCATCGATTTCCACCGCCGCAAGCTTAAAATCGCACAATCTTCACAAACCTTCGCGCTTCCTAAACCCTTCCGTCGGACCTCATTCACACCGACACAGCCAAAACAACCGTCCTTCACAAATTCACAAAACCCCAAAATCTTCATCACCGATTTCATCTAACACCACCATCTTCGTCATCTTCTTCACAACTCAATACCTCACCTCCGTCCACCACGATTTGGGCTTCCATAACCGCCGCGCATCCTCAACAACAACAACTCCTTCATTGTAACCATGAAATCAGGCATTATCATGTCGGTGATGTTGATGGCGATTTTCCAATCGTGCACATAGCTTGTTGTTATGCTGTTATTGTGATTTCGATGCAGGGGTTTTATTGAAACAGTTCCGGCCCATTGTGTCTTGAAGACCTTGATTCAAAGAATCACCGCGTACCCATTCAAATCCGCACAATAGCTTTTGTTCTTCCGGATGTAGCAGACATGAAACCTTGCTAGATACTTCCCAGTGGCAAAGTCAACACGACGACACGCCGGTAATGATTCGAAACAAAATATGTTATAGTCTAACTATGGATTCGAGTACGTTTTGGTTTGTGTACTAAACGGTAATTACAAAAGCGTGATGAATGCGTTTGTTTGTTTTAGTTAATTTTGATTACAAGTTCTGACTCAGATAATTTAAGACTATTGTGAATCGCTTATGAAATCCAAGTTCTGTTAATAATTTGCGGTTTGATGCGTATATAGTTCGTTTAAGAGATCCCGTTTGATTAAAGCTATGTTTGTGCCGGGATTCGGTCGTGTTAATGATGCGCTGTTGAAATGCACGGTGGTTGATGTCCCCCTAACGTCTCTGCAGTTTCTTTTCTTGCTGATGTTTGTTTCCAAGCATGTGTTACTATAGCTGTTAATATAATATTATGATGGCTTGTTTATGGTAGTATAATGATATTGTTAAGTGTTAATATACTGTTAATATTTTATTTCTGTTTTTTTCAAGCATGTGTTACTATACTATTAATTCCTGTTATTTCTGTTAATTATGTTTCTATTGTTTCTATTGTTAAGTGTTACTATACTGTTAATATTTTTAAACATAAAATATTTTATTTCTGTGTTAATGATTTCTGTTACTATAGAATCAAGCATGTGTTACTATACTGTTAATTTCTGTTATTTCTGTTTCTATTGTCAATATTGTTAAGTGTTGCTATACTGTTAATATTTTATTTCTGTTTTTTTAAATGATTAAGATGATAACATTGAGCATGATTATTTCGGTTTTGGTCTTACATTGTAAACGTAAACTCCTGGATTTTTTGTTTCAAAACCAGTGATATTGGATTCTGTGAAATCTTAAATAAATATAATGTTACGAGTGTTTAGTTTCATGGCGACAAAAATCGAACAAAAGATATGGGTTCGACAATTTCATGTCGTGATACCACCAAATCTCAATAAATCAAAGGAATATTTTTCACCGCGTTACGACCTCGCGTATGACATCAATTTTATTGTCAGTTCGCCCTAACCGGTTCTTGAGCACATTTTGTAACCGATTCCGATTCAATTTTTGTAAATCAACATTGTCACTATTTTGTTTTCTTTAAAATAAATAATAATTAATTGAACTTTTTGTTTGATTAATTCTTTTTTAATTAATTAATCTTAATTAATTTAATTATTTGGGATAATTAAATAATTTTGATAATTAATCTTAATTAATTTAATTAATCAATTTAACCAAATTTTGATGAGTTAATAATTAAAGGATTTTCTTTTCCATCATCATTTCATAAACCTTTTTTCAATTTTATTTCAATTTCAATTCATTTCCAAACCAAGTTCATTTGATTCAAACCAATTTCAAAAAGCACAAATCATACAATTCTCGATTTAAATATCGAGTCCATTTTCAAAACACCCTTGTAAGTCGATTGCTCTTCGCATCGCCATCAACCTCACATAGCTTACTCTTGGGCTTCCTTACAATGAAACCTACTTGGTTATTGATTAATCGAGTAGATGAAATAATACACAAATAAATTCATTTCATTCATAAACACGAATTCAAGCCTTTTTTCCAAACCATTCAATTTCAAAAGAACTTTCTCTCTTAAACATAGATGTGGGATGAAAAGGAGATAGGAAGCGTACGCTTCACTATTTCTCAATTACTCGAATAATTGGCGTACGCCATATTGCGCGAGTTCTTGTCACCCAATTAAACCTTAATCATACATTTCAAATCACTTTTTTTCAAATCAAACATAGGTTCTAAATTCAAATCATTTCTAAACTTCAACCCTCATATTCAAATCATTTCTACAAATTCTAAATCCTTTTAATTCCATGTTTCAGATGAAAAGAGGATAGGAAGCGTACGCCTCACTATCTTTCGATTATTCGAATAATTGGCGAACGCCACATTGCTCGAATCTTCGTCATCAAATCAAAACCATAATCATACAATTTCAAATCATCTCTACAAATTCCAAATCACTTTTAATTCCATATTTCAGATGAAAAGGAGAATAGTGAGCATTCGCTTCATTATCTTTCGGTTATTCGAATAATTGGCGTACGCCACATTGCTCGAATCTTCGTCATCAATTAAAACACAATCGAATAAATTCAAAATTATCTTCGCAAATCAAATACAACATCCAAACATATCTTTTACAATTTAAACTTCGGATGATAAAAGATGAGAGGCGTACGCCTCGCCATCTCTCGATTATTTGAATAATTGGCGAACGCCATATTGCACAAATTATCGACTTCCGACTAAAACACGCTAAATAAACTTGGATAAAGGAATAAGTGGCGTACGCCTCATTATCCTTTGAATAAGCAAGTAGGAGGCGTACGCCTCACTACCGTGCATATTCAACATCCACAAACAAACTTTCAAAATAATCTGAATGAAAAAGGAATAAAAGGCGGACGCCTTATTACTCCTCGAAAGAATTGGACGATTGGTGAACACCACATTGCTCAATCTATCGTCGTTCTTCAAAACATCTCAAACCAATCAAACCTAATTTCTCGCCCCCGTGCGATCGAAACCAACCAAATCAAAACACCCAAACACATCAATTCAACTCGTCACCCCCGCGTGACCAAATCCTTTTCAAAAAGGACACTGTCAATCCTTTCTAATGCGCATAACAAACCAGTGCTTAAGCCTCCGCCGAGAGTAGACAAGCCATCGTTTAGCCTTTAGAACGCCGACCTACACAGTCGTCCATCAAACAAAACACACCAAAACCGTAGTTGCCCGAACTACGAATGCTCTGATTTCCTTATTGCACTATAAGGATACGTAGGCAGGAGATTGCTGTATCTTCGCGAGCACACTAATAAAAAACCTCCCATTTCCCCCTTCTGAGGTCTTCACCCATATCTATCATCAATTCTAATTACCCGAAGAAAAGCAAATAACATGTAATTAACATTCAAATAGCAAATTAGACTAAAAGGTTCCCGTTGAGTACAACGGACGTGAGGGGTGCTAATACCTTCCCCTTGCGTAATCGACTCCCGAACCCGAATATGGTTGCGATGACCATTATTCCATTTTTTAAAAGGTTTTATCGATATTTTCCTATTCCTTCATTGGGATAAATAAAGTTCGGTGGCGACTCTGTTCGAACATAATTTTTTCCCCAGCAGAGTCGCCATCTGTCGCATCTCAAAAAATACGAGTCCTCGCGATGGTCGGTAGTGATTTTTTCCCCAGCATAATTTTTTCCTCATAATATTTTCCTATTCCTTCATTCAGATTATTTTGAAAGTTTGTTTGTGGATGTTGAATATGCACGGTAGTGAGGCGTACGCCTCCTACTTGCTTATTCAAAGGATAATGAGGCGTACGCCACTTATTCCTTTATCCAAGTTTATTTAGCGTGTTTTAGTCGGAAGTCGATAATTTGTGCAATATGGCGTTCGCCAATTATTCAAATAATCGAGAGATGGCGAGGCGTACGCCTCTCATCTTTTATCATCCGAAGTTTAAATTGTAAAAGATATGTTTGGATGTTGTATTTGATTTGCGAAGATAATTTTGAATTTATTCGATTGTGTTTTAATTGATGACGAAGATTCGAGCAATGTGGCGTACGCCAATTATTCGAATAACCGAAAGATAATGAAGCGAATGCTCACTATTCTCCTTTTCATCTGAAATATGGAATTAAAAGTGATTTGGAATTTGTAGAGATGATTTGAAATTGTATGATTATGGTTTTGATTTGATGACGAAGATTCGAGCAATGTGGCGTTCGCCAATTATTCGAATAATCGAAAGATAGTGAGGCGTACGCCTCCTATCCTCTTTTCATCTGAAACATGGAATTAAAAGGATTTAGAATTTGTAGAAATGATTTGAATATGAGGGTTGAAGTTTAGAAATGATTTGAATTTAGAACCTATGTTTGATTTGAAAAAAAGTGATTTGAAATGTATGATTAAGGTTTAATTGGGTGACAAGAACTCGCGCAATATGGCGTACGCCAATTATTCGAGTAATTGAGAAATAGTGAAGCGTACGCTTCCTATCTCCTTTTCATCCCACATCTATGTTTAAGAGAGAAAGTTCTTTTGAAATTGAATGGTTTGGAAAAAAGGCTTGAATTCGTGTTTATGAATGAAATGAATTTATTTGTGTATTATTTCATCTACTCGATTAATCAATAACCAAGTAGGTTTCATTGTAAGGAAGCCCAAGAGTAAGCTATGTGAGGTTGATGGCGATGCGAAGAGCAATCGACTTACAAGGGTGTTTTGAAAATGGACTCGATATTTAAATCGAGAATTGTATGATTTGTGCTTTTTGAAATTGGTTTGAATCAAATGAACTTGGTTTGGAAATGAATTGAAATTGAAATAAAATTGAAAAAAGGTTTATGAAATGATGATGGAAAAGAAAATCCTTTAATTATTAACTCATCAAAATTTGGTTAAATTGATTAATTAAATTAATTAAGATTAATTATCAAAATTATTTAATTATCCCAAATAATTAAATTAATTAAGATTAATTAATTAAAAAAGAATTAATCAAACAAAAAGTTCAATTAATTGTTATTTATTTTAAAGAAAACAAAATAGTGACAATGTTGATTTACAAAAATTGAATCGGAATCGGTTACAAAATGTGCTCAAGAACCGGTTAGGGCGAACTGACAATAAAATTGATGTCATACGCGAGGTCGTAACGCGGTGAAAAATATTCCTTTGATTTATTGAGATTTGGTGGTATCACGACATGAAATTGTCGAACCCATATCTTTTGTTCGATTTTTGTCGCCATGAAACTAAACACTCGTAACATTATATTTATTTAAGATTTCACAGAATCCAATATCACTGGTTTTGAAACAAAAAATCCAGGAGTTTACGTTTACAATGTAAGACCAAAACCGAAATAATCATGCTCAATGTTATCATCTTAATCATTTAAAAAAACAGAAATAAAATATTAACAGTATAGCAACACTTAACAATATTGACAATAGAAACAGAAATAACAGAAATTAACAGTATAGTAACACATGCTTGATTCTATAGTAACAGAAATCATTAACACAGAAATAAAATATTTTATGTTTAAAAATATTAACAGTATAGTAACACTTAACAATATTAACAATAGAAACATAATTAACAGAAATAACAGGAATTAATAGTATAGTAACACATGCTTGAAAAAAACAGAAATAAAATATTAACAGTATATTAACACTTAACAATATCATTATACTACCATAAACAAGCCATCATAATATTATATTAACAGCTATAGTAACACATGCTTGGAAACAAACATCAGCAAGAAAAGAAACTGCAGAGACGTTAGGGGGACATCAACCACCGTGCATTTCAACAGCGCATCATTAACACGACCGAATCCCGGCACAAACATAGCTTTAATCAAACGGGATCTCTTAAACGAACTATATACGCATCAAACCGCAAATTATTAACAGAACTTGGATTTCATAAGCGATTCACAATAGTCTTAAATTATCTGAGTCAGAACTTGTAATCAAAATTAACTAAAACAAACAAACGCATTCATCACGCTTTTGTAATTACCGTTTAGTACACAAACCAAAACGTACTCGAATCCATAGTTAGACTATAACATATTTTGTTTCGAATCATTACCGGCGTGTCGTCGTGTTGACTTTGCCACTGGGAAGTATCTAGCAAGGTTTCATGTCTGCTACATCCGGAAGAACAAAAGCTATTGTGCGGATTTGAATGGGTACGCGGTGATTCTTTGAATCAAGGTCTTCAAGACACAATGGGCCGGAACTGTTTCAATAAAACCCCTGCATCGAAATCACAATAACAGCATAACAACAAGCTATGTGCACGATTGGAAAATCGCCATCAACATCACCGACATGATAATGCCTGATTTCATGGTTACAATGAAGGAGTTGTTGTTGTTGAGGATGCGCGGCGGTTATGGAAGCCCAAATCGTGGTGGACGGAGGTGAGGTATTGAGTTGTGAAGAAGATGACGAAGATGGTGGTGTTAGATGAAAACGGTGATGAAGATTTTGGGGGTTTTGTGAATTTGTGAAGGACGGTTGTTTTGGCTGTGTCGGTGTGAATGAGGTCCGACGGAAGGGTTTAGGAAGCGCGAAGGTTTGTGAAGATTGTGCGATTTTAAGCTTGCGGCGGTGGAAATCGATGAAGAAGAAGGGTTTCAGTTGGTTGACGGTGAAACGCGAGGGTGGAGATTTGCGAAGGTGGAGTTAAGGGGTGCGGCGAATGGTTGTGTCGCTGGCGGTGTGGTGATTGTGGACGGTGATGACGGCAAGGCGATGGAGGCGGAGGGTTGAGAGTTGTGAGCTGGTCGTTTTGTGAGTGAGAGTGGAGGCGGTGTTGTTGTGAGGGAGAGACGATGAATAGGGTTTGTGTGTGAGGGATTTGTGTTTGGTTTGTCTGCCGAATTGTGAGAGACGTTTGGAGAGTTTATTGAGGAGAGAGAGCGTGAGGTTGTTAGTAGTGGAGAGAGACGTTGGGGAGTGGAGAGTTTGTGAGATTTTTTTTCAGATTTTGAGAGGGAGTGTCACGTGAGTGTGAAGAGAGAGATATGAGATTTTTTGTCTTTTATGTAAAGAGGGAATCCAATGCACCATTTGATATACTTATTATAAAAATTGTTTTAATTGTTATAAAAATTATAAAGACAAATCCTAATTAATATTTAATTTACACACATTCTAATTGTTTTAATTGAATAACCAAGCCAAAAATTATTAAAATAAAATTGACCAATTAAAAAAGAAATTGAATGCAAATTTTGTTCGAAAAAGAAATCGAACTGGTCACACTAAAATTGTCAGGACAAAATATACTTATTAAAAATACAGTCTTTCCTCAAATTTTAACGATTCAACCGATTTTTCTGTATTCTCAAATAAATTCATTCTGACTGACGTTTTAGGTGTTATTTATGATGCAATGTATGTCATGCTATGCATGTAATGCAAAAATAAAAATGAAATCAATCCTATGAAAATTTAAATATGCCCGGACAAAATTGGGGTATGACACAGAGCAGTCTAGAAGCGCAAGAGTTGCGTTTGACCGAGAGAACTTCTGAAAGGGAAGTAGAGCAGCAGGCTCTGAAAGCAACTTCTGATAGGAGGTATCAGAAGCAGTCAGAAGCCAGGAGAAGATCTGATGGTGGTCAGAAGTCAGAAAGCTCAACCTCTGATAGACAAAAGAGTGCTCAGAAGGGAAAAGAGAAGTATGACAAGAAGAAGATCCAATGTTACTGTTGTAAGAAGTTTGGTCACTTTGCTAGAGACTGTTGGTCAAACAAGGAGAGAAAATCAGAAGAAGCAAATATAGCCAGAAGTTCTGATGACGAATCTGTGCTATTGATGGCCTCTGAATCTGATGATATGGATCTGATAGACTTGTGGTATATGGACACTGGCTGTTCAAATCATCTTACTGGAAACAAGAAATGGCTGGTTGACTTTGACTCTGAAAAGAGAACAAAGATCAAATGTGCTGATGACAAATATCTTAATGCAGAAGGTATGGGAAACGTCAGAGTGATTCTGAACAATGGGAAAACAGCATTGATTCAGAACGTGTGGTATGTACCTGGCATCAGAAGCAATCTGATGAGTGTGGGACAATTAATTGAGAAAGGTTTTTCAGTTACCATGAAGGACAATCTTCTGAAGCTGTATGACTGCAATCAGAAGTTGATTATGGAGTCAGAACAGGGAAGGAATAGAACATTCAAGGTGAATGTCAGAACTGCAGACTCAGAATGTCTTAGTGCAACAAGTGCTGAGAAGGAGAGTGAGTTGTGGCACAGAAGATTTGGTCATTTGAATTTCAGAAGCTTAAAACATCTGAATTCAAAGAAGTTGGTACATGGAATTCCTGCAATTAAGAAGCCTGAAAAGTCATGCAAAGTTTGCATGGAAGGAAAACAACCACGATTGCCATTTGCGTCAGAAACTTCTCCAAGAGCAAAACATGCCTTGGGAGTTGTACATTCTGATGTGTGTGGTCCATTTCCAGTAGCATCGATTGGAGGGAATAAATACTTTGTGTTATTTGTTGATGAATTCACAAGAATGACATGGGTATCCCTTATTAAGTTTAAACACGAGGTGTTTGATGAATTCAAGAAGTTCAGAATGAAGGCTGAGAATCAGAGTGGTCAGAAGTTGAAGATTCTTAGAACTGACGGTGGAGGTGAGTATAACTCCAAAGAGTTCCAGAAGTTCTGTGAGGAGAATGGAATTGAGCATGAGGTTACTGCTCCTTATACCCCTCAACACAATGGTCTTGCTGAAAGAAGAAACCGCACTTTGCTTGATATGGTGAGAAGCATGCTAAAGGAGAAGAAGCTTCCTCAGAAGCTCTGGGGAGAAGCTGTTGCCACTGCAACGTATGTACTCAACCGATGTCCTACGAAGAAGTTAAAGGAAATAGTTCCAATACAGAAGTGGACTGGAGATAAGCAAAGTGTTAGTCATCTGAAGGTGTTTGGTTCTGTTTGCTATAAACATGTTCCAGAAGCCAGAAGACAGAAGCTGGATGATAGAAGTAAAGTGATGATTCTGATAGGGTACCACAGTACAGGTGCATACAAGCTCTATTGTCCAGAAACCAACAAAATTGAATTCAGCAGAGATGTGATTGTAAAGGAATCAAAATTTTGGAATTGGGATAAGTCTCAATCTGATTCTGATGTTAGAACTTCTGAAGAAAGGTCAGAGTTAAGAATTTCTGAAGTTGGAGTAAACTCTGACGTTGATTCTGATTCTGATAGTGATTCTGACTCTGGAGAAGACTCAGAAGATGAAGGTGACTCTGATGATCCAGACTCTGATGACCCGGACTCTGATGGTAATCCAGATTCTGGTGGCAATTCAGACTCTGGAAATATGCCAGACCCTGAAGATGGTCAAAGCTCTGGAGGAAGTCAACCATCTGAAGCTAGAAACTCTGAAGCTCAAGACTTTGAACAAGTTCAGAGACCACAAAGAATCAGAAACATCCCCAGAAGATATGCAGAATTTGACATGCTGCAAGACACTGAAGTAGACTCTGAAGGAGAAGTTATTCAGTGTGCCATGTTAGTAGACTCTGAACCCATAAGTACAGAAGAGGCTCTTAAGCAGAAGCTCTGGCTGAAGGCCATGAAAGAAGAACTTGATGCTATAGAGAGAAACAAGACTTGGAAGCTGACAGAACTTCCAAAAGACAAGAAAGCCATCAGCGTCAGATGGGTTTTCAAGCAGAAGTTAAAGCCAGATGGTTCAATTGGCAAACATAAAGCAAGGTTGGTAGCCAGAGGATTTCTACAGAAACCTGGGCTGGATTACTCTGAAGTGTTTGCACCTGTAGCAAGACATGAAACAATCAGAATGGTGATTGCAATAGCTGCTAACAGGAATTGGCCTCTGATGCATTTAGATGTAAAATCTGCATTTCTGAACGGTCCATTAGAAGAAGAAGTTTACGTGTCACAACCTCCTGGATTTGTGAAAAAGAATCAGGAAGGGATGGTGTACAGATTATATAAAGCTCTATATGGATTGAAACAAGCGCCCAGAGCTTGGAATCAGAAGATTGATTCATTTTTCAAGAAGCAAGGTTTTCAGAAATGTGAGATGGAGTACGGTGTCTATGTTCAGCATACTTCTGAAGGAAATATGACTCTGGTATGTTTATATGTTGATGATATACTGCTGACTGGAAGTTCTGAACAGGAGATAGCTAAGTTCAAGAAAGTTCTGATGAATGAATTCGAAATGACTGATCTAGGCAAAATGACATACTTTCTAGGGATGGAATTCAGATACTCTGAGAAAGGTATTATTTTGCATCAGCTCAAGTATGAATTAGAAATTCTGAAGAGATTTAATCTGAAGAATTGTAAGATTGCTGTCACACCTTCTGATACAAATCAGAAACTGGATTCTGACTCTGATGGAAAGGATGTGGACGCTACAACCTTCAAACAGTTGGTTGGTTCTCTGAGGTATTTGTGCAATACCAGACCTGATATTTGCTATTCAGTTGGGATGGTTAGTAGGTTCATGAGTAAACCTAAGTGGTCGCATTACCAAGCTGCTGTCAGGATTCTGAGGTATATCAAGGAAACTCTGAAGTATGGAGTATTATTTCCTTCTGGAAGAAAGGATGAGTCAGAACTTCTGAGTTATTCAGATTCTGATTGGTGTAGAGACAGAGTTGACAGAAGAAGTACGTCTGGGTACTTATTCAAATTTCTGGGAGGTCCCATTTCTTGGTGTTCCAAGAAGCAACCTGTTGTGGCGTTGTCAACTTGTGAAGCTGAATACATTGCAGGTGTTGTTACTGCATGCCAAGCTGTGTGGATTCTGAATTTATTGCAGGATCTGAAGATTGAAGTAAACAAACCTCTGAAGCTGATGATTGACAACAAGTCTGCAATCAATCTTGCCAGAAACCCAGTGTTGCATGGGAGAAACAAGCACATTGAGATCAAGTATCATTTTCTGAGACATCAAGTTCAGAGGGGAGTGTTAGAAGTTGTACACTGCAGCACTCAGAAACAGTTGGCAGATGTTCTGACGAAAGCTATCAAGACTGATCAATTTCTCAGATTAAGGGATGGAATTGGTGTTATAAGTTTTGATGGAATATGAATTAAGGGATGGTATTAGAAGTAATTCATATTTATTAGTTGTACTATTTTCTTAGCCCCTAAGTTTGTTAGAGGGTATTTTAGTATTTTATCCTATTCTAGTAACCCTAGTTTTAGCTTATAAATAGGGTGACAATCATTGTAACTTTTATCATGTTTTGTAATCGTCATTCTCTTAATAGAATATTTCCATTCATTCTACCTTTGCACCAACAATGTGTTCAGTATGAGATTCGAAACCTGTTGTTGGCAATGACATGCAAATGATGTTCTTTGTCTTCGACCATTTTAAGTTAAACATTCTGTTAGTGAGATAATAGTATCATATTTTGTATATGATATAAAGATAATAGACAAATATATTCAAACTCATTGTTTTATTCCTTTATTGAAGTTGTATATGCATTTACAAGAATTGAAATTGAAATGTAAGTGATATTAAAATTTATTTGATTCTCCTTGAGATGCTTATGATGATGACCACACTGCATTTTTGACATATACACCAAGCACCAAAACCAGCAAGGTTGCCACAAACATGTTCATCAACATCTTCCCTTTCTTAGGCTTTGTGTCACCAAAACCCAATTCATCAACATCCTTATCATCTCTTGATCTCAAACTTATATTAAAATCCAAAATTCTTGTTTTCAATCTTTGTGTCATCTTGCCTTGCCGCTTACCCCAACCTTCAACGGCTTTAACAACTTCTTTCGTCTCCGATAACCCATCGTTAGTCCTCTCATTCTCTCGATCTTTCTCAACTTGTTCATCTATTTTGCTCTTTGCTTTTTCATCATTAATTGATTCTTTTTCCTTTGGCGTCTCTTCTTGTTCATCAACCACTTGTGCTTGTGGTGGCGCCTTAGGTTCATTACTATTTTGACGCGCCATCGAAGCTTCTTCTTGTGGTGGATTCGTCATAGTTTCTTGTTGTTGAGGCTTATTTTCCGGGGTGATCAACTTGGGAAACTTGACTGATAGCACTCCACCTTCAAACTTGGCATCCACGTTCTTGGTGTCACAATATGGAGGAATCGGAAATTCTTTACCGAAACGATGCCATATATTCTCAATCCCTTGCCTTTCACAATTGATCCTTAACACACCATTTGAAGTCACTTGCACTCTCAATTGTTCCTTTGTGAATCCTTTGAAATTGAAAGTATATAAACAAATACATATAGAAGAAAATTACAAAGAGATTAAACCAAACGTAAATAACAAATTGAATGGTTAAACCATACCTGGAAGCATTAGGACAAGAGTGGAACTTGCTTCATCTTCAGTCCAATCAAAATAAGGTTGCAAATCTTTGTAAACACGTTCAGGTGCTGATTGTGACTTTTGAATTTGTTCCATTCTTGTTGGTATTATTATGTATTTGAGACTTTTGTATTTATGTTTGAGAATGAAAGCTCTTGCAGTGTTGCTTTTATATGCATCCGTTGGACATTACTATGCATTGTTCATGTGATTTTTTAATTAGTTTTTGTGATTTACTATTTTGATTTTATTACTTTCTTTTCGTGCAAACATTGTTTTTTTCTCTGTAGTCAAGTCTCTCATTCAAGAAAAATTATATGCTTTGGTATCATTCAAGAGGGGAACTTGTGTTTTGGCAATGCTATAACCATAAAGGAATATGATATTATTCCTCATTGCAAAATCTTTATTATTGGATTAAGATAAGGATTTAAGAATTTATTAAATAAAAATATATATTTAGAAATCTACTTTCACCATCAAACAGTCTTTTTTTATTTCTAGAAGCAAAATCCAAAATCTAGTTAGCCACCACCACTCCATCTTGAATGTGCCTCCCAAATAAGAATGTGGATGAGTGTTGGATACCAAACCATCCATAGCATTGGAGATAATAATTTGCCTAAAATCCTATAAATGCATGAGATCAAACAAATAGGCCTATAATCGCCTAGATTTTGAGGATTGTCCTATTTCGGAATGAGAGTAAGAAACGAAACGGGCACCTCCCTAGAACCAGGCCCAATCAATTCAGAGGTCCTGTTCTAATTTTAAAAATGAGCCTAAATATATATATATATATATATATATATATATATATATATATATATATATATATATATATATATATATATATATATATATATATATATATATATATATATATATATATATATATATAATTTTAATGATTAAAAATGACAAACAAAAGATAAAATTATATATTAATCAAATGAAGTACCAAAAAGTTCAAAGGTATTGTTTAAACTACTAACACCATTTCTTACAACTTAAATTATCTAACTACATAAAAAGAGCCTTCCTACGAACACTTTTTGAAACAAAATCATCAACTAAGTCTTCACATTTTATTGTCTCCAAAATATCATTTTCAATAGCTATTAATATCAATCCATTAAGCCTTTCTTGTGACATGGTAGACCGCAAGTAAGTCTTTAACAACTTCAATTCTGAAAAACTTCTTTCTACAGAAGCAACTGTCACATGAATAGTCAATAAGATTCTATATGCAATAACTGTATTAGGAAAACAATCCAAGTCTTTTAAAAATAATAATATATCAGTAGATCTTATGGTTTCTTCAGGCAACATTTCTCTTAGTAACTTCAACTCTGCAAAAAATTCATTCCCATCAATATCAGATTGCTCATTATGTTTCAATGCCTGCTCAAAGTTAGTACAACAAGACTTCAAAGTTACATCATCTAATGATTGTAACTTGTGAGAAGTAAACAAGAAACCAAAAATACTTTCATACTCTTGGTATTGCTCAAACCTCTTATTAAGAGAAACAACAGCTTGATCAACAAGGTAAAGAAAATAATTAATCCTGAATGATTCTTCTTCTGATAGCTCGACTGAT
The DNA here is from genome assembly GCF_024323335.1 of Lathyrus oleraceus. Taxonomy (NCBI): domain Eukaryota; kingdom Viridiplantae; phylum Streptophyta; class Magnoliopsida; order Fabales; family Fabaceae; genus Lathyrus; species Lathyrus oleraceus. Next base: position 38,698,345 of record NC_066580.1, on the reverse strand, counting down.
GGGATATTCAAATTCTCATCAAATTGCCTTTTTCTTTTAATTATACACCTTTGAGGAAATATTGGGGCAATATTCAATTCCACCGCAATTTCCTTAGCGTTAATCAATACCTTATAAAAACCTGTTTCTCTATATCCCTCAAAATACGAAATCAACCCCTTAATTTTTTGCATAGCAACATCAATAAGCATATCATTTTCCTGTAAAAGCTTGCTAACAGAATTAATTGCAGATAATATTTCAAACCAAATAATTATAGCCATCAAAAACTCAAAATCACCAAACTCATTTGTTGCTAAGGATTTTGCTTCATTTTGTATTTTATGATCAAGATCATTTTCTGACACTTCAAGCAAAGCTTTTGTAAATTCTAACATTTGAGTTCTTATAGCTTTGACACTTTCTACACGACTTTCCCAACGAGTGGGTGACAATGATTTTGGAGTCAACCCTTTTACATTATCTTTCAAAATTTGCCATCTCTTAGTAGAATTGGCAAAAGTTGTATAAATGCGTTGAACAACTCCAAAAAAATTCCTAGCTTTAATACAAGAGTTAGCCATATCACACAATGCCAAATTAAGACTATGACAACCACAAGGAGTATAAAAGGCTCTCGGATTTATGTCTATAAAACTCTTTTGCACACCTTGGTGTTTTCCTTTCATATTGGAACCATTATCATAACCTTGCCCTCTCACGTCAAATAGGTCGAGACCAAGTTCTTTCAATTCATTTTGTAAAACATCAAAAAGCCCCTGACCACTTGTATCATTCACATTCAAAAATCCTAAAAATGATTCCTCAGTACTAACAAAAGCTGAAGAAATATCCACATATCTTATTATCAAAGACATCTGCTCTTGCTGACTAACATCAGGAGTACAATCAAGTATCACTGAAAAATACTTTGCCTGTTTGATTTTTCTAATGATTTCAATTTTAATCACAGAACCAAACAATGAAATCAACTCATTTTGTATGTTATGCCCAAGATAATGAATATGAACTTTTTGAGTTGTAACACGTCTAACATGTTCTTGGATAATTGAGTCAAATTCAGCTAACATTTCAATCAAACCCAAAAAGTTTCCATTGCTATCGTCGTACAATTTCTCCTTAGAACCACGAAAGGCTAAATTATGTTTAACAAGACATTTCACTATTGAAATAACTCTTTTTAAAATATTTTTTCAGTGATCCTTTTCTTTCTCAATTAATCTTTGAATTGTTTTATCAATAGTTTGAAATTTTTGCAGCCTTTTGCGATACTCATACCAAGTAGTCATATTTTTAACATGTTCCATGCCTAACTCGTGCTCTTTAATTCTTTCACCAACATGTACCCAATCACTATAACCATCATTTGCTAATTGTCCCATAACAATCCCATTTTTAAAAACTTTACAACAAAAACAAAATACTCTATCAAGCTCTTTCGAATAAACAAGCCAATCTCTATCACACACCTCTCCATTTGCTAAAGCTCTAGTATACAAATTAACCGTAAATCGTCTATTCAAACTATCTCTAGGACCCTTCACAATAGAATTATCTCTTTTAGGACCTTTCACAACTAATAAATCAACCAGTTTAGGTTGAAGACGATCTCAATTTCTTGGATCAAATATATCATAATCAACATTATCATCATCAACATCATCATTATTAACTTCATCAACAATTTGCACACTATCAAGATTATCATTTTCAATGGGCACACTATTAAGATTATCATTTTCAATGGACACACTATCAAGATTATCATTTTCAATGGGCACACTATCAAGATTATCATTTTCAATAGGCAAATTATCAATATTATCAATATAACGACTTTCATTTGAAACTTGTGGTTCTTTGATTAAAAATTTATCAAGAGCTCCTACTTGAGATTGAATTAACTCTTCAATTTTTTTCTTTTTCTTACGTTTATCATTTCCACATTCAAATTTTCTATTCTTAGGAGGCATAATAAGAAAAATCTGAAATTTCTCACAATGTCTTTTGTGTCCGTCGATGATCTACTAATTATCCTATTGTGGAATTGTGTTCCTATATCAATAACAAAAAAAAACAATTACATTAAATAAAAGAAATTATAAATTAATCATCAAAAAATATTAATAATTAAATCATGGAGAAAATACTTTAATTAATATTCAATTATATTTTATTATGTTGTGTTCTTCTCTAATATAGTACCATAAAAAATTAATAATTATAAATTAAAAGCAAATTATAAATTAATAGTAAGAAAATAAATTACATTTAATTAAATAAATTATAAATTAATCATAAAAAATATCAATATTAATACATACTAATTTTGCTTTGAAAGATTCCAAATTGCAATTTGGTCTTATGAGAAAAAGTAGGTATAAAAATCGTCACCAACACCAACAGTATTCTTGTTTTGAATTTTGATACTTCTGAGTAGTATATACAGTATACTAGTATCCCATTTCACCATAAAATTTTATTTATTTATATATTATAATTTTATAAAGAACACAAGTTACCCTCATTTCCACCCTAAAATCTAAAATCTAAAATCAATATTGATACAGGAACTAAAATAGGATTTCACCCTAAAATTTAAAATAAATCTAAAATTACTATTTTTTCTACCTTCAAAATCAAATAATTACAATAAAAATAAATGGAAAGTAACTAATTGAATAAACTAACATGATAAAAGAGAGGATTGAAACGGAAAAATAAGATTTTTTTTCTGGTTTCAAACAGCTCTAACAGAGAAAGAGAGAAGAGAATAATGTTTGAGAGGAGAGAGAAGTGAGAACATGTGAGAAAGGAGAAAAAAACTTTTGGTTTCCAAATATTCTATTTTTCAGCATTTAATATTTTATTTATTATATGTGATACAAAAATATTTTTATTTATTAATTTTTTTATATTCACTAATAATAGTTAATTTGAGGCCCCACAAAAAGTGAGGCTCTGTGCTACTACACAGCTTGCACAGGAAAAGAACCGACCCTGCCTAGAACGGTTGGAATTAATAAAAAAATTCACTCACAAAATTGCTTGATGATTACCCAACAAGCTTTGAAGAAATTCATATTAAAAATGTCGGGTATTAGGCTTTTATCATATACACTAAGCCAAATCACTTCTTTAACCTCTTCCTATCTAAAGGGAGCTTCCAAAGACAAAGATTCCTTCTGAATGTTAAAATCATTTTAATTTTAGTTTCTAAAATTAAAATCTGTAGAAAAAACCTTCAAATTTTCTTACTTTAGAGATTAAAACCAAATAAAATTCAACATTTAAAAATTTTATTAAAAAAAATAAAAAAACCAAAACAAAAACACGTCAACTTACCTGAATCAATTAATTATTTAACCTTTATGAAATTTAAGAAGAATAAATGTGGGCACAATTTACTATTTGGAATTAAGCAAATCATCTTTTGAACCTTCGTTATTTTTTAATCACTCAGTGGAATTCCTGAATTAGTACAAGAGTATTTTTTTGTTGGATACCTTTTCTTTTTCTTTTTTTTCTTTCACTTTTTCATCATTTTTGTTGGATATCTTTTTCTTTCACTTTTTCAACATTATTCAAAGTTTCTATCTATGAAGAAAATAACCACCACCTCAAATTTAAAAGTATGTTGTCCATGAGAAACCCCAAATTTATAATTTTTTTAAGATTATATAAAATTTCTCATACCTAACTCTAAGTAAGATGTGTGAACTTCATTTTAAAACATAGACTTGTAATGTGGTTATAAAACACAAAGAAATGAATATAGACTCAAAGTAGGTTGGCAAAGATAAATTATTATTGCAAGAGTGATAAAAAAGACATTGGATACCAAACAACATGCCTTAGTGTATATAAAAGTTACGAGTCAAACTATTCGCGTGACCGACTTCCTCATCCCTTAATCTTTAGGGACCATAAATGGATCTCTAAAGCTACATATGTCTATGATTTTTGTTAGAACATGTCATATTCTTACCTCATCCCATAGATCTTTCCCTCTTTTGCCACAATATTACTAGTCTTGGGTTTATAAGACCTAGGATGAGGCACACAATTAATTATTTCTACAAAATTTTAGGTGTAATGATCATTTAGGGAGACATGGAACTCCTTCGATTGTTACGTTGGATATGGTATGTTTGTATTCTCAATTTGATTGGCTAGGCTTATAAAAGGGAAAACCCTTCCTTCTCAGTCTCATTTTACTTATAAAGTTTCTTTCATCCATCATATTTATTCACCTCATGCATTTATTTTCATGAAGTGTTTTCTTGGAGCTTCATTTCTACATTAGTTTGCTACGTAGTGAACTCCATTGGTCATCAATCATCCCTTTTCAACTTCTAATTCTTATTTCTATAATTTTGCTTTTCTATTCATGGCGAATATGCCCATGTTAATTCTTTGCATGAGCGTGTTCTGGTGTCTTTTCTCTGAGTCATGCTTCATTCATCTTCAATCATTGTGGTTGTGGGTGATGTTATGCCCTGTCAACATTTTCAATCATATGCTCGATGGTTATCTCTCTTGTTTTTCTTTGCTTTAGTGGTGACACAACCCTATACATTGACGCCTCCTCCAAATTTGGTGAGTGAGGATGGTAGTTGGACAAAGCTTGAAAGACAAAAACCATTAGAGATTTGAAGTTCAACCCTCATTATTCTATAAGAGAGAAACTAGGTTATGGAGCCCGGAAGGGTGGGTAGGCAGAGTGTTTCTTAGTTACTCATGATCAAACATAGAAGATAAATAAAATAGAGTGTAGAAGAAGCTCCAACTCCATAGTTGAAGGGTGTATTATGTTCGTCTTCAACAATCCTGTTATATTTACTATCATATTCTTCTCTTCAAAATACGATGATTTAGTTTCACACTTGGCATTTGCTTAAATAATAGTGCAATCGATTCTTTTATGGACAATGTTTGTTGTAAATTTTGATGAGGAATTTCTGATCTCGCATAAACACATTGCATTTTGAGTGATCGCACCACACCTAAAAACGGGGAAATGCACCACATCTTTCTGGAGCACAATGCATTCTCAGGTTAGCGTGCCTCCACTAGGTTGGGCCTAACTCGTCACGACCTTCAAATTTTTGTTGAGTCAGTATTTTCCCAATTTATTATGTTTCACTTCCTTAAATCCATCAAACTCGGTCTTGGCTTTCTTGACTTTTACTCATATTTTAACATCATTCGGATAATATGTAATTTAAAAAAAAATATTAAGCAAATATGAACAAATTCATTAGAAAATCACTTTCAATACACTAATTGCATTAAACGTAGTTACAAACAATTATTAGTAAAAAAAGTACTAAAAATACACAACAAATTCTATAAAAATTATACAAAATACGCTATATGATAGGAGTCATCACAATCTCAAATTTAAATTGTTATTGATCCTCTAGTAACAAAAACTTCAATTTTTTAAAGTCAGATAAACAAACTTTTTTATAGTCCGCAATGTCTCCTTATTCACTACCATTATCAAGTTAGAATCCTTCTTTCATTCTTGAAGTTGTCAACTACTAGATTTCTTTAAAAAAACTTTCTTTTAGCCATTTCAAGAACACCAACTTTCTTTCATTTTTTCATTCTTGAAGTTAGAATCCTTCTTTCATTCTTGAATGCTTCTCACATTCTCATATTCACTCAAGAGTTTATAGGCAATCACTCAATCACATAAACTACCATTTAACAATAATCTTGTAATAATTTTCAATAGTTAAAATCAATATAATAATAATATACACTTTTTGAGTATTTTATAGGTTATAACATGGGTAGGGGGGAGACAGGACATTTTTGGAAGAGTAGGCTGACAATTGGAGTAAGGTGTCTCCTATTTGGTATCCACAATTTCATTTTCTTTTGTTGTCACTTCTTATTATAAGCATTTAAGACGTCATTTTTTAAATGTTCCAATTTATCAATAATTTTTGTGTTCTGTTGTAAAATATTTTACTGATATATTAAAAAGTGATTTTTACATGTTACATCTACATGCTTTAAATAAGAGAGAATAGAAAACCTAATGGGCTTTGACTAATGGGCCTCATTACTAATAGAAATAATTAATATTTACAATCTAATATTTACAACACTCCCCCTCAAGCTGGTGAATGGATATCTATCATTCCCAGCTTGCAAGTAAGTTGCCTGAATCTTTCTGTTGGTAAGCCTTTTGTTAACACATCTGCCAGTTGATGCCCGGAAGGAACGTAAGATGTAGGTATCAGTCCACTATCCAACTTCTCTTTGATAAAATGTCGGTCAATCTCAATGTGTTTAGTCCTGTCATGCTGAACAGGATTATGAGCAATACTAATAGCCGATTTATTGTCACAAAACAATGTCATAGGACCTTCACATTGTATCTTCAAGTCTTCTAGAATTTGTTTCATCCACAATAGCTCACAAATTCCTAATGCCATAGCTCTAAATTCTGCCTCGGCGCTTGATCGAGCAACTACACTTTGCTTCTTACTCTTCCAAGCTACAAGGTTACCACACAGAAAAGTACAATAGCCTGACGTAGATCTTCTGTCACTCACTGATCCGGCATAATCCGCATCAGTGTAAGTCTCCATAGTTAGATTTCCACCTCTTTTAAACAAAAGTCCTCTCCTTGGAGTTGCTTTAAGATATTGTAGAACGCGGTCTACAGCCTGCAAATGTCTCTCCCTCGGATCATGCATGAATTGGCTCACCACACTGACTGCATATGCCAAATCTGGTCTAGTGTGTGCCAAGTAAATCAATTTTCCCACTAATCTCTGATATTGACCCTTGTCAACTTTGTCACTTTCCTCCTCAAAGCTTATCCTGTGATTTTGTTCAATGGGAACACTTGCAGGTTTGCATCCAAGTTTGCCAGTTTCCTGCAAAAGATCAAGCACATACTTCCTTTGAGAAATAAAGATGCCTTGCTTTGAGTAGGCTACCTCAATTCCCAAGAAATACTTGAGTTGCCCAAGGTCTTTCATCTCAATCTCTGCTGATAATTTCTCTTTGAGGAAATGTCTCTCAGTCAAATCATCTCCTGTAACAATAATATCATCAACATAAACAAGAAGTACAGTCAGTTTTCCTCCTTGTGAATGTTTAAAAAATAAAGTGTGGTCTCCTTGACTTTGCTTATAGCCCAAACACATCATTGCCTTTGTGAATCTTCCAAACCATGCTCGAGGGGACTGCTTTAGTCCATATAAGGCTTTCTTCAATTTACACACCTTGTTAGCTCCATTTGTTATGCCAACACCTGGTGGAATCTCCATATACACTTCTTTCTCTAAGTCTCCATGCAAGAACGCATTTTTAACATCAAACTGTTGCAATTCCCATCCACATGAAGCAGGAAGAGATAGTAAAATTCGAACAGTATTCATCTTTGCCACTGGGGCAAATGTCTCCTCATAATCAATACCATACGTCTGAGTATAACCTTTTGCCACTAGTCTTGCTTTGTACCGATCAAGTGTACCATCAGATTTGTACTTTACAGTATAGATCCATCTGCATCCAACTGGACTTTTGTCTCTTTTCCTTTCAATAATCTCCCAAGTACCATTTTTTTCAAGTGCTCTCATTTCCTCATCCATAGCTTGGACCCAATTTTTATTTTGCAATGCTTCTTCAACAGATGATGGGATTTTCACAGAATCAACAGCTGCAATAAAACTTTGATATTGTGTGGAAAGATGTTTAGTGGAGACATATTGAGAGATAGGGTGTCGATATAGGGAGGGACAAGATCTTTTATCCTTCCTTAAAGCAATGGGTAAATCAACTGGATTAGTGTCACAAGTATCAGAAATGGCACAATCATCACTAGAGGAATCATTTTCAGTACTTACCTCCGGTTCAGGCGATTGAATTTGTTTCTGGAGAAGGTCAGGTTTACTTCTTCTCTGATACACTAGAGTTGGTGCTGGAGGTGCTGATTCCTGTAAAACAGAAGGCCTTGAAGGACCAGGAACACTTACTGGCTCAGATTCAGGTGTTGAACTAGGACTCAAACTCAAACTAGGTGACAACTCGGGTTCAAGAGAGGGAACATTGATAGGTGTTCTAGGGAGGCTAGGACCAAGGATCAGAAACTCGGACTCAGACTCTGACTCTGACTCTAAGTCACTTATGTTCTCCCCCTGAGACTGAGAACGAGTGAAATATGACACATTTTCATGAAAGGTGACATCTTTGGAGACAAAGAATTTTCGACTCGGAGGATGATAACATTTGTACCCTCTTTTGTTGGGTGCATAACCCAGAAAGATACATCTGACAGCACGGGGATCCAATTTGTTGCGATATTGTTTGTGAACATGAACAAAAGCAACACAACCAAAAATGCGAGACTCAAGAGTGTGTAAGATAGGAACAGATGGAAAACGTGAAAGCATAAATTGGGCAGGACTTTGATTACCTAACACTCGAGATGGGACCCGGTTAATCAGATAGGCAGCAGTAAGAATTGCCTCACCCCAATAAGAGGTAGGAACAGGCATTTGAAAAAGGAGAGATCTAGCAACTTCAAGTAAATGACGATTTTTTCTTTCTGCGACACCGTTTTGTTGTGGGGTGTCAACACATGTGAATTCATGGAGAATGCCATGTTTACTAGTGAAGTTGGAAAAGGTATGATTGACATATTCTTTACCATTGTCAGAACGAATTCTTTTTATGCCTTTCCCAAATTGCGTTTGTACCATATTATAAAATTGGATAAATATTTGTGGTACTTCGGATTTAGTATTCATCAAGAAAATCCAAGTTACCCGAGTACAATCATCAATAAATGAGACAAACCATTTTGCACCAAAAATATTAGAGGTAGGGGCAGGTCCCCAAACATCAGAATGAATCAAATCAAAAGGTTCATCACTTTTATTAAAACTGGAAGGAAAAGATACACGATTGTGTTTTGCCAACTGACAAACATCACACTTAAAAGACTCAACAGAATGGTGTAAGAACAACGACGGGAACATAGACTTAATTATATAAAATGGAGGATGACCGAGACGCTTGTGCTGAAGCCAAATTTGTGAGGCTGAAGAGGAAGACTGAGACTGGAAACAGGAGGACAATACCTTTGGATGGTCATCAGAGAAGTAGTATAACCCTTCCTTTTCCTTAGCAATTCCAATCGTCTGCCCCGTGGTAAGGTCCTGAAAAACACAATGGGACATAGAAAAAATTACTTTACAATTCAGATCACGGGTAAGCTTATGGATGGAAATTAAATTGTGGGAAAGTGTGGGAACATGAAGCACAGATTGCAACTGGAATGGAGGTTGCAAGTCAATATTTCCAGTGCCAACAACACAAGCATGAGAGCCATCAGCAACAGTGATATAAGGAATACTCGAAGGTGTGGTATAAGAGCATAATAATGTGGAATCAAATGTCATATGATTAGTAGCACCAGAGTCAAGAATCCACGCATTCTTAGGAATATTACCACAAACAGTAAGAGATCGGGAACACAAACTCTTACCAGTAACTGCTAGAGACCCAGAACCAGGATGGGTGTTAATAATCTCAGCCATTGAAAGGACAATCGAGAGAAAACAAACCAAGAAACAGGATGGGTTAGAGTTTCAAAGATGAGTGAACAAAAAACAAGAAGCACGCAAAACAACAATGACCCAAACACCCAAAAACAACAACAAACTGCAGTAAAAAAAAACTCCGCTACAAGGCGGCTAGGGCTTAGGCGGAAGCGAATCCCCCAAAATCCCCCAATATTTCTATTAAAAAAAAACCATGTTAAGAATGTGTGGTTTGGGCCTAACTCAACCCAACAAAACCGGTTGGTAGAGTGAGGACTGCCCCCACTTATAAACACATGCTCAGGCCATATATTGTCCGATGTGGGACTCTTAACACACCCCCTCATGCCCAGGACTGGACATCTGGAGCGTTGAAATAAATGGTGGGTGGCCCGATAGCGGAAACCATAGTAGGTGGCCCATCGGATCTTAAACGAGGCTCTGATACCATGTTGTAAAATATTTTACTGATATATTAAAAAGTGATTTTTACATGTTACATCTACATGCTTTAAATAAGAGAGAATAGAAAACCTAATGGACTTTGACTAATGGGCCTCATTACTAATAGAAATAATTACTATTTACAATCTAATATTTACAACATGTTCTTTCTTTTTCATTTAAAATTTTCTCGAATGGATACCTTTTTAACAATTTTTCATAATCTCTTTTCTTTTTTATGACATCAATTACTATCATTCTAAAATTAAAAGGTTGCTATCCCAAGAGGCACTCCAAACTTACCACTTACAACAAATATGAGATAAATTTCTCTTACCTCACCCTAATAAAAGTTGGTTAAATTTATTTTTTTCATTCAAGAAATTTTCTTATAACGCAGTTAAAACAAAGAAAGGGTTAAAGACTCAAATGAAATTAGTTAGTACTGAATAAAAAATATTACATGGAATGGTGGTTAGAAAAGTCTTTGGGTACCAAACAACATACATTAATGTATATTATGTTATAAAATACATACAACTTATAGAGAATAAATAAAAACATGAAACTCTCTTTAATGCACAAGGAAATAAAATTGCGTTGCTGAAAATTCTTACCAATTTTGGATGTTTAGAGAGTTTAAGTTGGTAATATGCCAAAGATATCTCTCTAAATTTTTTTACCTATCTAACTGCTTAAATTTTCATTAGACTTAAACTATCAAATAAAGCTCCAAAAGTTTATTGAGACAGTGATAAAATGAATAAATTATCTAACTTATTGACTATTAACTTATCGAAAAATAATTTTTTGACAAGAAACTGTTAGAACAAGATTTAGTTATACATATATATATCTTGAGTTTCGTGGATAACAATGTTGTATTTATGTGAAAACAATTTTGATATCCTAATGGTTTGTTATTGTGTAGCTTTAACAACCAGTTCTGATTCTGAGTATATGATGTGCAACGTCATCAGTTTCTTAACTTTGTGTTCTAAATTTCACTTCTACGTTAATCATGAGAAGTTCTGAAAGATATCAAGTTGATGCTACAATGTTCTTTCTGCTTATGTGCTGATTCACTCCTGAGAAGTTTCTAAAGAGACGTTAGGTTGATGTTGCAATATTCTCTCCACTTCTGCTTCTGAACGTGACTATGATAGTCAAGTTTATGAAGAATGGCAAGCTTCTGAAATTTCGTTACTAAGTTAAAGATTATGAAGATCTCAAGTCAGACGTTGAGGTTATCAAGGTTCTGACGGTAGATTTTGAAGACTTTGAAGATCTCAAACCAGACTGATGACACTGTCAATGTTCTGACCGAAGATCTTGAAGTTTCTGAATCCAGCTTTATGTTTCTTTATATCATACTTCATCAACTTTCATCAGAAGCTAATGAACTTGAAGATATGATCAAATGGGTAAGTGGTCAAATAGTATATAGTAAAAATCAAATATTCTTTCCACTACCTGATATCATGGGCAAGAACAATATTATTCATCACACCAGTCATTGAATTTGTGGGCGAAAGACAATATGTAGTATCACTCCTTTCACTTATCCAACAAAGGATAATTGCTCTATTTGGTTTCTCCATTTTTCCTCCAACGGTCTCTTTTCTTATGCTATATAAGTGTGACTTGGAGACTTGAAGAAAATGCTGAATGTTGAAGCGCTATAATATTTGACAAGTCTATTTCTTTGTGAAAAGCTATCCATTTTGTACATAGTTTTTCTTTAAGTGTTTGTAATTCATTTATGTAGAAGCAACTTGTAACACACAACATATTATTCAAATTGTTTGTTTGATTTTCCTTAAGGAGAATTGGTATAATCGGATTCTTGATAAGACAAAGAAGGTTATTCTTTGTGATTCCTTAAGGATACTAGGGTATAATTGGATCCTTGAGAAGACAAAGAATGTCATTCTTTATGATTATTGTAATAAGTTGATTATAGTGGATTAAGTTCTTGTGTATAAGCGAGATCATATTGGCGGGTGGACTGGAGTAGCTTTGAGTTTCAAGCGAATCAGAATAAAAATACTTATGTTTTTGTATCCATATATACTGTAGAAATTTTTTATTTATGAGAATATAGGTTTAAAATCACCCTTTTATAACACTAAGACCCTATATTTATACTGGATTGGGATAACCGTTTATGATGGTTCTTCAATCACGTCAAGACACATGGCGCCTTGCATGTATGCAACTATCCATTATGCTCCACGTGTCTTCTCAACAATTTCCGATAAGGGCGAAGTTTCCTCCCTTATTTGAATTTGAATCTTTGATTGAAAACCATTTTCAACCGTTAAGAGATCTTTCTGGAGTCTCAACTGTATGCTGATTCTTATTACCCATGTCCAGTCGAAACACCCCCAGCTGGTCGAATATCACCTCCTAGTCGAAAAACAGCTATACATATGATTTCCTTTTTTTATAATTCTTAGTGGACATCGAAAGTATGAGCTAACAAATTGCCCCCAAAAAATGTTATTTTCGACACTTTTGAGAAAAAGACATTTTTTGAGACCTTGTTTCGACACCTTGACAACTCTGACATTATACCAAGTGTCCCAATATTAGCAAAACTGTTTAGTTTCTCCAATTTGTATGGTGACGTCGGAGTCATCATTATCTTTTCCTAACCACGTCCTTTCAGCCCACAACCGAATCTTTTCACTCACCAAGTTTCCTAGACTCTAGGAAATCATGGGTTAAAGCATTAATTGATATTTCCATCACACTGCCCAAGGAAGACACGCGTCCCACTAACTTGTCAACCATTAATACTGATTTGAAACGCTATCTCTTCTAAGCACGCATATAAAACCCACAAACTTACCCATTTCACATTTTTACGCCTTCTGAATTTTCAAATACTCTAGCTTTTCTTTCTTCAAACATCCTTCAACTAAACCCATATTTCTTTCAATCTCTAACAATGACAACCTCAAGCAAAGCTCTTAAGGAAACCGGTGTCTCCATCAAAACCACTGCCACCAAGACAAAAGCTCCGAAGAAGATCTCAGAGCTTCCTTTGTTCGCCACATTGTCTGCTCCACTCGCGGTTGGCAACCGCTAATATATACTAGAGCCCCAAACAAAATAATAACACAGAATTTACGCTTCTCAAGTACTCATTCCTGTCTCTGTTTCTGAAAAGAACTATGCATTGTCTGGACCCTTAGCTGATTTAGATGCTGATTCTAGTAAGCTTAGAGAATTTTTTCCTTCTTATCACAAATGTAAACCCATAGGGCAAGCAAGAAACCTTAGAACTAAAATCACCTCAATTGAAAACCCTAAGATTGGTGATATTATAGATCTAAGATTTATGAATAATGGTTTTAGAGCTTTCTGTGATACTCCCACCTTTAAAGTTCCTACTGATTATCTAGACTGGTTAAATAAGGTAGAGAAAGCTAAGGTACATGCTTGGAAAGACATAGGAATTTATGACCTGATTATGCTGTTGAAGCTGAATTTAGAGTACAACACTCCTATATTGATTTCCTCATTGTACTTCTGGGACAGTACACACTACACTTTCCACCTTCCATGTGGTATGGCCACGCCAACCCTTTTCGACCTGAACGATATCTCATGGCTAAAGCCTACTGGACACATTTATGATCCCGACATCAACGCTATGGACATCATCGCCTTTTCGACTACCAGAGCAACATATTTAATGCACATTGCTCATTATCATGATAAAGACACTGACGTCGTCTCTGACGTGGAGCATATAGCCTTTTTGGCCTTGTGGTTATCCCACTCTGTTTTTTGTTCGAAATCCCTGCAAGTTGCCAAGAAATACCTCACTTTGGCCTTGTGGTCATCACACCAATCATTGAATTTGTGGGCGAAAGACAATATGTAGTATCACTCATATCACTTATCCAACAAAGGACAATTGCTCTATTAGGTTTCCCCATTTTTCCTCCAACGCTCTCTTTTCTTATGCTATATAAGTGTGACTTGGAGACTTGAAGAAAATGCTAAATGCTGAAGCACTATAACATTTGACAAGTCTATTTCTTTGTGAAAAGCTATCAATTTTGCACACAGTTTTTCTTTAAGTGTTTGTAATTCATTTGTGTAGAAGCAATTTGTAACACACAAAATATTATTCAAATTGTTTGTTTGATTTTCCTTAAGGAGAGTGGGGTATAATCATATTCTTGATAAGACAAATAAGATTATTCTTTGTGATTCCTCAAGGAGACTAGAGTATAATTGGATCATTGAGAAGACAAAGAAGATCATTTTTTATGATTATTGTAATAAATTGATTATAGTGAATTAAGTCGTGTATAAAGCGAAATCAAATATTATAGATTTAATCTAAATCATTAAAATAAACAAATGATTTTTATGGGTGTATTTTACATCAATGGCTTAGATACGATTAAATGCGCGATTGCTTCAAAATTTGAATGCAAATATGCTACTAAATCATATAAGACCTGTAGCTTAAATATCTCATTTCCAATTGAAAAATCACAAAACCCCAAACCCTCATTTCAATTGCAAACTAAACCCGTTTGGTTTGCGTCGGAGATGGAGAAATCTCCACCGGCGGCCGAGGCGATTGAAGAAATAAAGGTAAGAAACAATCTTCATATTCATGACGATCTTGCATTTTCCATTCTATCTAAATTACCTCTAAAATCCTTGAAGCGTTTTCAATGTGTACGCAAATCATGGTCCATTGTATTTGAAAACCCTAATTTCATGAATTTGCTCCGCAATCATTTCTTATCCAATGACAATTCTGATTACGGTGATGGTGATACATTCATCTTCCTAAGTGAGGCTGATCTTCCTGTTACACGTGGCGCATTCTATCTGCTCTCCAATGAGAGCTTTGAGAATAGAATCAAATTTAATTTGCCACCTCCATTTCAAGAGAATGACTGTTCACTTTATGTTTTAAGTTCCGTTTGTATTAATGGAATTCTCTGCATCGGCCAAGATACGAGTCGAGGATTGGTAAACTCCTTTAGAGCTGTATTATGGAATCCGGCTACCTCGGATTTCATGGTTATTCCTCCCAGTCCTGATGAGTATGTACCACCCTATCGAAATCCATATTTTGAGTTTCATGGATTTGGTTATGACCATCTGAAAGATGACTATAAGCTGATTAGATATATGTCGTTTTTCCCTGTAACCGACGAAGATGAAGATGTGCCGTTGGAAGATAGATCTTGTGACCCTTTGTTAGAGATATATGGTCTTAGGAGTAATTCTTGGAGGATACTCGAGATCGATATGCTTGATATTCATGATTTTACTTATAGTTCAACGTGGAATGGTACCGGAGTGCACGTGGATGGAGTTTGTCATTGGTTTGGTACTAGAGATTTATATGATGTTGAAGGCTGTTTGGTGTCATTTGACTTGATCAATGAGGTGTTGTTTACAACACCTTTACTAGACATGAATGAAAAATGTGATTTGATATTTATAGAGAGACACTTAGTGGTGTTAAATGGGTCTATTGCTTTTATTTCAAATTGTTATAAGGCTACTACTTTTCACATTTCGATTTTGGGGGAACTCGGTGTGAAGGAATCATGGGCCAAACTCTTTGTTATTGGACCCATACCTTCCATTGAATGTCCCATTGGAGTAGGGAAGAAGGGTGACATTTGCTTCAAACAAAAAAATGATGAACTAGTCTGGTTTAATTTAAGCACTCAGATAACTAAAGAGGTTGGTGTCAAAGGATCGATATATGGTTGGCAGATGGGAATTTACAAAGAAAACCTTATTCCAATTGGAGGAATTAATAGTTAGTTGTCTTCTTGTTATCTTCCTATAGAGCCATATGACTATGGTCATTAGGATTTCCAGTATATATGCAAAGTGGCTTGACAATGACAACTACACATGTCATAGTTATTATTAAGTATATGACAAATTAAGAAGCCATTTGGTTGATATGTTAATTTGTCAAATTTTTTGTTTTGAAAGTTTACTCTCTTTCTATTTGCAAACTTACATGGTTTCTATTTCTATCTAGTATTGTTCATTAAGCCATTGTAGAAGGTGTAGCTCTATGGCAATATTTGCATTGAACCTCAAGTATGCGCTGAGATATTCTCTCTCCAAACCCTAAATCAATTTCAATAAAGAAGTCCCATAACTCATCGCACAAGTCCGTTCTCTCTGACATTGCATTCAAAGATGACACATTGCAGCACTCTGTAATTGATTTAGTTTGTTTTTTTAAATGGCTGATTATTGAAAATTATTAAGATTATTGTTGATTTTTTTAAGTAGGCAGCTTATTGAAAATTGTTAAGATTAATCTTCAAAATTTGAATTTGATGAGTATTGTTGAGTTTGACTGGATTGTATGTTAGAGACGAGTTTATTCAATTTTGTAACAGCCCATGCTTAATGAACTAGCAGACTGAAGATTTTGATGGTTAATACTAGTATACTCACTATGCTTGGGTGTTAAAACTTTTCTTACAGTTAAGTTATGATTCTTATCAATGAAGAATGTGAATGAAATAAAGTTATTCTTTTGATAAATCCTAGAGAGGTCAGAGTGGATTTTATCACCTAAACAATTATTTTAAGCGCTACTTGTTTGTTCATCTAATAACTTCCTTGGTACTCTGCAGGAATCTCAGACCTTAAGTCTGGAAATGTAATGATCCCCTAACCTCCAAAGGCTACCTTTCTTGATGATCCATTACGAGTTCTTCGAGCCATTCGATTGGTACTTTTAATTTTTCAAGACTTCTATATTTTTGTATATGCTATGAGTATGACCCTTTTGTCCCATGCTTTATGCGAAGTTTGATCTTATTTTCCTGCTATATTGAAGAGATGTAGTTTATTACTTTTAGGTGCTAGATTTGATTTTATTCTAGATGAAGATCTGAAAGGAACTGAAGTGTGTGATCATGTGATCTAACTGCTAAAAATAGCAGAGACCACATTGTAACAGAAGTGCGTTATAATTCTTCCCTTTCTTCCCTATGGAAGAAATTATGCAAGTTTTTTAATCCATTGGAAGGGGAAATTAGCTTAAAAGGCCAAT
Organism: Lathyrus oleraceus; assembly: GCF_024323335.1. Lineage (NCBI taxonomy): Eukaryota > Viridiplantae > Streptophyta > Magnoliopsida > Fabales > Fabaceae > Lathyrus > Lathyrus oleraceus. The sequence goes on along the minus strand of NC_066580.1, from coordinate 38,681,254 downwards.
TGGGAGGATATATTAACCATTAAAAGTCAATTTCTGCAATTTAGCCTTAAGGACAAGGCTCAAGATTCAGGAGGGAGTATTGATAAGCCGATGAGTCGAGGGGTTTCCAAGTGAACAACTGATCCATCAAGGGAATAGTGGGCCTAAATTTTGGCCGGTTTATTCTAGAAAGGGTGAGATGGGAACTCCTAATATCACGAGGGAAGCACAGTGACATTGCAGTGAGAAGTTGGACGGTTAACCGTTTCCTGAATATATGGAGTAGAGTTACTCAGAGAGAGGGTATTATGAATATTGTGAATTCAGTTGAGTAGGAGGCTTTAACATCATATAGGAGCCTAACTCTGGCAGATTTAGGGTGTTATCCTCTGTAAATCCTTCTATTACATACCAGAAAAATATTTTAATCTAGAAGTTCAGGTGTTTAAAGACATAGGGTGTATGTTTGTCAATACTGATACAAATGTTTTCTTCATGATTTAATGTTGTGCTTCTCCCTATGCTCTCTTTTGTGTAATCCGAATTAATTTAAAAAGTTCATGATTTAATCTAATACTAATTTCTCTTTAACATTTATTCATTCACAGTGTAACAATATTGATTTTTTATCTTGTATGTATTCATTCATCTCAGGTATAACATTTATCATTGACTTTCGTGACACGAACAATAAATATATATATATATATATATATATATATATATATATATATATATATATATATATATATGTATGTATGTATGTATGTATGTATGTATGTATGTATGTATATATATATATATATATATATATATATATATATATATATATATATATATATATATATATATATATATATATATATATATATATATATATATATATATATATCATATGCCAATCATGAAATTCATTTCCTTTATTTATCATTTAATATAACATTCGGATTACAAATAAAATATCATGGCTTCCATTTAAATGAACTTCCGCAATTGCCCAGTATTACACGGTTTGTGTAGTCTTTCCTAGCATGATTTCTGCACAACCTAATAAAATTCAATCTTATAAGTAGTACCAATGTGCTTAGCTATGGCATTTTCAAAGTCTACTCTTTTCTGCTTAGTAGTGGTACTTGGGGAAATATTTTCTTTTTGAAATATATCAAAAAGTTGTAGCCCCTTCCAAATATTATTTGCTAGATCAAAATACTGGGTTTGGTTAAGTGTCGAGTATGAGCAGGTTCCATGCTCGTATCACTCATTTTTTCAAAATTTAAAATTGTCTCCTCTTAAATTTGGCCATGAAGTAGGGAGCTCAGCAAGTGTTGTTGTAGAAATCTGATGAAAAAACAAATAAATCATGTCAAGTAAAATAGAGGAGACGAGAAAACAAAAAAACTTTATCTCTATAACTAAATAAACTCACCATTTTCCGGGTTAATGTTTTCTTCGCTTGATCTTCAGAGCACCGACGTGGCTCAGAACCTATTTCGTTAGTCGGCCACATTCCGTGAATGCTGAACCTATTTGGTTTCTGGATACATGTGATGCCCTTGGTCCTGCAGTAAGCAGCTGACCACTGCATTGCCACTATGAAAAATTCAATGCCAAGGATAAGAAGACAACAAAAGAGAGAATAATTTGATTCATAATAATACTATTTAGTTAATGAGAGTTGAAATGATGAATTTTGATGACACTATGGTACTGTATTTATAGTTGAACTCATATAAGTTAAACTTATTCTTACTTATTCTTATTTTTTTATATAAGTGTTATTCAATAAAATCCACTTATAGAAGAAAAAGTCCCAGATCATTATTTTTTATAATAAAAAAAATTATTGAGCATATAAATCACATTTCTGAAACTTTTATTGAATAACATAATAAATTTTAATAATCCTAGCATTTGATTTAAATTAAATAAATTTCATTGGGAGCTTGTTTCTTTTCTTTGTTAACATTTGTATATAAAACAAAACAATTAATGAACATACTAAAACTATATGATAGGTTGAAACTGTAAATGGAGTCTATGGTGAAAGATAGTAAATCGTAAATTTTTTATCTTTCTCAATATATATGTCAACTTTATACATAATAATTATAGATACATTATAATTTATAATAGGAATAGGCTGAAACCAAAAAGAATAAGTAAGAATAAACTTAACTTATATGAGTTCAACTATAAATACAGTACCATAGTGTCATCAAAATTCATTATTTCAACTCTCATAAATTAAATAGTATTATCATGAATCAAATTATTCTCTCTTTTGCTGTCTTCTTATCCTTGGCATTGAGCTCTGCTGCTCAATATGAATTTTTCATAGTGGCAATGCAGTGGCCAGCTGCTTAATGCAGGACCAAGGGCATCACATGTATTCAGAAACCAAATAGGTTAAGCATTCACGGAATGTGGCCTGCTAAAGAAACAGGTTCTGAGCCACGTCGGTGCTCTGAAGATCAAACGAAGAAAACATTAACCCGGAAAATGGTGAGTTTATTTAGTTATAGAGATAAAGCTTTTTTGTTCTCTATTTTACTTGATATGATTTATTTGTTTTTTCATCAGATTTTTACCACAACACTTGTTGAGCTCCCTACTTCATGGTCAAATTTAAGAGGAGACAATTTTAAATTTTGGGAAAATGAGTGGTACGAGCATGGAACTTGCTCATACTCGAAACTTAACCAAACCCAATATTTTGATCTAGCAAATAATATTTGGAAGGGGCTACAACTTTTTGATATATTTCAAAAAGAAAGTATTTCCCCAAGTACCACTGCTAAGCAGAAAAGAGTAGACGTTGAAAATGCCATAGCTAAGCACATTGGTATTACTTATAAGATTGAATTTTATTGCTTCAACAACTCCCATGAGCTATTAGAGATTAGGTTGTGCAGAAATCATGCTGGGAATGACTACACAAATTGTGTAATGCTGGACAATTGCGGAAGTTCATTTAAATGGAAGCCATGATATTTTATTTGTAATCCGAATGTTATATTAAATGATAAATAAAGGAAATGAATTTCATGATATATATATATATATATATATATATATATATATATATATATATATATATATATATATATATATATATATATATATATATATATATATATATATATATTTTGTTGGTGTCACAAAAGTCAATGATAAATGTTATACCTGGGATGAATGAATACATAAAAGATAGAAAATCAATATTGTTACACTGTGAATGAATAAATGTTAAAGAGAAATTAGTACTAGGGTTCTTACTGTATCAGCCACTAAAATTTCTCTAGAACTTTTTAAATTAATTCATATTTACACAAACGGGAGCATAGGGAGAAGCACAACATTAAATCATGTTATTGACAAACATACACCCTATGTCTTTAAACACCTGAACTTCTAGATTAAAATATTTTTCTGGTATGTAATAAAAGGATTTACAGAGGATAACACCCTAAATCTGCCAGAATTAGGCTCCTATATGATGTTAAAGCCTCCTACTCAACTGAATTCACAATATTCATAATACCCTCTCTCTGAGTAACTCTACTCCATATATTCAGGAAACGGTTAACCGTCTAACTTCTCACTGCAATGTCACTGTGCTTCCCTCGTGATATTAGGAGTTCCCATCTCACCCTTTCTAGAATAAACCGGCCAAAATTTAGGCCCACTATTCCCTTGATGGATCAGTTGTTCACTTGGAAACCCCTCGACTCATCGGCTTATCAATACTCCCTCCTAAATCTTGAGCCTTGTCCTTAAGGCTAAATTGCAGAAACTGACTTTTAATGATTAATATATCCTCCCAAGTGGCCTTTTCAGCTAATTTCCCCTTCCAATGGATTAAAAAACTTGCATAATTTCCCCTAACCTGTCCAAACAATTGGAAACAGACCGGATGTGTTTGTTGATACGTGGATTGATTTTGTCAATCTAAGGAGTGAACAATATGCCGAGGATATCCGCATTCCTTCTAAGGTATTTATTTGTCCTGTCTCATTTTATTAGGTTGCTTGCTTTTTTGGTTCATTTTGGTCATATAGAATATTTAGCTATGTTGTTCGAAGATAGCCTGTACTCTTTCTTATATTCAATTACACACTTAAGAACCAACTAGTTTGATTCCTCTTAAGGTAGGTTTCCTCAATGCTTGTAATTTTTATGGGTTTTTTCACCATTATCCGCTATAACGGTGCCGTAAAGCGGACAATATGGTAGGATTTTATCTCTCCACCATCCCCCATCGACAATACTGGCATGGAGCGATACAATTAAGAAATATGCCAACCAATCAACTATTTTTCTTATATATATATATATATATATATATATATATATATATATATATATATATGCTGGTTTAGGAGAAAAAGTTGGGGTAGCACTTATTGTGAATATGTGGAAAAGATGTCAGGATATCCATTTTCCTTAATTGTGACATGAGAAGAGAAGGCTTGTTGAAGCCACAAGTAGATCAGATGGTGTATGGAGATTAGTCCAATTACCAGGGAGACTTACAAAAACTATAGATCAAAGCACAAACCATTATGAAAGATTCACCTTTGAATGATTATAGGACACTATATAGGGTTGTCTAATGATGCAGTTCACTTTGCCAAAATGGACAGGGCCTTCTTTTCTACTTGTTGATTTAAGTGTGCTCTAATATTCACAATGTTTTGCATATTTTAGATAATAGTTTCATAAAACAATTTATTTGTGTGACAACTTATTCTATAATATCAACACTGACGCAGTTGAAGACTTCTCTAAGAGGTCAGAGTGGATTATATTACCTAAACAGTTATTTTGAGAGCTACTTGTTTATTCATCGAATAACTTCTTTGGTGCTCTGCATGAATCTCAGTCCTTAAGTTTGGAAATATAATGATCCCTTAACCTCCAAAGGCCACCTTTCTTGATGACCTATTACGAGTTCTTCGAGCCATTCGATTTGGTAGTTTTAATTTTTCACGACCTCTATATTTTTGTGTATGCTATCAGTATGACCCTTTGTCCTATGCTTTATATGCTAAGTTTGAATTTTTTTTCCTGGTATATTGAAGAGAGAGAGACGGGTTTTATTACTTTTAGGAGCTAGATTTGATTTTACTCTAGATGATCTGAAAGGAACTGCGGTGTATGATGATGTCATCTAGATGCTTAAATTAGCAGAGGGCACAATGTAACAGAGGTGCGTTATAATTCTTCCCTTTCTTCCCAATGGATAACTTTTATCGAGACTTATGCGTGATTTATGACAAGATCGCTCACACTTTTTGTTTGTACATAAATTTTAGCCATTTATATTCTTATGTTTATGTTTTTGTATGTTTATTGATCTAATGATATATGGAAATCAACATGTCAAAGCAATGACTTATCTTTGTAAGCTGACACTATTCTAGACTGTCTTTACTCTTCTTACTGAATACGGATATTCACCTTCACATCTTCTGAACTCCGTAAGAGTTGCTCTAATAGTTTATAGTTTCCCTAATTAAAGGATAAAGCAGACGTTGGCATTGACAGCTTAGTTCAACTAAAAGCTTAATTACACTTAATTAGAGTTTCATATCATATGATAATTAAACTATCGAGCGAAGGTTGTACCGTAGAAAGCCTCGAGCCAACTCTTCAATATCTATTACTCTATTTCGAAACTATCAAAATCATAAAGACAACTAATCTTTTTGTTTATATTATCATTTACTACTTCCCTCTCTAAATATATGAGATTTTTGAGATTTTTTTGTCTATTTTTATTGGACTCCATTCGGAAAAACATTTATGAATTAGGAGTATTAATTAATTCTCTTATAAAAGGCAATCTTTATAAATAATATGTTAGCAATAGGCCTTCTATAAAATATTTTATAATATCATTTATATTAATTTAGAGTATCTTAGAGTATTTCTTAGTATCAGATTTGATTATAGTATAGTTATTATTATTAAGATTTGTTCTTAATATATGATTGAGTCTATGTATCCTATAAATAGGGATTAGTATTAAGTCTTTTGTATAAAGTCAATAGTAATTATCAATAATATTGTTAAGAGTCTCACATTGGATAATATATGGCCTGAACATGTGTTTATAAGTGGGGGCACTCCTCACTCTACCAACCGGTTTTGTAGGGTTGAGTTAGGCCCAATCATATTACTTAACATGGTATCAAAACCTTGTTTAAGATCCGGTGGGTCACCTATTATGGTTTTCCGCTATCGGACCACCCACCATTTATTTTCACGCTCCAAATGTCTAGTCCTGAGCGTGTGTGTTAAGAGTCTCAATCGAAAAATATATGACTTAAACATGTGTTTATAAGTGGAGGAACTCCTCACTCTACCAACCGGTTTTGTAGGGTTGAGTTAGACCCAACCACATTACTTAACAAATATTTTTCTCTCATCTTTTACACATGATCACAAATTCAACATGGTATTTAGAGCTTGGTTCGATCCTCCTTGAACTAATTATTGCTTCCGCTATTGAGTTCCCAAAAATTTGGGAATGTGTTTGTTTTGATTTTATAAGAATAAGTTTATTGAAGAAGAAAAAATTCTTACATTGAATCGCTAAATTTTTCTCGGGTTGTCTTCCACTTTTATGTGCATGAAGATTAGAATTGAGTTATATATGATTTCGGTCAACTCTCAATTGATTGATTCTTCCTCCTTATTGGTTCTTCTCTCTCTCTCTCTCTCTCTCTCTCTCTCTCTCTCTCTCTCTCTATATATATATATATATATATATATATATATATATATATATATATATATATATATATATATATATATATATATATATATATATATATTTGATTCAGTTTGGTTTGGATTGAATTGAATTGGTTCGATTTGAACTGATTTGATCCAGTCTGCTTTAGTTCGTTTCAATATGCTTTGTTCAAATTAATTTGGTTTGATTTGATATGGTATGATTGATTTGATTCAAGTTGATATGGTTCAATTTGAATTAATTAAGTTTGGTTTGGATTAGATTGGTTCGATTTGGTTTAGTTCGTTTCAGTTTGATTCAATTCAACTTTATTTGGTCGATTTGACTTTTTGGTTTGGTTTGGATGCTCCTCCGTCAGATGGTTTCTTCCTTTGACTTCTTCAACGACTACTTCTTCTCTCTTGGGTTGTTGTTTCTCTCTACGATGCTTCTTCTTGTTGGTTGCTCTTTCCGTTGGTTATGATATTAGTTAGTTTAGTTTGATCCCTTATTTTTAAGGTTAATTTGATTGCTCTTTTCCGTTGGTTATGATATTAGTTAGTTTAGTTTGATCCCTTATTTTTAAGGTTAATTTGTAACAAACTTAAAGCTTAGTAAGCTTCAGTTTGAGGGGATGTGTTAGAATATTATCAAATATTTTATAATATCATGACTTAAATGCATTTTTGGTTCCTCTAGTTTGGGCGTTTTAAATAATGGATCCCCATATTACAAAATCAACTATTTTGGTCCTTTAATTTTGATTGTGTTTGGATTTGTATGGTCCCCTATCCAATTTTGATTATGTGTCCATTCATTAATGACGTGTCAGATATTATTTGGATCCATGTCAGCATTTCCTAATATTTTAATTCCTTGTTGGATATTTTAATGTAGAAAATGTTAAAAACTTGTTTTAAAATTAAAAAACAAAGTATAAAATCAGAAATTGAAATTCATCCATGCACTTTCTTCGTTCTTCAGAAATTGAAACTCTAATCCCCTTCTGGCAACCTCTAATCTTCTAATCACCTTCATCGTTCAAATGTGCGTTTTGTACATGTCGAAATTTGTGAACTTGTGTTTTAGAGGTGAGTATTTACGAAAATGAAGAACTCTGGAAGTGAAAAGGAGAGGAACAAAAGAGTCAAATACTATGTAAAGCATGTATTGTTGTCCTTATGATCCCGTTAGTTTAGTTTTGCTAAAGTTAGGTTGTGGCCCTTGTGGTCCCTGGTGTTAGTTTATGTTTGTTTGATTCCATTTTTGTCAAAAAAAATTCAAGCCTATTATGACTAATAAGATTAGGTTGAGAATACATCATAGGAGAAAATTAGTTGAGACACCTGTAAAATGGTATGTGAATGGGGAAGTTATTCAGATGAACTAGAGTTGGAATGTTGATTATATGTCTTACATGGTCTTAGAGGATATGATTAAGAGTGAGGATTATGTAAATATAAAGTGCTTGTGGTATTGGAACCCTGCATATAACTTTTTTTGTGGTCTTAGACCCTTGAACAATGATCAAGATGTACTGCACTTTTCAAAAGATGTTGTAGGCTATGGTGTAGTAAATGTGTATATGGAGCATAGTGTGGGGATTCCTGAGATTATTGATGATAGTGAACTAGATGTTGAAGATGATGTACAATGCATTGGATTTAAAAGTGCAGATGTTACTGAGGTAGTCACTACTGATCCTAATGTTGTTGCTGAAGAAGTCACTATTGATCCTAATGTTGTTGCTAAAGAAGTCACTATTGATCTTAATGGTTCTGTTGAAAAAGTCACTACTGATCCTAATGGTGTTGCAAAAGAAGTCACTATTTATCCTAATGTTGTTGCTGAAAAATTTACTACTAATATTGATGAGGATTATGTTGCAAGTAAGAGTAGTTTTGAGGATAATGAATTTCAATTTAGTAAAGAATCTGAGGAGAGTGAGATGGATTGGACTAAGGTACTTCCTCAAGAGACTGGGTGAGGTTTCTAGCTGCCCAAACAAGAAAGACCAGGCTGAGATGGTTCATGATGAGAGTGAGGATTCCAAGTGCATATGTTGTAGTTGAAGCTGAAACAAAAGATTCATGACAATGGTTTTTAGACCTTCTTATGTATGATTTGGAAGGACACAACCAGAGGTCCTATGCATTTATATCAGATCAGGAAAAGGTAAATCACTTATACTTATACTTATGCATTTACTTGTTTACATGTTATGCATTTAGATGTTTACATATTATGCATTTACTTGTTTACATGTGATAAGGACTAGTTTCAGCTGTTCAAGGCATCGATGTTAATGTGGAGTCCAGATTATGTGTGAAACATTTATATGGCAATTGGAAAAAGAAACACCCTAGGTTGGAATTAAAGGAAGTGTTGTGGGCAGCATGGGAAAGGACAATGATGAGGATGAAGACAATGAAAGAGGATGCATGGAAAGATATAAATGATCTGAATACAATGACACCACAATTATGGCCTATAGATGATCTGAATACAATGACACCACCAGTGATGAGGAGAGCCATAGGCAGACCAAAAAAACAGAGGAACAAGATGAATGATGAACCTAGAAATCCCCACATACTACTAAGGAGATTTTCATCTGTCACATGTGCAAAATATGGTGCTATGGGACATAATAAGAACATAACATAACATTATAAGAACATAACATTATCTTCATATCATGATCAATATTTTCATGACAACATAAGAACATAACAATTACTTTCATTCAAATTGTACTACAACATATCCTCATAACAGCATAACAACATAACCATTGTATTAGACAACATAAGAACATAACCAATAATTTCATTCAAATTGTATCACAATATTATATCAGACAACATAAGAACATAATCTACAACCTAATTAACCTACAACCTATTTCATCAATGTTGTCCCAACAAATGCAAACAACATAACGAACAGTAACATCTAATTAATCTTCAACTGTTTCTTCAACATCTTCACTTTCATCTTCAATTCTTCCTCTTTTGCTTTGTAAGATTTAACCGTCACCTTCTCTGGATTTATGTTCTTTAATAATGCAGAGATTAGCTCTTTTGTCCTAGGGTTCATCTCCTCATCCTACCAAACAAAGTGACTGTATTTCTTGAAACCTTGAATCTGTAAGTATCATTGGAGATGAAGTTGTAAACATTAACATACCAGACCATTAACATTGAATCTGTAAACATCAATGTAGATCCTTATACATCCACATCCATAGAAACGACGACCTGGGTTACCATCTTGTTGGTGTAAGCCCTAGAGGCCAATACATTTTGGTACTTGTATCGAATAATAAAAGGCATTCTCTTTATTATGGTTGATTAATAAAGTCCTTGGAATAGATAGTTCGTTTAATGTATTAAGTGTGACTTAATCATGAGAACACATTAAACATAAGGACACTATTCCTAAAGTATCCGTAGTCAAGCTGTAGTGTGAAGTGGGATAACATTAAAGCATTAAGACTATTATGTTTGTAGACTGATGATCACATCTCATGGATCATGGATAAAGAGTTATCAAGTCTTAAACATAGGTATGAATATTAGGAGTAATATTTATACCGGATTGACCCGCTATGAGAATACTATATAGAAAGTTATGCAAAGTGTCATAAGATATTCTCATGGTGATAATAGTGTATACCACTCTTCGACCTGAAACCACTATGGATCCTAGATGTGGAGTCGAGTGCTTTATTGCTGATCCAACATTGTCCGTAACTGGATAACCATAAAGACAGTTGATGGGTATTCCACGAAGCATGCTGAGGGACATGAGTGACCTAGATGGAATTTGCCCATCCTGCATAAAAGGATAAATGTCTATGGGCCCAATATTGAACTGGACAAGGATGACACGGTCTATGCCTTGTGTTCAATATAGACATAAGGGCAAAAGGGTAATTATACACATAATTATTATCACAGAAGGAATTGTCAGATCACATGACATTTTCGTGTCTTGGGTAGCAGTGATGTGTTGCTAGATACCGCTCACTGTTTATTATATTAAATGTGTGATTTAATATAATTGCCAACGTCGCGAAAACCTACAGGGTCACACACAAAGGACGGATTGATGAGAGATAGAGTAACTAAGGAATACCGTAAGGTACGGTGCCCTTAAGTGAATTATAGAACATCGTAAGGTACGGTGTACTTGAGTAGAATACGAAATATGGTAAGGTACCATGGGCTTAAGTGATTTTGGGCATATTATAAGATATGGGCCAAAATACACTTAAGTGGGCTTTTAGCTTGAAGCCCACACAAGTGGTTCTATAAATAGAACCCTTGTGCAGAAGCATTAATTGCGGTTGCATTATTTTCGTTTTCTCACTCTCTCTCTCACTCAAAGCCTTCACTTGTACCAGCTAGCACTGAGATTGAAGGAACCCGTTCGTGTGGACTGAGTAGAGACGTTGTCATCGTTCAACGTTCGTGATCGTTTAGTGGATCTGCATCAAAGGTTTTGATCGTCACAAGAGATCTGCACCAAAGGTTTCAATCGCCACAAGAGGTAAATATTCTATCACTGATCATGACCATTCGTAAGGATCTCTAAAGGAGAAAATTTTAATTTCCGCTGCGTTTTAGACCGCAATTCTCCTTCACATCTGTCCATGATGTCATCAATGGAGCATCCAAACCACAGTTGCATACGTACCTGGAACGATTTGAAGATCTACTTCCATGGTTGAAATCAAATTATTGCGACATCATCAATGGAAACGGCGAACTGGGCTTTTAACAATTTTGTTTTAGATATGGAATAAAGAGAAACATTTTTGCAGGCACACAATGAAGGAAATCTAAGGTTGAAGAAAAACAATGAAGGAGACGAACAAGATGAAACAAGATGCTTTTATTTTCTATTTTCAGCAATTTATAAATTGTTTTTTTAATTTTCAAAATATTTTTTAATATTTTCTACATTAAAATATTCAATTGGGAATTAAAATATTAGGAAATACTGACATGGATCCAAATAGTACCTGTCACGTCATTAATGAATTGACACAATTAATATTGAATAGGGGATCATACAAATCCAAACACAATCAAAATTAAGGGATCAAAATCGCAGGTTTTGTAATAGGAGACCAATTGTTTAAAACGCCCAAATTAGAGAGACCAAAAGTGCATTTCAACCTAATATCATTTATATTAATTTAGAGTATCTTAGATTATTTCTTAGTATCAGATTTGATTATAGTTATTATTATCAAAATTTGTTCTTAATATATAATTGAGTCTATGTAAAGTCAATAATAATTATCAATAATATTTTTCTCTCATCTTTGACTTATAATCACAAATTCAACACTCTGATGGTCTATTATAAGGGAATAATACATTAGCCATTAAAAGTCAGTTTCTGCAATTTTAGCCCCGAGGACAAGGCTCAAGCTTCAAGCTTCAGGAGGGAGTATTGATAGGCCCATGATTCAAAATGACGATTGTGGAAGTGTTTGCAAAGGAAGTGATATGGTTACATGGAGTACTATCCTCAATTACCGGTGATGAGATCCGGTTTTTGTGAGCCATTTTTGGAAGGAGCTGATTAAGTTGCAAGGCACCCACCTCAAAATGAGTTCCTCTAATGTCAGATGGACAATCTGAGGTGGTAAATCAGTGCCTTAAAACATATTTAAGGTACTTCATAACAGACCAGCCAAAGTCATTGGTTTTGAGGGTCCATTAGGCTGTGTATTGGTTCAATACTACCTATCATGCATCCACGTACAACATGCCTTTTGAAGTCGTGTATGTGCGCAAAGCTCATGCTATCACACGATGGGGGCAGGGGGAAACAAGGGTGGAGGCATGCAGGAATTGAAAGACTGTAACGAGGTCCACAAACAATCGTGGGTCCATTTACAGATAGTACCGAAGCTGACAAGAAAAGAGTGGAGAGAAGCTTCAAGGTGGGGGAATGGGTGTTTGTTAACTTACGCCCCATCGTCATCAATCTGTGGTGGCTCTCACTAATGCTAAATTGACAGCAAGATATTATGGCTTGTATCCGTTTTTGGAAAGGGTGTGAGCAGTAACATATAAACTCAAATTTCTTGTTGGACGGTGCATCCGGTGTTCCATGTGGTGTTGTTGAAGAGGGTTGTAGGAGAGTTCCAGGGCAAAAGAAGAGCTACTAGCAAACATGGTCGAGGACGATCCAAAGTTGTTCGAACCCGCGGCCGTGCTAGCCACACGACAGGTGCAGGGCAAAGGTGAAGAAATTATGCAAGTTTTTTAATCCATTGGAAAGGGAAATTAGCTGAAAAGGCCACTTGGGAGGATATATTAACCATTAAAAGTCAGTTTCTGTAATTTAGCCTTAAGGACAAGGCTCAAGCTTCAGGAGGGAGTATTGATAAGCCGATGAGTCGAGGGGCTTCCAAGTGAACAACTGATCCATCAAGGGAATAATGGGCCTAAGTTTTGGCCGGTTTATTCTAGAAAGGGTGAGATGGGAACTCCTAATATCACGAGGGAAGCACAATGACATTGCAGTGAGAAGTTAGACGGCTAACCCTTTCCTGAATATATGGAGTATAGTTACTTAGAGAGAGGGTGTTCTGAATATTGTGAATTCAGTTAAGTAGGAGGCTTTAACATCATATAGGAGCCTAACTCTGGCAGATTTAGGGTGTTATCCTCTGTAAATCCTTCTGTTACATACCAGAAAAATATTTTAATCTAGAAGTTCATGTGTTTAAAGACATTGGGTGTATGTTTGTCAATACTGATACAAATGTTTTCTTCATGACTTAATGTTGTGCTTCTCCCTATGCTCTCTTTTGTGTAATCTGAATTAATTTAAAAACTTCTAGAGAAATTTTAATGGCTGATATAGTAAGAATCCTAGTACTAATTTCTCTTTAACATTTATTCATTCACAGTGTAACAATATTGATTTTCTATCTTTTATGTATTCATTCATCCTAGGTATAACATTTATCATTGACTTTTGTGTCACCAATAATATATATATATATATATATATATATATATATATATATATATATATATATATATATATATATATATATATATATATATATATATATATATATATATATATATATATATATATATATATCATATGCTAATCATGAAATTCATTTCCTTTATTTATCATTTAATATAACATTCGGATTACAAATAAAATATCATGGCTTCCATTTAAATGAACTTCCGCAATTGCCCAGTATTACACGGTTTGTGTAGTCATTCCCAGCATGATTTCTGCACAACCTAATCTCTAATAGCTCAGGGGAGTTGTTGGAGCAATAAAATGCAATCTTATAAGTAGTACCAATGTGCTTAGCTATGGCATTTTCAAAGTCTACTCTTTTCTGATTAGTAGTGGTACTTGGGGAAATACTTTCTTTTTGAAATATATCAAAAAGTTGTAACCCCTTCCAAATATTATTTGCTAGATCAAAATACTGGGTTCGGTTAAGTGTCGAGTATGAGCAGGTTCCATGCTCGTACCACTCATTTTCCCAAAATTTAAAATTGTCTCCTCTTAAATTTGGCCATGAAGTAGGGTTGTAGAAATCTGATGAAAAAACAAATAAATCATGTCAAGTAAAGTAGAGTAGACGAGAGAACAAAAAAGCTTTATCTTTATAACTAAGTAAACTCACCATTTTCCGGGTTAATGTTTTCTTCGCTTGATCTTCAGAGCACCGACGTGGCTCAGAACCTGTTTCGTTAGCAGGCCACATTCCGTGAATGCTGAACCTATTATACCCTAGTCTCCTTAAGGAACCTATTATTCTTTGTGATTCCAAATAGAGCAACTGTCCTTTGTTGGATAAGTGATACGAGTGATACTACATATTGTCTTTCGCCCACAAATTCAATGACTGGTGTGATGACCACAAGGCCAAAGTGAGGTATTTCTTGGCAACTTGCATGGATTTCGAACAAAAAACAGAGTGGGATAACCACAAGGCCAAAAAGGCTATATGCTCCATGTCAGAGACGACGTCAGTGTCTTTATCATGATAATGAGCAATGTGCATCGAATATGTTGCTCTGGTGGTCGAAAAGGCGATGGTATCCATAGCGTTGATGTCGGGATCATAAATGTGTCCAGTAGGCTTTAGCCCTGTGATAGCGGTCAGGTCGAAAAGGGTTGGCGTGGCCATACCACATGGAAGGTGGAAAGTGTAGTGTGTACTGTCCCAGAAGTACAATGAGGAAATCAATATAGGAGTGTTGTACTCTAAATTCAACTTCGACAGCATAATCAGGTCATAAATTCCTATGTCTTTCCAAGCCTGTGCCTTAGCTTTCTCTACCTTATTTAACCAGTCTAGATAATCAGTAGGAACTTTAAAGGTGGGAGTAGCACAGAAAGCTCTAAAACCATTATTCATAAATCTTAGATCTATAATATCACCAGCCTTAGGGTTTTCAATTGAGGTGATTTCCGTTCTAGGGTTTCTTGCTTGCCCTATGAGTTTACATTTGTGATAAGAAGGAAAAAATTCTCTAAGCTTACTAGAATCAGCATCTAAATCAGCTAAAGGTCCAGATAATGCATAGTTCTTTTCAGAAACAGAGACAGGAATGAGTACTTGAGAAGCGTACATTCTGCGTTATTCTTCTGTTTGGGGCTCTAGTATATATTATCGGTTGCCAACCGCGAGTGGAGCAGACAATGTGGTGAACAGAGGAAGCTTTAAGATCTTCTTCGGAGCTTTTGTCTTGGTGGCGGTGGTTTTGATGGATACACCGGTTTCCTTAAGAGCTTTGCTTGAGGTTGTCATTGTTAGAGATTGAAAGAAATATGGGTTTAGTTGAAGGATGTTTGAAGAAAGAAAAGCTAGAGTATTTGAAAATTAAGAAGGCGTAAAAATGTGAAATGGGTAAGTTTGTGGGTTTTATATGCGTGCTTAGAAGAGATAGCGTTTCAAATCAGTATCAATGGTGGACAAGTTAGTGGGACACGTGTCTTCCTTGGGCAGTGTGATGGAAATATCAATTAATGCTTTAGCCCATGATTTCCTAGAGTCTAGGAAACTTGATGAGTGAAAATATTCGGTTGTGGGCTGAAAGGACGTGGTTAGGAAAAGATAATGATGACTCCGACGTCACCATACAAATTGGAGAAACTAAACAGTTTTGCTAATATTGGGACACTTGGCATAATGTCAGAGTTGTCAAGGCGTCGAAACAAGGTCTCAAAAAATGTCTTTTTCTAAAAAGTGTCGAAAATAACATTTTTTGGGGGCAATTTGTTAGCTCATACTTTCGATGTCCACTAAGAATTATAAAAAAAGGAAATCATATGTATAGCTATTTTTCGACCAAGAGGTGATATTCGACCAGCTGGGGGTGATTCGACTGGACACGGGTAATAAGAATCAGCATACAGTTGAGACTCCAGAAAGATCTCTTAACGGTTGAAAATGGTTTTCAATCAAAGATTCAAATTCAAATAAGGGAGGGAACTTCGCCCTTATCGGAAACTGTTGAGAAGACACGTGGAGCATAATGGATAGTTACATACATGCAAGGCGCCACGTGTCTTGACGTGATTGAAGAACCATCAGAAACGGTTATCCCAATCCAGTATAAATATAGGGTCTTAGTGTTATAAAAGGGTGATTTTAAACCTATATTCTCATAAATAACATTTTTCTACAGTATATATGGATACAAAAACATAAGTATTTTTATTCTGATTTGCTTGAAACTCAAAGCTACTCCAGTCCACCCGCCAATGTGATTTCGCTTATACACAAGGACTTAATCCACTATAATCAACTTATTACAATAATCATAAAGAACGACCTTCTTTGTCTTCTCAAGGATCCAATTATACCCTAGTCTCCTTGAGGAATCACAAAGAATAATCGTATTTGTCTTATCAAGAATCTGATCATACCCCACTCTCCTTAAGGAAAATCAAACAAACAATTTGAATAATATTTTGTGTATTACAAGTTGCTTCTACACAAATGAATTACAAACACTTAAAGAAAAATTGTGTGCAAAATTGATAGCTTTTCACAAAGAAATAGACTTGTCAAATGTTATAGTGCTTCAGCATTCAACATTTTCTTCAAGTCTCCAAGTCACACTTATATAGCATAAGAAAAGAGAGCGTTGGAGGGAAAATGGGGAAACCAAATAGAGCAATTGTCCTTTGTTGGATAAGTGAAAGGAGTGATACTACATATTGTCTTTCGCCCACAAATTCAATGACTGGTGTGATGAATAATATTGTCCTTGCCCATGATATCAGATAGTGGAAAGAATATTTGATTTTTACTATATACTATTTGATCACTTACCCATTTAATTCTATCTTCAAGTTCATTAGCTTTTGATGAAAGTTGATAAAGTATGAAATAAAGAAACATACAGTTGGATTCAGAAACTTCAAGATCTTCGGTCAGAACATTGACAGTGTCGTCAGTCTGGTTTGAGATCTTCAAAGTCTTCAAAATCTACCGTCAAAACCTTGATAACCTCAACGTATGACTTGAGATCTCCATAATCTTTAGCTTAGTAACAAAACTTTAGAAGCTTGCCATTATTCATGAACTTGACTATCAGAGTCACGTCCAGAAGCAAAAGTGGAGAGAATATTGCAACAGCAACCTGACGTCTCTTTAGAAACTTCTCAGGAGTGAATCAGCACATAAGCAGAAAGAACGTTGCAACACCAACTTGATATCTTTCAGAATTTCTCATGATTAACGTAAAAGCGAAATTTAGAGCACAAAGTTAAGAAACTGATGATGTTGCACGTCATATACTCAGAATCAGAACTGGTTGTTAAAGCTACACAATAACAAATCATTAGGATATCAAAATTATTTTCACATAAATACAACATTGTTATCCTCGAAACTCAAGATATATATGTATAATTAAATCTTGTTCTAACAGTTTCTTGTCAAAAAATTATTTTCGATATGTTAATAGTCAGTAAGTCAAATAATTTACTCATTTTATCACTGTCTCAATAAACTTTTGGAGCTTTATTTGATAGTTTAAGTCTAATAAAAATTTAAGCAGTTTGATAGGTAAAAAAAAATCAAAGAGATATCTTTGGCATATTACCAACTTAAACTCTCTAAACATCCAAAATTGATAAGAATTTTCAGCAACGCAATTTTATTTCCTTGTGCATTAAAGAGAGTTTCATGTTTTTATTTATTCTTTATAAGTTGTATGTATTTTATAACATAATATACATTAATGTATGTTGTTTGGTACCCAAAGACTTTTCTAACCACCATTCCATGTAATATTTTTTATTCATTACTAACTAATTCCATTTGAGTCTTTAACCCTTTCTTTGTTTTAACTGCGTTATAAGAAAATTTCTTGAGTGAAAAAAATAAATTTAACCAACCTTTATTAGGGTGAGGTAAGAGAAATTTATCTCATATTTGTTGTAAGTGGTAAGTTTCGAGTGCCTCTTGGGATAGCAACCTTTTAATTTTAGAATGATAGTAATTGATGTCATAAAAAAGAAAAGAGATTAGAAAAATTGTTAAAAAGGTATCCATTCAAGAAAATTTTAAATTAAAAAAAAAAGAACACAAAAATTATTGATAAATTGGAACATTTAAAAAATGACGTCTTAAATGCTTATAGTAAGAAGTGACAACAAAAGAAAATGAAATTGTGGATACCAAATAGGAGACACCTTACTCCAATTGTCAGCCTACTCTTTCAAAAATGGACAGTCTCCCCCCTACCCACGTTATAACCTATAAAGTACTCAAAAAGTGTATATTATTATTATATTGACTTTAACTATTGAAAATTATTACAAGATTATTGTTAAATGGTAGTTTATGTGATTGAGCGATTGCCTATAAACTCTTGAGTGAATATGAGAATGTGAGAAGGATTCAAGAATGGAAGAAGGATTCTCACTTCAAGAATGAAAAAATGAAAGAAAGTTGGCGTTCTTAAAATGGCTAAAAGAAATTTTTCTTAAAGAAAACTAGTATTTGACAACTTCAAGAATGAAAGAAGGATTCAAACTTGATAATGGTAGTGAATAAGAAGACATTGCAGACTACAAAAGAGTTTGTTTGTCTGACTTTAAAAAATTGTAGTTTTTGTTACTAGAGGATCAATAACAATTTAAATTTGTGATTGTGATGACTCCTATCATATAGCGTATTTTGTATAATTTTTATAGAATTTGTTGTGTATTTTTATTACTTTTTTGACTAATAACTGTTTGTAACTACATTTAATGCAATTAGTGTATTGAAAGTGATTTTCTAATGAATTTATTCATATTTGCTTAATATTTTTTGTTAAATTACATATTATCCGAATGATGTTAAAATATGACTAAACGTCAAGGAAGCCAAGATCGAGTTCGATGGATTTAAGGAAGTGAAACATAATAAATTGGGAAAATTCTGATTCAACAAAAATTTGAAGGTCATGACGAGTTAGGCCCAACCTAGTGGAGGCACGTCAACCTGAGAATGCATTGTGCTCTAGAAAGATGCAGTGCATTTCCCTGTTTTTAGGTGTGGCGTGATCACTCAAAATGCAATGTGTTTATGTGAGATCGGAAATTCCTCAATAAAAATTACAATAAACATTGTCCATAAAAGAATCGATTGCACTATTATTTAAGCAAATGCCAAGTGTGAAACTAAATCACCATATTTTGAAGAGAAGAATATGATAGTAAATATAACAGGATTGTTGAAGACGAACATAATGCACCCTTCAACTATGGAGTTGGAGCTTCTTCTGCACTCTATTTTATTTATCTTCTATGTTTGATCATGAGTAACTAAGAAACACTCTGCCTACCCACCCTTCCGGGCTCCATAACCTAGTTTCTCTCTTATAGAATAATTAGGGTTGAACTTCAAATCTCTAAGGGTTTTTGTCTTTCAAGCTTTGTCCAACTACCATCCTCGTTCACCAAATTTGGAGGGGGCATCAATGTATAGGATTGTGTCACCACTAAAGCAAAGAAAAACAAGAGAGATAACCATCGAGCATATGATTGAAGCATATGATTGAAAATGTTGACAGGGCGTAGCATCACCCATAACCACCATGATTGAAGATGAATGAAGCATGACTCAGGGAAAAGACACCAGAAGACGCTCATGCAAAGAATTAACATGGGCATATTCGCCATGAATAGAAAAGCAAAATTATAGAAATAAGAATTAGAAGTTGAAGGGATGATTGATGACCAATGGAGTTCACTACGTAGCAAACCAATGTAGAAATGAAGCTCCAAGAAAGCACTTCATGAAAATAAATGCATGAGGTGAATAAATATGATGGATGAAAGAAACTTTATAAGTAAAATGAGACTGAGAAGGAATGGTTTTCCCTTTTATAAGGCTAGCCAATCAAATTGAGAATACAAACATACTATATCCAACGTAACAATTGAAGGAGTTCCATGTCTCCCTAAATAATCATTACACCTAAAATTTTGTAGAAATAATTAATTGTGTGCCTCATCCTAGGTCTTATAAACCCAAGACTAGTAACATTGTGGCAAAAGAAGGAAAGATCTATGGGATGAGGTAAGGATATGACATGTTCTAACAAAAAACATAGACATATGTAGCTTTAGAGATCCACTTCTGGTCCCTAAAGATTAAGGGATGAGGAAGTCGGTCACGCGAATAGTTTGACTCTTAACTTTTATATACACTAAGGCATGTTGTTTGGTATCCAATGTCTTTTTTATCACTCTTGCAATAATAATTTATCTTTATCAACCTACTTTGAGTCTGTATTCATTTCTTTGTGTTTTATAACCACATTACAAGTCTACGTTTTAAAATGAAATTCACACATCTTACTTAGAGTTAGGTATGAGAAATTTTATATAATCTTAAAAAAATTATAAATTTGGGGTTTCTCATGGACAACATACTTTTAAATTTGGGGTGGTGATTATTTTCTTCATAGATAGAAACTTTGAATAATGTTGAAAAAGTGAAAGAAAAAGATATCCAACAAAAATGTTGAAAAAGTGAAAGAAAAAAAAAGAAAAAGAAAAGGTATCCAACAAAAAAATACTCTTGTACTAATTGAGGAATTCCACTCGGTGATTAAAAAATAATGAAGGTTAAAGATGATTGGCTTAATTCCAAATAGTAAATTGTGCCCACATTTATTCTTATTAAATTTCATAAAGGTTAAAACTAATTGATTTAGATAAGTTGGCGTGTTTTTGTTTTGGTTTCTTTATTTTTTTTTTAATAAAGTCTTTAAATGTTGGATTTTATTTGGTTTTAATCTCTAAAGTAAAAAAATCTGAAACTTTTTCCTACGGATTTTAATTTTAAAAACTAAAATTAATATGATTTTAAGATTAGGAAGGAATCTTTGTCTTTGTTGGAAGCTCCCTTTAGATAAGAAGAGGTTAAAGAGGTGATTTGGCTTAGTACATGTGATAAAAGCTTAATACCCGACACTTTTAATCTGAATTTCTTCAAAACTTGTTGGGTAATCATCAAGCAAGATGTTATGAATTTTTTGAGTGAATTTTTTATTAATTCCAACTATTTTAGGGAGGTGACCGTTTCGTTTCTTACTCTCATTCCGAAATAGGACAATCCTCAAAGTCTAGGCGATTATAGGCCTTGTTTGATCTCAGGCATTTATAGGATTTTAGACAAATTATTATCCCCAATGCTCAATCAAGTCATGGATAGTTTGGTATCCAACACTCGATCCACATTCTTATTTGGGAGGCACATTTAAGATAGAGCCGTGGTAGTTAATGTAGTTAATGAAATTTTGGATTTTGCTTCTAGAAATAAGAAAGAGTGTTTGATGGTGAAAATAGATTTCTAAATATATATTTTTATTTAATAAATTCTTAAATCCTTATCTTAATCCAATAATAAAGATTTTGCAATGAGGAATAATATCTATAACACCTCAAAATTTGCCCTCCTCTCTTGGGACTAGCATTAACATATTGCATACATTTTTAGGTCATTAGGCATTGCATATTGCATATCATGTGGTTACATTGTGCAAGTCATTCTCAAGTCTTGGTCAGAATCTGAGGAAGTCAAAGTGCAAGCCTAGGGTTTCATTGGACTGGTCATTGATCATCTGAGGATGTGGAGGTCCAAATTAGGGTTTTGTGATTCTCAAGGATATTGGTCTTCATCTTGTTTTACAATGATACATCATCATCATCATGGTTGGATTTCATCAAGTGTTGAAGCACATTCCTTGAGATTAGGGTTTTGACCATTGGTCAACCCTAATCAGTTGCATTGGGCCAATCAGGGCATGATCAGGAGATGGGGTCTATGATGTACATGGGGATCATAATGTGGTTATATGGAGCTTATTGAGGCTAGGGTTTCACCCTTGAGCCATTTCATCAGAAGATTGGGGTTCAATTGGATCAGTACATGGCCAACTTCATCTATCAGTTGAAAAAGTCAACTGTGGTCAACTGTACATGATCTGATGGATTTGGAGGTGGAAATGAGTTGGATACATTTCATTCATGTTGGAACAAGTGTTATTTGACATCTCAAAGCTTAAGAATGGAGAAAATCAAGTCAGGACAAAAATTGCCAAAAATAGAAAGTGACTTGTAATGGAAGTTTCCAAAAATGGAAAGTTTTTGACCTCAAGACCACGTGTCCAAGGAAGCTTCAAATGAAAATTTGTTCAACATGAAAGTTGTAGATCTTGTTCTCACCTTTCCAGAAAGTCCAAGAACTTGAAAATCCCATGTATGGTTGTCAAGTTATGGTCCAGTGAATTCCAAAATTGACCCATAATCAGGAGGCCATAACTTCCACATGGATTGTCCAAATTGGATGTTCTTTATATGCACAAACTCCATTTGACATGTACTTTCATGGTGCATAATTGGATTTCTTCAAAAGTGGTCAATGCAAAAAGTCAAATTTCAACTGTACAGTTAAATGAACCAGGGGCAAAATTGTCCAACTTGTGAAATAATTGGAATTTTTGGATGGGGATTTTTGCAACACTTCACAAATGGCATTTGAAACTTGTTGGAATATTCATAACATGCCAAGGCTTCATGGTTTGGAAATTGGCTTTTGAAATGGACTTGAAAATGAACACATAAGCCATCACATAGTGAAAATGAGAAATATGCATCCAATCAACATGAGACAAGTTGCAACAGCTCACACATGTCATTTTGAGAGTGTGTGAGCTGTCAATGAGCTGGCATTGGCTTATATGTGAAAGTACACTTTTGCCCCTTGCTTGAAAAATAACCATTTCACTAATCATTGGCATTTGATTAATTAGTGTGATTAAACATGGGTTAAGCTTGAGTATATAATCCTAATCACATCTAAATCATAACAGAAAACACAATTCCCCAAAATCAGATCTCAAATTCATCACATTCTCTCAAATTCTCAAGAACCACATAACACTTCAATTGACCAAAACTCTTTGAATTCTTGATCAAATTCGAAGATTCTTGTTGTGTTGATCTCCATTCATCATCATTTGCAACTGTTTTTGGAAAGTGGATCAAAAGGAGCTACCATTCGCGACTGTACATACAAGCTCCATCAATGGTGAATTGAATTTTCGTGCATTGGAAGTGACTTCAACTGAACCTGAGCATTTCATCTAACACCTTGAGCCCTCTACTGCATCTGTTTGAGGAGAAATCGCGCGAATTCCATCAAGAACGTCACTGCAATTTCAAGGTGTGTAAAAATCGAATTCCAAGATATGCTTAATTGTTATATGCGTTTGAAAGGTCATTCAATGTAGAGTCTAATGCTATGCTTAGTTTTGATTATGATGAAACGTAAGTTAAGATATCTTGATTTGAAAGTATGAAACCAAACCCTAACTCCTTCGATCCGTGAGATTTAGGAACATTTAGGTGAAATTAGTGTCATATTTGAGATCTACGTATTAAGACGGTTCCAACGGATGCTCGTTTGTTGATTTTGGTAATGGTTCGATGTTCTTCGTGTTCATAGCAATTCTGGGGAAGAAGGAGATGATTTCTGGAAATGTAAGCTGTTTGATCCGAAATCCTGTTTGAAAATTTGAATAGGACGTTTCCCGCGGTATTGTTCACATTATTTACAGGAATGCCATTAAACACTTAATTAAATAATAACATCTTAATAATTATTAAAAAATTCACCAACACCTTAAAAAATTCATAAAAAATGTTTTAAAAGTCAAAAAAATGTGTGGATTTTTTTGTTGACTTCCTAATTGACTCTAGAATTTTATTGACCTATTTTTGGAAGTTGTGTTTGGTGGAAATTAAGTTTGACTTAGGGTTGTTTAACATGCATGCCATTTTGATACATTGTGCCATTTTGATTGTGAAATCCTCATGCTTACAAAGAAATGCTTGAAAAATTTTGTGATGATTGTGGACTGGCTAATGGTGATTTACATGCACATTTTGTGAATTTTGGATTCCTGGTGATTGAGTTATGAATTTTTGAACCTAGGTGTGACAATTTGTGTCACACCTCATTATGTCAACTTGCTGGATTTATTTTCATGGCCTAGGCTTGTTAGAATGGGATGAAATTTTGCATGAGTGTTCATTGATATGTTGAGAAGCTAGGTGAATTTTTGTGGAATTTTATGTGGCATTTTCAAATTGATTGGTATTTTTCATCTCTGGTGGTCAAATGTGCAAGCTTGTGTGACATAGGTTGGGAATATCCTTGTGAAATGCTCATATGATATTGAATGGCCATGAAATTTAGTATGGTGATTGTAGACACATGATAGGACATCCCTGTGTTGGTCCCATTCATTTCTTTATTGTTTTCATGGACTTATGAATTTTTGAAGTGAATGCATGTGTTGATGTTGTGATTTGGCTCATGTAATTGTGTCTGTTTTTCTTGGTTTTCATTGACATAGTTCCTTTTGTCCAATTGAGCTGAAAATTGACATGCTATACCTTGAATATGTCCTGTTTAGGTGTAAATTATTTGAGGATTTTTGGAATTGTTTTGATATGGAATTGAATGCAATAGTTCTGTTTGGATGTTTGATGTTCCATTTGAACTAGTTTGGCTTAATTTGTGCATGGAATGAATATGGTGAATGATATAAGCATGGGACTAATTGTGTTGGCTTTTGTTTGACATTAATTTGACTTTGGTTAGAGATCCCTTGCTGTTTAGACATTTTTGTTGCTTTTGGACCCTAGGCTTGGCCTAGTGGTCTAGTTTCTAACATTTGATTGATTTTTCAGGATGAAAAGCACAATGCTTAAGGAGATTGATCCAAGTCAATTCAATTGATGTTGTTTGATGTTTGTACACTAACATAACTTGGTTTTGTAGGTTGTGAAGCTTGGGCTTGAGCTTTGAGCTTGCTTTGTTGTACATTAGTTTGTATAGAATGACTGATTAACAATTTGCTGTTTATTGTTGTCTGTCTGAGTACTGATGATACTTGATTGTTTTCAGGTACCTTTAGTTGCTTACAGTTCTTTAAGAACTTGCTTGCTGCTGCTTGGTTTTTAAACCACTTGAGGTAGGACTTCTATTCTTCATGTAGTCTGGAGACCCGGTCTGTTATTTGGCCGGGCAAACTGTCTGAAGTCCTCCTTAAGAGGCGATGCTTGTGATTGTTTAATATTGTGCCTAAGCAGGTAAAGCCCTCTATGAGGCGATTGGTGGAAGCTAGGGATATGCAATCTATCCCCCACTATTCTGTGTGTCGTCCCTCTGCTCACACTGTTGTGTGTTGATGCATTGGGGCACAAACCCAAGATCCTGTGCTGTTGCACAATCGAGTCAGAGTCTTTGAGCGTAGAAGGGTCCCTCCATTCTGGACCCACGCTCCTTTGTCAGAAGCTCTCCCTGGTCAGGGATAAGAGCTGTGAAGTCTAATCTTCACTTCACCTTTTCATCTGCTTCACCTTAGCCTCGTAATGGCAAGGTTAAGAGCGAATACTACACATGTACAGATGACTTGCTTCGGCAGTCAAACCCATTGTGTGAGCCTCACTTGATTGGTTATAGTGTGTGCTATGTGAATATCTGTTTGAGATGCTTGTTCTCATTTGATGTATGCTTGTATGCTTGCTTCTTTCCTGGATAGGATTAGCTTGCATTTGTGCAAGTAGGTAGAAACCTGAACGTAGGGTGACGATGCATGACAACACTAGGCTCGAGTCCAGCTCCCTGGTAGTGCGTCTTTCCCCCGGTTTCTGGCTGAAATCTTTTTCCCTTGAGGGGGAACTACATCGCCCTGATCCTTGTTCCAGACGAGGTATGTAGGCAGGTGGTCGTGCGAGACCACTCCGGGCACTTTTTTTTCTTTTGTGTGTGTTTGTTTGTTATCTAATTGTGTGTTTTGGTTCGGATGCTGACATAATTCCATCCAGTGGTTGTCGGGCTCCATGTTTGCCACCCTTGCTTGTTTGTGTGCTTTGTGTTGTTTGGCGTGCGTAAGCCGAACTACAGTGGCTCTGATTCTTGTTCCAGACAAGATATGTAGGCATAGGATGCGACGTCCTATCGAGCTCCCTTCTGTTAACCCCACCTGCGTTCCCTGTGTGTGTGTGTGATGTTTAGCAACCTATTCTTTATTTTAGAACGTGGATCCCGTCGAGTACGACGGACGTGAGGGGTGCTAATACCTTCCCCTTGCGTAACCGACTCCCTTACCCTTTCTCTTTGGTCGCGAGACCATTTCCTTTCCAGGTTTCTCTGAGCGTTTCCTTTCCCTATCTTGGGATAAATAACGCGCAGTGGCGGCTCTGTGTTGTGTTTTTATTTGAGTCCCGCCGGTTGTTTTTTCGCGGATGCGACAGCTGGCGACTCTGCTGGGGACTACGGATGTAGACCTGTGCTGGTCCATCTTCCCTGAGCGAGTCCTTCCTAGCGTTCTAGGATAGTTTAGGTTGCTTGTTTTGTGTTATTTATTGCATTTATTATTCTAACCTGTGTATATATTTGCATAAATATCTGCATGCATCATACTATCATGTTGTTGCCGTCCTCTGTGCAGGTGGTTCCTCTGTTTGGGGTGGGTGTTCTGAGTGGGGCTAAAACCCAGGCCCGAGTATACACCTAGGATTAGTGTGGTCTCGCGTTCCTCATTTGCTTTATCAGCATATTGTTGCAACGTGACATACCACAAGCCAGACGAGGTTCATTTGATAGTGCTTTCCTCTGTGGGGTACTCCACTTTGGTTGAGTTACTTCATCTGAACTATTGACTCTGGTGACCGATCATTTCCCGGATCTTTGGTTTAGACGATCTTAAGGGAGCTACAATGGCACACCCGAAAGGGCAAACCCATTGAGTATCTCCGCCCGATTGTCGAGACTATTATCCGCCTTAGGATAACCTGTTTAGAATTTACCTGTGAGGGGAGGGTAATTCTTTCAGATGCATGTTCAGATGGTGACTTTGATGGTGACTAATTGTTCCGTGGATCAGAGTCATATTTATCAGTCGGATTTATGGTCATTTATTGCGGCGACGCCGGAATGCTGTCCGTGGTATTTATCAGTGGGGATCCGTTTATTTCAGGATTCCCCGGGTCGATTCAGAGGTTATGGGTATCTGCTCAGAGATGGTTTGGTGATGATGATGATGATGATGTATCTGTTTTCCGTTTATTTCGGAACCTGTGGGTTGGACTTATGATTGCTCAGTACCTCAGATGGTTGTGGTCGGTTCAGAAATCAGGGTTGTGATTCAGAGCAACAAATGATCAGAAGACTTGGAGGATGGCAACGCATTGCATTCATTCATCTGCATCATTCTCATTTTGCATTCATCTGCACCAAACCTACGTCTAGCCATGTGGGGAGTGTTATGGATTGAGAATCTGGTTGAGAGACATCTGGATGTCAAAATGTTATTGGTGAAATATTATCTGTCTCGATGAAACCAGAATCGAAGGACAGAAGCTTCCTCGTATGGATAGACGTTGCATTCATGCATATTAACCTGTTTGCTGTTTTGCAGGAATCATTGCTCGTGCTCGTAGAGTTGTACCTTTGCACTCAACACGTCCTCACAGATACTTCACCAGACGCAATACTCCCAGACTCATGGATCTTCCCAACACAGATATCCTCGAGCTGAAAGATAAGATGACTGAGCTGATCAACATCATGTAGGGTTTTGCAGTTGGTCAGAAAGCTTTGGCTGACAAAGTTGAGAAGCTCGAACGAGCTTCAGCTGCTAACAGTGTTGTTAACCTGGATGGAGTCTCCAACCAGGGGCAGGGGTCTCGAGATGGTGGAAAGAGGACAACCGTTGGTATTGTGAACAATGATGGTGGGTTCGGTGGTGCTGGTGGCCAACCAGGGCAGAATCAGAAAGATAATTTTGTGCCTCCGTTTTATGGGTTCGACGAAGATCAGGAGGAGGACAGGGATGCTGACCAGTTCTCGATGCAGAATGAGCCGTTTGTGCCTTATAATGCTCCACCTCAGAATAAGGAGATTCAGCTGCTGGCTGAGAAGGTTAAGGTGTTGGAGAGTTATGCCACGCCCGGGGTGGTGAATATGTCCAACATGGGGCTGGTCGAGGGGATCGTGATCCCACAGAAGTTCAAAGCGCCTGTATTTGACAAATACAATGGGAGTTCTTGCCCTGAAACCCATCTTCAAGCTTTCGTTCGCAAGATCTCTGCGTATACAACAGATCAGAAGCTCTGGATGTACTTTTTCCAGGACAGCCTGTCTGGAGGATCCCTGGAGTGGTACACCAAGCTGAAATTTGCTGACATCAAGAGCTGGCAGGATCTGGGAGATGCATTCTTTAAACAATACCAGTTTAACGCTGACATGGCTCCTAGTCGTACCCAGCTGCAGGGTATGTCTCAGAAGAACAATGAGGGGTTTAAAGAGTATGCACAAAGATGGAGGGAGTTGGCTGCCAGAGTGCAACCTCCACTGGTGGACAGAGAGATGTCTGATCTCTTCATGGGTACCCTGCAAGGGGTTTTTGCTGAAAGGATGGTTGGTTGTCCGGTAACCAACTTTGCAGACATTGTGGTGGCCGGAGAAAGAATTGAAAGTTGGTTGAAAATGGGGAAGATACAAGGAAATGCTTCGTCATCAGGGTCGAAGAAGCCATTCGGGAACGGTCAGCGCAAGAATGAGGGTAATACCAGTGCGGTCTACGCTCAGAGAGGACCCAGTAGGGATCGTTACTTCCAGCACACCGCTGCGGTAACTATTCCTGCTGACAATCAGCCTGCACAACAGCAACAGCAGCGTCAGCCATTTCAGCAGAGGTCTCAGAGGGTAGGATATCCAGTCAGGAGGAGGATGAGTGATCGGCATTTTGACAGGCCGCCTGTGACATATTCTTTCCTATTGAAAAAGTTGAAAGATATGGGGCTGGTACAGTTGAGGACTTTGGCACCTATGGGACCTGATCAAAGGTCAGCCAATTTTGATGAAAATGTCAAATGTGAATTCCATTCGGGTGCTCCCGGGCACAGTGTAGAGGACTGCAAAGCTTTTAAGCACGTAGTCCAAGACCTGGTGGATTCAAAAGCAATCAACTTTGCTCCATCTCCCAACATTAATGCCAATCCCATGCCGGCACATGGTCAGGCGATGGTGAGTGCAATTGCTGAAGATTCGGATCACGCCTGTGCGGTAGGTGAAAGAAACTGACAGTGACTGGGGGATTGATCAATGGATAAAATCGTGCGTACCAGGCAACTGGAAGGCCTGAAAAGATCAGCACTGACACTCAGCCTGAAGAGTAATGTTTCTTGTTTTCAGTTTATATGCATGAAAGCCATACGTGTTGCCCGACATGTAATGGTCCATTGTAAGGGCCACCTCATGTTTAAATCTGCATTTCTGCATCATTAATAAATGGATGTTTTTCAGTCAAAAAGCGGTGTTCCCTGTTTTTCATTTATTTTTGCAGTTTAGAAACAAATAAAAATGGCAATTTTCATTTTTCCTTTTTTGATTTGTCTCGTCCCAAAATTCAAAAATAATTCTCCGGATCTCGTTGATAACAATTTGGTTACACCTCATATGACTTCGACAAACCGATCTATCTTGCTAAAGAAGAAGGCGAAGAAGATTGTGATCTGCTGGAAATTAGCCAGGTTGTCAAGACAAGAGGAGAAGGTGATTCAGCCGCACGAGGAGCGGGTTGAGGTTGTTAGTCCAAGCACCGCCGAGGTCAGGAAGGAAATGAAAATTGTAGCCGCTTCAGAGGCGAGTCGAGAGCAGAATGGTAGCCTTGTTGGAAGAGTATATGGATACCTTCACCTGGTCATGTCAGGATATGCCAGGGTTGAACACCGATATCGTTGTGCACAAGCTACCATGGAGAGAAGACTGTCCTCTAGAGAAGCAGAACGCCAGTGCTACTTATCAGAGAGCCATGGTGACTTTGTTTCATGAGATGATTCATCATGAAGTCAAATGCTATGCTATGACATGATAGCAAAGTCCCAAACAGGAGTGGGGCATCTGGTGGAGATAATTCAAACTGAGGTTGAATTCAAGTGAGTGCACTATCAGAGTGCGGTCCGGTAAGATGTTGGGGTTCATTGTAAGGGAGGAATCGAGGTTCATCCTGCAAAAAAAAAAAAAAAAAAAAATAAGAGAATAACCTGAACCGAGAAAAAGAAGAAAGAGGTTCGTGGTTTCTTAAAAAGAGTGAACTACCCGTCATGGTTCACATCTCATCTAACAGCCACGTGTGAACCTATATTCAAGATGTTGAAAAGAGAAAATCAATCGGTCAGGTGGAATAATGATTGCCAAGGGGCATTGAAAGAAAAGAAAGAATAAGTTGCAGGAACCTCTGATTCTGATATTCCCTATGGAAAGAGACTGTTAATCTGTGTTTGACAGCCTTCGAGGGGTCTACGAGGTGTATTGGGGCAGCATGACGAGTCTTGTCGAAAAGAGCATGCAATTTACCTTAGCAAAAAGTTCACCGACTGTGAAACAATACATTCACAGTTCGAGAAACTTAATGTACTTTGGCATAGGCTGCTCGCCGAATGAGACAGTATATGCTGGTTCATATCACTTTGTGGATTTCCGAGATGGATTCGATCAAGTATGGGTTTGAGAATCCAGCATTGACCGGACAGGTTGCGAGAGTGCAAAAGAATGTTGACTGATTTGTGACACTCTCAGAAAGCAATCAAGGGGAGTGTATTGTCTGATTACAGCGCTCTGCAACCCATTGAGGATTATCAACCAAGGAAGTTTGAGTTCCCTGATGAGGACATCGCGAGGTGCTCTAATCGAAAGATTAAGAGTAACCGATCCCGGAGGAGGGGCCTGACCCTGAACCCGAACGGATTCTGATGTCTGATGGGGAGGTTAAGGTGAATAAGCTTTTGTTGCCCAGATAATGTTTGAATGCACCGACGGTGTGATTAAGAATGAAGCTGGTATACTGTGTATCGAACTTCGGTACGTACATCTACTGGGGCAACTCCTTTCTCATTGGTACATGGGATGGAAGCCGTGTTACCTGTTGAAGTTCAGATTCCCTCTTTGAGAGTCCTGATGGACGTGAAATTGCAGGAGGCTGAATGGGTAAGGACCCGGTACGAAGAGTTGAGCCTGATTGAGGAAAAGAGGCTGGCAGCCATTTGTCATGGGCAGTTATACCAGCAAAGGATGAAGCGTGCTTTTGACAAGAAGGTGCGACCTCGGGCATATCACGTAGGTGATATGGTGCTGAAAAGGATCCTTCCTCCTCAAAACGATCGAAGGGGCAAATGGACACCGAATTATGAAGGTCCATTCGTGGTTAAGAAGGTTTTCTCTGGTGGAGCCTTGTTGCTAACGACCATGGATGGTGAGGATTTTCCATCCCCTGTGAATGCGGAAGCAGTTAAAAAATACTTCGTGTAAGAGACCCGCTGGACGAAAAGAATAAAATAGTCCAGGCAAAAATGGGCATCCCGGCGAACCAAAAACAGAAAGAAAGGTTCGGGCAAAAATTAGGGATAATAAAAGAAAAGAACTGTACACCCGGCAAGTCGAAAACCTGAGAAGGCGACTTGGGCAAAAGAGGGATTGAAACGAACAACTGCGTCTGGCATGATCGTTTGCTTTTTGGTTAAAGCATCATGGACAATACCCGGTAGGGATCAGTTGGAATCGTCTTGTTCAGAAGGCAGAAAGCAAGGAGAGTCTGAGGACATATGGGGTGTAACCGAGTTGGAACTCGATGAGATCGCGGTTTCACATTGCCATTAGGATAGATTTTTCCTTTTGTGCAATTACCTCTTTTCAGGGATTGCTTCCTTTGTATTGCTCAATGTGAGCCACGCTTTTCAAATCAATAAAATGCATATTCAGTCAAATAATTTTGTTTTTGTTTTTCATTACCGCTTTGATTGCAAAAACATCCAGATATTTTTGATAAAGAATTTTGCATTTTAAGACATACAGGTCCCTTCCAATGCATGTTTATAAGATTGAAGCTTGAAATCTTATTTGGAAGGTTGAGTGACCCAAGTGTTGAAATCTTGGCACGCCTGGGGCACGGTTTTATCTAACGATCTGTTTTGCAGGAACTGTTAGATAGTTTCACTCACTTGCAGGTTGTGATGCGGAAGCTTTGACAAGAGAAATCCCCAGAGAGTTCGCTCAGGAACGAATGTATGAAGAAACGACGAAGTGACGTTGCGACGTACGATGATCCTTGATGGTAATCAAGAAGACTCTTCAAAGTCGGAAGACTTGAAAGTTTGTAGAAATTCCCCAGAGGAGGACGGTAGGAAGAGACGACGCGAGACGTCCAACGACCCTTGAAATTAATCAAGAAGACTCTTCAAAATCAGAAAATTGAAATTATGTATAAATTCCAGGAGTACGTTCTCGTCGAGCGCGGAACGATTTGGAATACAAGATGATGGAGCAGAAAAGGTCCAGATGAGTCTGAGAATTTTCAAAAGTGGAAAGTTGATATGAGATTGGGAGGTGGATACCATGGTTCGACGAGTCGACGGGTGTTTTGTACCAACTTTTCTCATTTCCCAGCTAGGTCCCCAAGCAGAGTAGAGGACCAACTCCCCTGCAGATCCAAGGTCTGTGGTTTCCCCAGCCGAGTCAAGATGGTTATCCCCGGCAAGTTTAAAGTGGTGTTTCCTCAGCAGCCAGGCCAGAAGGTTGCTACTCCCCGAGTGGAGCGGGTTTCAATATAATATATCTCCAGCAGTGTTCATCCTACCAGTGGATTGGACGAGTTTCCGTAGCGGATATTTGCATCCCCAGCTGAGTTGATTCTACCTATGGACAGAATGGGTAATCCCCAGCGGAGTGGCATTCGTTTCCTTAGCAGGGTCAGGATGATTATCCCCAGCTGATGTTAGATCGATGCTTCCCCAGTCAACAGGCCTAGAGATTGATGTTTCCCAGCAGAGTTCTTTATGAGCATTTCCCCGGTGAAGTCAACAGGTATCTGTGAGGGTTTTCCGAAGCAGAGTCAGGATTGATATCCCTAGCAAGTCAAAGATTGTTGTATCCCCACAGAGCGTTGGTGGTGCTTATCCCCAGCAGTTTCTCAAGCGGATTGGGTGCAAAGGAGGTTCTTCCCCAGCAAGGGTTGCCTTCTCCCAGCAGCAGTGTTATTCCCCAGCAGGGCGAAATCGGAGTATTGTCGAGTTCCTCAGCAGAGTGTCTCGTGCTCCTCAGAAGAGTCCCTTGAGGGGGATGCTTTTTTATGCATTCATCATGTAGAATAGCATAGCATGTTGCATAGAAAAAATAAATCGCGTAGCATTTCCATAAGTATGGAGCATTACGCAGAAAAATCAATCATGCATCATATTGCAAGCATAGAGCTAGTCTCAAGCTGTGGTTACCGTTTGAGAGGTGGTTGTGCCAGAAAGCGAAGATGTTACTCTGTGGAGTTTAGCATCATGACGTCAGATCAGCAATGTTCCCCAGTAGTGCGATATTGGAGGAAATGTTTCCGTCGGACAGAGATGGAAATAAAATCAGAGGACGTTACGCGATCAGAGCGATTCAAGCCGTGGTTACCGCTTGAGGATTGGTTTTATCAGACAGTGAAGGTGTTACTCCGAGGAGTCTAGCATCATGGTTTTAATCAAGGATATTCCCCAGTAGTACGATACTGGAAGGTAAGTTTCTGTCGAGCAGAGATGGGAATGTTAATCAAGAAAGTTTCGGGGTCCAAAAAGAAAAACAAGAAAGAAGATAATCCCCAGCTAAACGCGAAGTGTTTGTCTGCCAGGGTTGAATAGAGAGCAGTCGGCTCAGGGCTTGTCATCCTCAGCATGGGTCGTTGTGGCACTCCGGCCAATTTCCGATTTCCAGATCGAAGAGGTTCTCAACAGTCAGGACGAAGAACTTGTGGCATTCCGGCCAGTTTCCGATTTCCAGATCGAAGAGGTTCTCAACAGTCAGGACGAAGAACTTGTGGCACTCTGGCCAGTTCCGATTTCCAGATCGAAGAAGCTCACGATGATTAGATCGATGCAGCTTGCGGCAATCCGGCCAGTTTCCCGGTATCCAGACCGAAGTGGTATCCAGACCGAAGAGGTGTTCAGACCAAAGTGGTGTTCAGGCCAAGAAAATGAAAAAAGCGATTATCAGAAAACTTTGGGGTTCAAGAAAAGCATAAAAAGAAAGGAATGATAATCCCGAGCGGATGAGTGGTGTTTGTAACACCCTTCTACCCAAACGACATATTTAAATAGATTATCAGAGTACAACATGTAGAAGAGTTTACATTTCTTACAACATAACACTTATCGCATCACAATATAAAACATATTATTTTTTTTATTAAAACTTCGCAGCGGACAACAACACAAATATTATCATTCATCATATAACAATTCATAAAAATGTTTCATCATTATCTCAACAAAGCATCTCAACATATTAGTCATCATAACAACGTAAATAATAACCAATTATCTATCGAATCCCATAACCCCGGTGTCACATGACCAGAGCATTTGACTCGACTCTGTAGAATAGCTCTACACTTATTCTTCAACCTCAACAATAGCTACTCCTCTTTATCTGCACATTGCTCATCATAGATGAACGTAAACACATGCAGAAGGGGTGAGAATTTCATTATTAAATAATAATATAACGACAGAAATATAAACATAAATATATTTCACATATGCCAACACAGCTCATCATACTCATCATAATCAACATACTCACGAACATCAACAAAACAACATATCAAATGCAATGCACACACCCATGCATGACTCAACACGACTCGGTATACCCATTTTGTGACCAACTACAGGATCACCACTCCCAGATTCATCACCATAGAATCCGAGTCCCCCGCAAGGAACCAAGCCTCTCCACAAGCCCGGAGTCAACAACATCATTGGAACTCAGTCCGTTCATCACTAGGCATCGGCCTTTCATGAATGCATGCACACCAAACATGCATCATAATCAACATAGCAACGACAGCATCATATAGTCATGTTATCATCATCATTAATAGCATGACATACAACTCAACAACATTACTCATCATAATTAACTACAATAGGCCACTCACCAATTGGGTTCACAACATAAAAATTAACAATTTTTCCACACTGCAACAGTGTTAACCGGTTAACGCCCTGGGTTAACCGGTTAACGCAGGAAAAATACCTCTTCTGGCAAAACGCAACAGTGTTAACCGGTTAACGCCCTGGGTTAACCGGTTAACGCAGGCAAAACAGCACATTTTCACAAAATATAACAGTGTTAACCGGTTAACGCCCTGGGTTAACCGGTTAACGCAGACAAAACAGCAGTTTCTGCGCTAACACAAGGCAGAATGCAGAGTTCTCCGCATTTTCCGCCGTTGGAGGACTTCCGGACCTCCGATTCAACTTCCGTAAAAAGCTATACGTTCGGAAATTCACAACTAACCCAAACACATATTCAATTACAGCCTAAACACAGTTTCATCCAACGTGATTTTCCATCAAAACCCCAAACTTTCCCAATCTCCCTAACATCCCCAAAATCCATCAACAATCCAACATATATCATGAATTTGCTCGCATATTATCGTTTAATAAGGTTCAGACCCCTTACCTCTTTGGATTGAAGGAAGTTCTGAGCAATCTTTGGCCTTTTCCTCTTCCTTCTCTTTCTCTTCAGCGTTTCTCCCTTTCTCTGACTCTGAGACAAAATACGTGAAAAAAACACCCTGAGTTCTCACCTTGGCCTCTTTTTATCCATTTCCACTTCTACCCTTCCACTCTTCATATTCCATTTATTTTATTTATTTAATTATTATTAAAATAAATAACATCTATAATAATAATAATTCCCAATGTTATTTAATAATTCATTTTACCTTCAATAATCATATTAAAATAATATTTAAATTAATCTAACAATATTCTGGGTGTTACAACTCTCCCCCACTTTAGAAGTTTTCGTCCTCGAAAACATACCTCAAGCAAATAGAGCCGGATACGACTCCTTCATCTGATCTTCACGCTCCCAAGTCAAGCTCTCACCCGCTGGACCTCCCCAAACAACTTTCACTAGAGCAATCTTCTTACCTCTCAGGGTCTTCTCTTCTCGGTCATCTATCCGAATTGGCAACACCTCAACGGTCAAATTATCCCTCACCTGGATATCATCCAACTGAACAACATGCGAAGGATCCGCAATATATTTTCTCAACTGAGATACATGAAACACATCATGCAGATTAGAAAGCGATGGCGGTAAAGCTATCCGATACGCCACTTCCCCAACCCTCTTCAAAATCTGATACGGACCCACAAACCTCGGAGTAAGCTTTTTAGACTTTAAAGCTCTACCCACACCTGTCGTCGGAGTAACTCTCAAGAACACATGATCTCCCTCTTGGAACTCAAGTGCCTTCCTCCTCTTATCATGATAACTCTTCTGACGACTCTGAGAAATCTTCATTTTCTCCTGAATCATCTTAACCCTTTCAGTCGTCTGCTGCACAATCTCAGGTCCGAGTACAACACTCTCACCTGATTCATACCAACACAATGGAGTTCTACACCTCCTACCATACAATGCTTCATATGGAGCCATACCGATACTAGCATGAAAACTATTATTATAAGTAAACTCCACCAACGGCAAATAACTATCCCAAGAACCACTCTGCTCCAACACACAAGCTCTCAACAAATCCTCCAAGGATTGGATAGTTCTTTCAGTCTGACCATCAGTCTGAGGATGATAAGCTGAACTCAACCTCAACTTAGTCCCCAACGCTTTCTGCAAACTTTCCCAAAATCTAGAAGTAAATCTGGGATCTCTATCAGACACAATACTGGATGGAATACCATGCAGCCTCACTATCTCCTCAATATACAACTCTGCCAACTTCTCTAAAGAGTGATTAATCTTCATCGGCAAGAAATGCGCCGACTTAGTCAATCGATCCACAATCACCCAAATAGAATCATTACCTTTCACCGTCCTCGGCAATCCCGTCACAAAATCCATGGAAATGCTATCCCACTTCCATTCAGGAATCTTCAAAGGTTGCATCATACCTGCCGGTTTCTGATGTTCAATCTTTGACTTCTGACAAGTCAAACAGGCATACACAAACTTAGCAACATCTCTTTTCATACCAGTCCACCAAAACAACTTCTTCAAATCTTGATACATTTTAGTTGCACCTGGATGGATACTCAATCCACTCCTATGGCCCTCTTCAAGAATACTCTTTTTCAATTCAGACACCTCAGGAACACAAACTCTACCTTTAAATCGCAGGATGCCATTCTCATCAATCTCAAAATTACCACCATTACCCTGGTTAACCATAGTAATATGATCAACTAGAGCGACATCAACTTGCTGACCATTCCGAATGTCTTCCAGAATTCCACTAGTCAACTTCAGCATACCCAACTTTACACTATCAACGGAAACTTCACAACCCAAACTCATATCACGGAACTGTTCAATTAACTCAAGCTCCCGAACCATCATCATAGACATGTGTAGAGACTTTCTACTCAGCGCATCTGCAACTACATTAGCCTTACCGGGATGATAACTCAATTCAAAGTCAAAATCCTTCAGTAATTCTACCCACCTTCTCTGCCTCATATTTAACTCTTTCTGATCAAACAGATACTTCAGACTCTTGTGATCACTGAACACTTCGAATCTGGAACCATACAGATAATGCCTCCACATTTTCAACACAAATACAACAGCTGCAAGTTCTAGATCGTGCGTAGGATAATTCCTCTCATGAACTTTCAACTGTCTAGAAGCATAAGCTACAACTTTACCATTCTGCATCAAAACACCACCAAGACCCATCAAAGAAGCATCACAATAAACAACGAAGGACTCACCAGGATTAGGCAAGATCAACACTGGAGCACTGGTCAACCGCCTCTTCAACTCAACAAAACTCGCTTCACAAGCTGCATTCCACACATACACTTGACCCTTCTTAGTCAACTGCGTCAACGGCAATGCCAACTTAGAGAAGCCCTCAATAAATCTGCGATAATAACCAGCTAACCCCAGAAAACTGCGTATCTCAGTAGCAGACTTCGGAGTCTCCCACTGTAATACAGCATCAACTTTAGCAGGATCAACAGAAATCCCACCACTCGAAATCACATGGCCAAGGAAACTCACTTCCTTCAACCAGAACTCACATTTAGATAACTTTGCATATAATTTCTTTTCTCTTAACACCTGCAAAACAATTCTCAGATGTCCTGCATGCTCTTCTTCCGTCTTAGAATATATCAATATATCATCTATGAACACCACAACAAAATTATCAAGGTACGGATGAAATATACGATTCATATATTCCATAAACACACCTGGAGCATTAGACACACCGAACGGCATCACAGTGTATTCATAATGACCATACCTCGTACGGAAAGCAGTCTTCGCAATATCATCTGACTTCACTCGGATCTGATGATAACCCGACCGCAAATCAATCTTACTGAAAACATGAGCTCCAACCAACTGGTCCATCAAATCATCGATCCTCGGCAATGGATACCGATTCTTGATAGTCACCTTATTCAACTGCCGATAATCGACACACAACCTCATCGTACCTTCTTTCTTCTTCACTAACAATACTGGTGCACCCCAACGAGAAACACTTGGACGCACAAACTTCTTCTCAAGCAATTCTTCAAGTTGCTTCTTCAATTCAACTAATTTAGTTGCCGACATTCTATAAGGAGACATCGACACTGGACTCGTACCTGGTACTAAGTCAATGGCAAATTCGACTTCACGTTCTGGAGGTAAATCACTTACATCCTCCGGAAACACATCCTAAAATTCACAGACAACAGGCAAATCTACACTCACCACCTTCTTATCCGCTTGCAGAGACGCAAATAAAGCGAATATCTGAGCTTCATCTTTCACAAAATCCCCCACCTGCCTAGCAGATAGAAATCTTGCCTCATCATTCTCACCAACTTCAGAAAACCGCACCGTCTTCCTATAGCAGTTGATAAACACGCCATAGAATTCTAGCCAATTCATTCCCAGAATAATATCAATTTGGTGCAAGGGTAAGCACACCAAATCAACCACGAACTCTCTCTCAAAGATCGTCAAATGACAACCTCGACAGACAACAGAAGTCTTCACAGAACCATTAGCAGGAGTATCTATCACCATACTTCCGCCTAGGGACGACATAATCACACCAATCCTGGTCGCACACTCATACGAAATAAACGAATGAGTAGCACCAGTGTCAACAATAGCAAGCAATTCAACATTATTAATCAAGCAAGTACCTTTAATCAGATTATCTTCTTTAGGAGCTTCAGCCCCACTCAGAGCAAACACCCTACCAGTAGTATGAGCTGCAGTAGCCGCCTTCTTCGGTTTCGAGCACTGCGAACTGATATGGCCTTTCTCGCCACAATTGAAACATGTCGGACCAGCATCCTTACATTCAGTAACTCTATGACCAGCCTGACCGCATCGGAAACATCTCAGCACTTTCTTGGTACAGCTACCAGCACGGTGGCCTGGCTCGCCACACTTGAAACATTTACCAGCTATGGGAGATCCTCCCCCACTTGGCTTCTTCTCATATACCACTTTCTGCTTACCTTTACCATTCGGAGATGCATAAGGACTACCACGATCCTTATTCTTCTTCTCACTAAGACTCTTGTAATGAGCAGTCCTAGCCTTGCTATCTTCATCAAATATCCTGCACTTATTAACCAGTGTAGGAAACCTGCGAATCTCCTGGTAACCAATGCCTTGTTTGATCTCGGGACGCAACCCGTTCTCAAACTTGACACACTTGGATTCCTCAGCATCAGCATCATTATAATGAGGACAATACTGCACCAGCTCCTCAAACTTCGAAGCGTAATCAGCAACAGACATGTTACCCTGCTTCAGTTCTAGAAATTCCATCTCCTTCTTACATCGCACATCAGCAGGAAAATATTTCTCCAGAAAGACCGTCTTGAACCTTTCCCAAGTCATCTCCGCACCTGGTACTTCAATTCTCTGGCGAGTGTTATCCCACCAGTTTTCAGCCTCTTCAGATAACATATGCGTACCAAACTGCACCTTCTGTGCTTCAGTACACGTCATCACCCGGAAAATCTTTTCAATTTCCCTCAGCCAAATCTGAGCATCATCTGGATCATAGCGCCCTTTGAATGTAGGAGGGTTATTCTTCAGAAACCTTCCCAAATTCTTAAACTCGTCGACCGGCGGATTCTGCTGCGCCTGCATAGCCTGCGCCGTAGCAGCCAAAGCCTCAGCAATCGCACGGTCATTTTCTACAGCCATACTCTGCACAACACAACCACAACCGTTAAATATCGACAGTGTCATTTACACTAGTCGACCAACAGGGAAAACATCACATTATGACTCGACTGGACTGACTATGCTCTGATACCACTAGTGTAACACCCTTCTACCCAAACGACATATTTAAATAGATTATCAGAGTACAACATGTAGAAGAGTTTACATTTCTTACAACATAACACTTATCGCATCACAATATAAAACATATTATTTTTTTTATTAAAACTTCGCAGCGGACAACAACACAAATATTATCATTCATCATATAACAATTCATAAAAATGTTTCATCATT
Organism: Lathyrus oleraceus; assembly: GCF_024323335.1. Classification (NCBI taxonomy): domain Eukaryota; kingdom Viridiplantae; phylum Streptophyta; class Magnoliopsida; order Fabales; family Fabaceae; genus Lathyrus; species Lathyrus oleraceus. The sequence continues at coordinate 38,640,392 of NC_066580.1, read as the reverse complement.
ATCTCAACAAAGCATCTCAACATATTAGTCATCATAACAACGTAAATAATAACCAATTATCTATCGAATCCCATAACCCCGGTGTCACATGACCAGAGCATTTGACTCGACTCTGTAGAATAGCTCTACACTTATTCTTCAACCTCAACAATAGCTACTCCTCTTTATCTGCACATTGCTCATCATAGATGAACGTAAACACATGCAGAAGGGGTGAGAATTTCATTATTAAATAATAATATAACGACAGAAATATAAACATAAATATATTTCACATATGCCAACACAGCTCATCATACTCATCATAATCAACATACTCACGAACATCAACAAAACAACATATCAAATGCAATGCACACACCCATGCATGACTCAACACGACTCGGTATACCCATTTTGTGACCAACTACAGGATCACCACTCCCAGATTCATCACCATAGAATCCGAGTCCCCCGCAAGGAACCAAGCCTCTCCACAAGCCCGGAGTCAACAACATCATTGGAACTCAGTCCGTTCATCACTAGGCATCGGCCTTTCATGAATGCATGCACACCAAACATGCATCATAATCAACATAGCAACGACAGCATCATATAGTCATGTTATCATCATCATTAATAGCATGACATACAACTCAACAACATTACTCATCATAATTAACTACAATAGGCCACTCACCAATTGGGTTCACAACATAAAAATTAACAATTTTTCCACACTGCAACAGTGTTAACCGGTTAACGCCCTGGGTTAACCGGTTAACGCAGGAAAAATACCTCTTCTGGCAAAACGCAACAGTGTTAACCGGTTAACGCCCTGGGTTAACCGGTTAACGCAGGCAAAACAGCACATTTTCACAAAATATAACAGTGTTAACCGGTTAACGCCCTGGGTTAACCGGTTAACGCAGACAAAACAGCAGTTTCTGCGCTAACACAAGGCAGAATGCAGAGTTCTCCGCATTTTCCGCCGTTGGAGGACTTCCGGACCTCCGATTCAACTTCCGTAAAAAGCTATACGTTCGGAAATTCACAACTAACCCAAACACATATTCAATTACAGCCTAAACACAGTTTCATCCAACGTGATTTTCCATCAAAACCCCAAACTTTCCCAATCTCCCTAACATCCCCAAAATCCATCAACAATCCAACATATATCATGAATTTGCTCGCATATTATCGTTTAATAAGGTTCAGACCCCTTACCTCTTTGGATTGAAGGAAGTTCTGAGCAATCTTTGGCCTTTTCCTCTTCCTTCTCTTTCTCTTCAGCGTTTCTCCCTTTCTCTGACTCTGAGACAAAATACGTGAAAAAAACACCCTGAGTTCTCACCTTGGCCTCTTTTTATCCATTTCCACTTCTACCCTTCCACTCTTCATATTCCATTTATTTTATTTATTTAATTATTATTAAAATAAATAACATCTATAATAATAATAATTCCCAATGTTATTTAATAATTCATTTTACCTTCAATAATCATATTAAAATAATATTTAAATTAATCTAACAATATTCTGGGTGTTACAGTGTTTAGGCCATGGTTATCCCTGCGTTACCATTTATTTTGGTATCCAGGTCGACGTTTCTGTTTTGGGGTTCAAGCCGACTTTCTCCGTACCAGACGGATTTTTGCTTCAAGATTGTGTTCTTCGCCGATTCTGACAGGCGTTGTTAATTATATCCCATCAGAGTGCAAATTGTTCGTCTGTTCTTGGTATTCAATCACTCTTCATCCTGATCATCTGAAAGCCGAGGCTGTTCATATCGACAGGTTCACAGTGGATTGAATAGGGGCAGCTGTAACACCTCAAAATTTGCCCTCCTCTCTTGGGACTAGCATTAACATATTGCATACATTTTTAGGTCATTAGGCATTGCATATTGCATATCATGTGGTTACATTGTGCAAGTCATTCTCAAGTCTTGGTCAGAATCTGAGGAAGTCAAAGTGCAAGCCTAGGGTTTCATTGGACTGGTCATTGATCATCTGAGGATGTGGAGGTCCAAATTAAGGTTTTGTGATTCTCAAGGATATTGGTCTTCATCTTGTTTTACAATGATACATCATCATCATCATGGTTGGATTTCATCAAGTGTTGAAGCACATTCCTTGAGATTAGGGTTTTGACCATTGGTCAACCCTAATCAGTTGCATTGGGCCAATCAGGGCATGATCAGGAGATGGGGTCTATGATGTACATGGGGATCATAATGTGGTTATATGGAGCTTATTGAGGCTAGGGTTTCACCCTTGAGCCATTTCATCAGAAGATTGGGGTTCAATTGGATCAGTACATGGCCAACTTCATCTATCAGTTGAAAAAGTCAACTGTGGTCAACTGTACATGATCTGATGGATTTGGAGGTGGAAATGAGTTGGATACATTTCATTCATGTTGGAACAAGTGTTATTTGACATCTCAAAGCTTAAGAATGGAGAAAATCAAGTCAGGACAAAAATTGCCAAAAATAGAAAGTGACTTGTAATGGAAGTTTCCAAAAATGGAAAGTTTTTGACCTCAAGACCACGTGTCCAAGGAAGCTTCAAATGAAAATTTGTTCAACATGAAAGTTGTAGATCTTGTTCTCACCTTTCCAGAAAGTCCAAGAACTTGAAAATCCCATGTATGGTTGTCAAGTTATGGTCCAGTGAATTCCAAAATTGACCCATAATCAGGAGGCCATAACTTCCACATGGATTGTCCAAATTGGATGTTCTTTATATGCACAAACTCCATTTGACATGTACTTTCATGGTGCATAATTGGATTTCTTCAAAAGTGGTCAATGCAAAAAGTCAAATTTCAACTGTACAGTTAAATGAACCAGGGGCAAAATTGTCCAACTTGTGAAATAATTGGAATTTTTGGATGGGGATTTTTGCAACACTTCACAAATGGCATTTGAAACTTGTTGGAATATTCATAACATGCCAAGGCTTCATGGTTTGGAAATTGGCTTTTGAAATGGACTTGAAAATGAACACATAAGCCATCACATAGTGAAAATGAGAAATATGCATCCAATCAACATGAGACAAGTTGCAACAGCTCACACATGTCATTTTGAGAGTGTGTGAGCTGTCAATGAGCTGGCATTGGCTTATATGTGAAAGTACACTTTTGCCCCTTGCTTGAAAAATAACCATTTCACTAATCATTGGCATTTGATTAATTAGTGTGATTAAACATGGGTTAAGCTTGAGTATATAATCCTAATCACATCTAAATCATAACAGAAAACACAATTCCCCAAAATCAGATCTCAAATTCATCACATTCTCTCAAATTCTCAAGAACCACATAACACTTCAATTGACCAAAACTCTTTGAATTCTTGATCAAATTCGAAGATTCTTGTTGTGTTGATCTCCATTCATCATCATTTGCAACTGTTTTTGGAAAGTGGATCAAAAGGAGCTACCATTCGCGACTGTACATACAAGCTCCATCAATGGTGAATTGAATTTTCGTGCATTGGAAGTGACTTCAACTGAACCTGAGCATTTCATCTAACACCTTGAGGCCTCTACTGCATCTGTTTGAGGAGAAATCGCGCGAATTCCATCAAGAACGTCACTGCAATTTCAAGGTGTGTAAAAATCGAATTCCAAGATATGCTTAATTGTTATATGCGTTTGAAAGGTCATTCAATGTAGAGTCCAATGCTATGCTTAGTTTTGATTATGATGAAACGTAAGTTAAGATATCTTGATTTGAAAGTATGAAACCAAACCCTAACTCCTTCGATCCGTGAGATTTAGGAACATTTAGGTGAAATTAGTGTCATATTTGAGATCTACGTATTAAGACGGTTCCAACGGATGCTCGTTTGTTGATTTTGGTAATGGTTCGATGTTCTTCGTGTTCATAGCAATTCTGGGGAAGAAGGAGATGATTTCTGGAAATGTAAGCTGTTTGATCCGAAATCCTGTTTGAAAATTTGAATAGGACGTTTCCCGCGGTACTGTTCACATTATTTACAGGAATGCCATTAAACACTTAATTAAATAATAACATCTTAATAATTATTAAAAAATTCACCAACACCTTAAAAAATTCATAAAAAATGTTTTAAAAGTCAAAAAAATGTGTGGATTTTTTTGTTGACTTCCTAATTGACTCTAGAATTTTATTGACCTATTTTTGGAAGTTGTGTTTGGTGGAAATTAAGTTTGACTTAGGGTTGTTTAACATGCATGCCATTTTGATACATTGTGCCATTTTGATTGTGAAATCCTCATGCTTACAAAGAAATGCTTGAAAATTTTTGTGATGATTGTGGACTGGCTAATGGTGATTTACATGCACATTTTGTAAATTTTGGATTCCTGGTGATTGAGTTATGAATTTTTGAACCTAGGTGTGACAATTTGTGTCACACCTTATTATGTCAACTTGCTGGATTTATTTTCATGGCCTAGACTTGTTAGAATGGGATGAAATTTTGCATGAGTGTTCATTGATATGTTGAGAAGCTAGGTGAATTTTTGTGGAATTTTATGTGGCATTTTCAAATTGATTGGTATTTTTCATCTCTGGTGGTCAAATGTGCAAGCTTGTGTGACATAGGTTGGGAATATCCTTGTGAAATGCTCATATGATATTGAATGGCCATGAAATTTAGTATGGTGATTGTAGACACATGACAGGACATCCCTGTGTTAGTCCCATTCATTTCTTTATTGTTTTCATGGACTTATGAATTTTTGAAGTGAATGCATGTGTTGATGTTGTGATTTGGCTCATGTAATTGTGTCTGTTTTTCTTGGTTTTCATTGACATAGTTCCTTTTGTCCAATTGAGCTGAAAATTGACATGCTATACCTTGAATATGTCCTGTTTAGGTGTAAATTATTTGAGGATTTTTGGAATTGTTTTGATATGGAATTGAATGCAATAGTTCTGTTTGGATGTTTGATGTTCCATTTGAACTAGTTTGGCTTAATTTGTGCATGGAATGAATATGGTGAATGATATAAGCATGGGACTAATTGTGTTGGCTTTTGTTTGACATTAATTTGACTTTGGTTAGAGATCCCTTGCTGTTTAGACATTTTTGTTGCTTTTGGACCCTAGGCTTGGCCTAGTGGTCTAGTTTCTAACATTTGATTGATTTTTCAGGATGAAAAGCACAATGCTTAAGGAGATTGATCCAAGTCAATTCAATTGATGTTGTTTGATGTTTGTACACTAACATAACTTGGTTTTGTAGGTTGTGAAGCTTGGGCTTGAGCTTTGAGCTTGCTTTGTTGTACATTAGTTTGTATAGAATGACTGATTAACAATTTGCTGTTTATTGTTGTCTGTCTGAGTACTGATGATACTTGATTGTTTTCAGGTACCTTTAGTTGCTTACAGTTCTTTAAGAACTTGCTTGCTGCTGCTTGGTTTTTAAACCACTTGAGGTAGGACTTCTATTCTTCATGTAGTCTGGAGACCCGGTCTGTTATTTGGCCGGGCAAACTGTCTGAAGTCCTCCTTAAGAGGCGATGCTTGTGATTGTTTAATATTGTGCCTAAGCAGGTAAAGCCCTCTATGAGGCGATTGGTGGAAGCTAGGGATATGCAATCTATCCCCCACTATTCTGTGTGTCGTCCCTCTGCTCACACTGCTGTGTGTTGATGCATTGGGGCACAAACCCAAGATCCTGTGCTGTTGCACAATCGAGTCAGAGTCTTTGAGCGTAGAAGGGTCCCTCCATTCTGGACCCACGCTCCTTTGTCAGAAGCTCTCCCTGGTCAGGGATAAGAGCTGTGAAGTCTAATCTTCACTTCACCTTTTCATCTGCTTCACCTTAGCCTCGTAATGGCAAGGTTAAGAGCGAATACTACACATGTACAGATGACTTGCTTCGGCAGTCAAACCCATTGTGTGAGCCTCACTTGATTGGTTATAGTGTGTGCTATGTGAATATCTGTTTGAGATGCTTGTTCTCATTTGATGTATGCTTGTATGCTTGCTTCTTTCCTGGATAGGATTAGCTTGCATTTGTGCAAGTAGGTAGAAACCTGAACGTAGGGTGACGATGCATGACAACACTAGGCTCGAGTCCAGCTCCCTGGTAGTGCGTCTTTCCCCCGGTTTCTGGCTGAAATCTTTTTCTCTTGAGGGGGAACTACATCGCCCTGATCCTTGTTCCAGACGAGGTATGTAGGCAGGTGGTCGTGCGAGACCACTCCGGGCACTTTTTTTTCTTTTGTGTGTGTTTGTTTGTTATCTGATTGTGTGTTTTGGTTCGGATGCTGACATAATTCCATCCAGTGGTTGTCGGGCTCCATGTTTGCCACCCTTGCTTGTTTGTGTGCTTTGTGTTGTTTGGCGTGCGTAAGCCGAACTACAGTGGCTCTGATTCTTGTTCCAGACAAGATATGTAGGCATAGGATGCGACGTCCTATCGAGCTCCCTTCTGTTAACCCCACCTGCGTTCCCTGTGTGTGTGTGTGATGTTTAGCAACCTATTCTTTATTTTAGAACGTGGATCCCGTCGAGTACGACGGACGTGAGGGGTGCTAATACCTTCCCCTTGCGTAACCGACTTCCTTACCCTTTCTCTTTGGTCGCGAGACCATTTCCTTTCCAGGTTTCTCTGAGCGTTTCCTTTCCCTATCTTGGGATAAATAACGCGCAGTGGCGGCTCTGTGTTGTGTTTTTATTTGAGTCCCGCCGGTTGTTTTTTCGCGGATGCGACAACATCGTAGAGCTCCACCCGCATTGTCAGGTGAACAAGTTTTTGAAAAGGTGAAAGATGTGCGTACTGAGTTTGGCAAGCCTTTTGCACATAAGATTGTGAAAGGTGGGTGGAAGAAAAGGTCGATATTTTTTGAATTGCCATATTGGAAGTCTTTGTACGTGAGACATTTTCTCGATGTTATGCATATTGAAAAAAACGTATTTGAAAGTGTTATCGGTACATTACTCAATATAAAAGGCAAGTCTAAGGATGGCCTTAAAGCAAGGGAGGACATGTTAAAAATGGGAATGAGAACTGAATTAGCACCCGTGAAGAAAGGAAGACGAACATATCTACCACCTGCTGCTTTTACTTTATCTAGAAAGGAGAAAAAAATTTGTGTAAGTCTCTGAGTGAAGTTAAGGTTCCAGAAGGATACTCATCTGATATCAGAAGACTTGTTTCTATGAAAGACCTCAAGTTGAAGAATTTGAAGACACATGATTGCCATGTTATAATGGAACATTTTCTACCGATAGGTATACGTTCTATTTTGCCAGAAAAAGTAAGAAGTGCCATAACTAAATTGTGTTTTTTCTTTAGGTCAATTTGTAGTAAGGTGATCGATCCCGAGATCTTACCAACACTATAAAAAGAGATTGTAATTACCTTGTGTGAGCTTGAAATGTATTTTCCTCCGTCTTTTTTTGACATAATGGTTCATTTAGTTGTTCATCTTGTGAAAGAGACACAGTTGTGTGGACCAGCTTATATGAGATGGATGTACCCTGCTGAACGGTATATGAAAATATTAAAAGGGTACGTGAAATCCCGAAGTCGACCAGAGGGTTGTATTGTTGAACGATACATTGTTGAAGAAGCTGTTGAGTTTTGTACTGAATATTTGTCTAACGTTCAATCGATTGGACTCCCCAGAGCTCAGATTTTCGACAAAATGGAAGGTAAAAAATTAATTGGGAATAAAATTGTGACAATATCAAGGGATGAACGGGATCAAGTTCATTTGTATGTTCTGCACAATAATAATGAGGTTGAGCCATATGTTGAAATGCACAAGGATGTACTCCGAAGGTTAAATCCGAACAGAAATGAAAATTGGATAGTTATAGAGCACAATCAAAGTTTCATACAATGGTTGAAGGATCATATTTATTTGAAGCGCTCTTCAGATCCTTCTTCGGTAACAGAAATGTTGAGATGTTTGGCATATGGTCCAAGTTTGCATGTGTTTTCTCATAGCGCATATTCAATTAATGGATACACATTTTATACCAAAGAACAAGATGATAAGAGTACTATGCAAAATAGTGGTGTCACCGTGCTAGCTGAAGCAATGCATATATCAAGTATGAAGGACTTAAACCCCAAATATGCAAATTTGTCATATTTTGGAGTTATTGAGCACATTTGGGTGTTTGATTACGAGAAGTTTCAGATTCCCATCTTTGGTTGCAAGTGGGTGAATAGTAGTGGCATACGAATGGATAAGTCTGGATTTTTGCAAGTTGATCTTACTAGGGTGGGGTACAAAGATGAACCTTTTATTCTAGCATCTCAAGCTAAACAAGTGTTCTATGTGAATGACCCGAAGAGTACAAAATGGTCTATAGTGCTTTTCTCTAACAAAGTGACTGATGATAGCGGTGTCGATCAATGTGATATTGATGTTGAGAATGAGTCATGCATTAGACGGAATGAGTTGAATAGAAATGATGAAGTTGAGGATCTTATACCGGATGAGTCATATATAAGAAACGATCATAATGAGGGAATTTGGATCAATTCATCCGTACGCATTGCTAAGAAACAAGTGATTAATATTCCAACAAAGAAAAGAAAGAGATGTTAGTGATTTGAGTCATATTTTTTTTTTCAATTGTTTTGATTATAAGTTATATGTGATAATGCATGATTTCATTATATTTTTGTTTTCAATTGCTTTGATTATAAGTTATATTTGATATTTGATGGTTTCCTTGGTTTATTACAGGTTAGACATGGCTGATGACCAACATGAGGAAGTTAGTAAAAAAAGTATCCGCGGAAGAAGAAATTCGAAGAGGCATCACAGTAATGAGAAGGGTGGTCCAAGGAAGATCTCGAGGCATCATACTAGATGTCTATTGGAACAACCAGGGACAACTTATAGAACCTAATGGGCATACCTTAACTAGTTTTATCGGTGCACTAGTAAGGAATGAAATTCCCATTACATGTGATGATTGGAGAAACAAAGAGCTGAATGAATCCAAAGGAAAAATTTGGAGTGAGATAAAGGTACAATCATTTGGCCCTTAATTATACGGTATCAATTATGTTTTTTCAATTACCGATACTAACTATCAATCTGTATGTTTTTCTTAGCGATGTTTTAACATCGAAGAAGAAAGAAGAGGGTTTTGTATGAAATTGGCCGGAAAGCTTCTAAGAGGGTTTCGGACATTTTTATCATCCAAGTTCCTTAAGGATGCGGATGGTAATTTTGTGGATGCGGAGCTTCCTAAAAAATATGAAAGTTTGATATCGGCTGAAGAATGGGAAGCTTTCAAATCCAAAAGACAAGACCCGGTTTTTCAAAGAATAAGTGCTACAAATCGGGATAGAGCATCAAGTCCCGCATATCCGTACCGAAAAGGACGGGTCGGATATGGACGCTTAGAACAATCCATGGTAAGTATTTATAAATTGCGATAACAAATTTGTTCATCATATATTAGTTTTATCTGATCAAATTGTATGACTTAATGTGTAGCTGCAGAAGGAGGAAAGTTCAGAAACATCTCTTCCTGCACATGTTTTGTGGAAGGAAGCCCGTGTGGGCAAATCTGGAGTTCCTCAAGAAGAAGTTTTACACGTATACCAGAAATGTGTAAGTATAACATTTTTTCATTAATTGAATAACATTTTTATACACAAATATTTGACAAGTATACGGTATTCATCTGATTTTTCAGGAGGAGCTATCTCAGTCTTTATCTCCCGATGATACTAAGGGCATACTTAGTCGGGCATTAGATGTCCCTGAGTATTCTGGTCGGGTGAGGGGTAAGGGATTTGGAGTCACTCCGACCTCCCTGAGTGTTAAAAAAGGAAAGGCTCCTAGTAATCGGGAGCTTCATGCAAGACTGGAAGCCATGCAAGCTGAGCTTGATGCATTGAGGAGAGAAAGAGAGGCTAGCACCTCAACAGTATACAGAGATGCTTCGGACAAAAACAGTATCAACTGTACCTTTCAGCCGAACATTCCAGAGGTAATTACATATAATTGTCTTAAATTGAACTATTTGCTTAAATTATGTATTTGACATATATACACATTAACGATTTCTTGTTATTATTGGTTTTAGGGCATTTCCCATTGTCAGCTGTATTTGTCGTCACCATACTATCGGATGGTTGGCAAGGGAAAAGTGCATAACGTTAGCGGAGTATTACTCCACACTAGAGAGCTCCCTGCTGGATGTTTGAAGGTATCAGTTGATATTGCAGTTGAGCCGAATGCAGCATTACCATATCCTAGTGATGATTCGGATGCAACAACGGTGCACGAAGCAGTAGGTTCGTTTGTTGCATGGCCGACAAACCTCATATGCGTAGGATATGAGGTATGCTTAAAACTTATGTTAACTTTAATGTGTATATTCAGAGTTTAAAATTTATGCTTAAAATTTTACTTACATATTTTCCTTGGTTATGTTAAATAGACTCCCACAAAATCCAAATCAAAAGAAAATGAGGTTAGCAATGCCTCCGCACGGGTAAAAAGTTCTGGTGCTAAGAAGACCGTAGCTAGGAAAAAACCTACCACCAAGTATAGGTCGTGCCTCAGGACATTTCTAGAGATGACCGATATACCGACCGGAGGTGTTCGGACTGTACATATGGAGGTAGGGATTTTCGGCTTTGATCACGACCAAATGATTGGTAATGAAGACTTCATGCAAGTTTTTAGTCATGAAGAAATCGGCGTCACCGTTGTCAATACATATATTAGGTAAATCCGGTCTACTTTGTTTTATTAATTAAACAACTTATGTTAATGATGTTTACTTTATGTTAATCCGGTTTACTTTATGTTTCAAAAGAGGTGTTAATGATGTTTTTATATTAGGTTTTTGTATGACAAATTGATGCGCCCCAATGGTTTGGACGTGTCATTCGGATTCTTAGCACCCGCGACCGTCAACTTAGGTTTAATCTTAAGTAGACCGAATACCGTGACGGAGTACGTTCTTCGGATCCTCATGGACAATAAAGATGCGGAGAAGTTGTTTTTTATACCGTTTAATACCGGGTTAGCATTTCATTCTAAATTCATCTATTACAATTATTTTCCAAGTTACCATCTAACATTTGACTAATCATTACAGTGGACATTGGTTGTTGCTCGCAATCAATCCTATCCGAGAAATTGTGTATTATCTTGACTCGCTAGGAAATGATTGGACAACATACCCGGATATGAAGGTCCTAATTGACACGTAAGTGAGAATGTTCAAAATTTTTCTTAGTTTATGTGAATTGTTCTAATTGCTTCATTTTTATTTTATTAGCGTCCTACAAGCTTTTCGGGCCCAACGAGATATCCAAACCTCAAGGAGGGGCGCCAAGTCCATTACATGGATTAAAGTGGCGGTATATTTTTAATTACCACATTTTTTATTATATTAGTGATGACACTTGATAAAACTTAGGATTTATAATCCATATTTTTTTTTTCATATGTAGTGTCCTCAACAACGTAATCAAATAGATTGCGGGTATTTCATGTTGAGGTTTATGCGAGATACTCTTTCTTTGGGCCGATTAATGATTCCCACCGATGTATGTATTTCTAACTTATGAGTTATTTTTATATTTACACATATCTCATATAATTAAATAGTTGGAATTAATTCAAAATATGTTATATAATTATGTAGTACTTTGAGGAATTCAAGTGTGCATTTTATACAAAGGATCAAGTGGACGAAATCAAAGAGGAGTGGTGTCAATTCATGATAGAGCTCAATGTTTTTTCATAAATTTGTGTAATTACTGTGTACATTTGTAGTATATGTAATGACTTGTAAATGTGTACATAAATTTGTATATATTTTGATACATTTAAGGCAAAATTGGTTTGAATTGGTATATATATATATTTGTTAGCCAAAAATTGGTAGAAAAAAGGCCAAAATGGCATATATAAAATGTGATAATTGTCTGTCAAAATCTGGTTGAAAACAGGTAGAAATTCTGGTTTATAAACCTGGAAAAAATGTGGTTTAAAACAAAAGCTTCAAAAATTTTCGTATACCTTAGACAGCGCTTTTGTAAAAAGCGCTGTCTAAGGGGGGCATTAGAAAGCGCTTTAGGCAAAAGCGCTGTCTAAGGGGGGGGGCTTAGACAGCGCTTTTTGAAAAGCGCTGTCTAAGGTATACCTAAAAAATTTAAAATAAGAGGTTTAGACAGCGCTTTAGGCAAAAGCGCTGTCTAAGGGGGGGGCTTAGACAGCGCTTTAGGCAAAAGCGCTGTCTAAGGGGGGGGCTTAGACAGCGCTTTTTGAAAAGCGCTGTCTAAGGTATACCTAAAAAATTTAAAATAAGAGGTTTAGACAGCGCTTTAGGCAAAAGCGTTGTCTAAGGGGGGGGCTTAGACAGCGTTTTTTCAGAAGCGATGTCTAAGGTATACCTAAAAAATTTAAAATAAGAGGTTTAGACAGCGCTTTTGGCCAAAGCGCTGTCTAAGGGGGGGGGCTTAGACAGCGCTTTTAAGATTTAAAAAAGCGCTGTCTAAACCTTTAGCAGCGGAGGTTTAGACAGCGCTTTAAAGCGCTGTCTAAGGCTAAAAAAAGCGCTGTCTAAGGTCTTGTTTGTTGTAGTGTTTCGTTCATCTTCCCCAACCCTAAATTTGGTTTCACTTGAAAAGGTTGGTTAACTTCAAATTTTGGGTTCACAACAATCTTTGGGCGTCTTCATCTTCTCCGATCGCGGTTAAATGTCACAAAGCTCACAGTCAAGTTACAGAAAGATTGTGCGGTACATTCAGGGAGAGTGCAAATGTGGATTAGAATCTCCATTGGTGACTTCCTGGGCCGAATTGAACCCATGTCGTCATTTTTACGATTATGGAATATATAAGGTACAGTGTTGTTTTCTTTTATTCATTTTCAACAATTTCATATTCTTCAACGCTTTAATCCCCAAAGTCGTGAATTTTTTCTCTAAACCCAGCTCCAAGGTTATAAGAGATGTAATTATTTTAGTTAGTTTGATGAAGAAATGTCACCAAGAGCCAAGGAATTAATATCTAATATGAACCATAAGTTAAGTGAGGAAAAGTTTAAACTAAATGTTGTCAAGATCAAAGAAGAAGAAATGAAGATTAAGATGAATTTAATGAAGAAGATAATGAAGTTGTTGCTAGACCAAGATTTGGTTCTGCATCTATATCTTGAGTTTTGATGATAACAATGTTGTATTTGTGTGAGAGAAATTTTGGTACCCTAATGGTTTATAATTGTGTAGTTTTAACAGTCAGTTTTAATTCTGATTCTATGACGTGCAACGTCATCAGTTTTTGAACACTGTGTTCCAAATTCCACTTTTGTGCTAATCATGAGAAGCTCGGAAAAATATCAAGTTGCTGCTGCAATATTCTTTCTGCTTTTATGTTGTTTCACTCCTGAGAAGTTTATGAAGAGACGCCATATTGTTGTTGCAACGTTCTATCCATTTATGCTTCTGTACGTGACTCTGATCGTCAAGCTTTTGAAGAATGGCAAGCTTCTAACGTTTTGTTACTTAGCTGAAGATTCTGAAGATTTCAAGCCAGACGTTGAGGTTATCAAGGTTTTGATTGAAGATTCTGAAGCTCTCAAGTCAGACTGTTGACGTTGTCAAGGTTCTGACTGAAGATTCTGAAGTTTCTGAATCTAGCTGCATGTTTTCTTCATTTCATGCTTCATCAACTTTCATCAGAATCCAATGAATTTGAAGATAAGATCAAATGGATACGTGATTAGATAGTACATATTACAAATAAAATATTCTTTCCACTACTTGATATTGTGGGCAAGGACGGTACTATACATCACACATGTCACTGAATTTGTGGGTGAATGACAGTACGTAGTATCATTCCTTTCACCTATCCAACAGTGTGCAGCCACTCTATAATGGTATCCCCATTTTGCCCTCCAACAGTCTCTTTTCTTATGCTATTTAAGTGGGACTTGGAGACTTGAAGAAAAAGCTGAAGCGCTACAACAATTTGACAAGTCTATTTCTTTATGAAAAGTTATCAATTTGTGTACACAGTTTTTCTTTAAGTATTTGTAATTCATTTGTATATAATATGTTTGTCTAGAAGTAACTTGTAACATACAAAATATTATTCAAATAGTTTGTTTGATTTTACTTAAGGAGACTAGGGTATAATTGGATCCTTGAGAAGACAAAGAAGGTTATTCTTTATGATTATTGTAATCAGATGATTATAGTGGATTAAGTTCTTGTGTATAAGGCAAAATCACATTGGCGGATGGACTGGAGTAGCTTTGAGTTTCAAGTGAACCGGGATAAAAATATTTGTGTTTTATCTATTTGTTATTAACATTTAAGTGGTGCTCTTGAGTTGAGAAAAAGCTTTTGTGTTTAAAACCCACTTCAACCCCCCCCCCCCCCCCCCCCCCCCATTTCTTGTGTTTTTCACACCATCAATTGGCATCAAAGCTCCAGTTCTGATTGTGATAAAAGTTTATCACCAGTTCACCGTGTTTAGTATCGATCCAATTTGTGTGAGAAACAATGGTCGTTGTTAACAATAATGAGAGGGATCACTATAGTGCTAAACTACCAACTTTTAATAATGAGAGATTTGATCACTAGAAAGATAGAATCGAAAGTTTCTTTCTTGGTTAAGATGTTGATCTCTGGGATCTTGTAGTCGATGGCTACGTTCATCCAGTTAATGTTGAAGGAAATAATATAGCAAGAAGTGCTATGACAGATCAACAAAATAAGGATTTCAAAAATCATCATAAGGTTAGAACTATATTACTAAATGTTATCTCTTATACTGAGTATGAGAAGATAACAAACAGAGATTCTACCAAATCCATATTTAACTCTCTGAGGATGACTCATGAGGGAAATACTCAAGTAAAGGAGACAAAGGCTTTGGCCTTAATCCAGAAGTATGAGGCATTCATAATGGAAGATGATGAAACCGTTGAGACTATGTTCTCAAGATTTCAGATGCTCGTTGTAGGACTGAAAGTTCTAAACAAAGGATACTCTACAGCTAACCATGTCAAGAAGATAATCAAGTTTCTCCCTAAAAAAAGGAGACTTATAGTAAATACCTTGAAGCTGGCAAAGGATATTAATAGTATTAATATTGAAGAACTTGTTAGTTCTTTAAGAATCCACGAGATTGAACTCGAGGAAGATGAACCTCAGAAGCGAGGTAGATTTGTTTCATTAAAGTTTAAGCCTGAGAAGACAAAAGATTATCAAGTTGAGGAAGAATCATAAGTTTCTGATGAAAACTTAGAAGATGAGGATGAGTTGTATTTGATTTCAAAGAGGATCAACAGACTCTGGAAACACAGGCAGAATGGTCAAGGAAAGTTCAGAGGAGCTAGAAGGACTGCTGGTCATTCTGATTCTTCGTCTGGATAGAAGAAGCAAGGTTCTGGTAAAGAGGTTATCTGCTTTGACTGCAAGGAGCCAGGCCACTACAAAAATGAATGTCCTAATCTGAAAAAGGACAGAAGGCCTAAGAAGAATTTTTCTAAAGGCAATAAAGGGATGATGGCTACATGAGACGACTCAGAATCAGAATCAGAAGATCCTGACGAGGAACAAGCCAATGTTGCATTGATGGCAACAATAGAGAAGGTTCTGAAGAACCAGAAGAGAAGATGTTGTCATAATCAGAATCATACTTTGATTCTGTAGAGGTATTTTCTAATCTATCTCGTTATGAGTTAGAGTCATGTGTCTCTGAAATACTGGAAAAGTACCAGAGTCTTCAGAGTAGGTACAAGGACCTTAAACAAGTCCAAGTAGTTTCTTCTGAAACTCGTAGTGAGCTTGAGAAAAATATTTGTTCCCTAAATGAAAAAGTATTTTCTTTATAAGGTAACAACTCTGCTTTGAAAAGTAAAATTTCAAAACTAGAGGAACAAATACTCTCAGAAGCTTCTGGTATTGATTGCGTCATCAGATATGACAGAGCATTCCAGTACTTTCTGACTAAAAGCATAGATAGAAGCAAAATGGCTTATTTGATCTATGGAGTTAGTAGAAATGGAAAGAAAGATTTAGGTTGTACAAAAACTTTAAAACCTGACGAAACTCAGAAGGTTCAACTGAAACCTCTATGTGACCATTTTGTGTTTGTTGGCACTGAGCTTGATTTTTCTGCACAAACACATAAACATACAAAGGCTAAGAACTCAGTTATGAAACCTAAGTATCATGCACAAATTCCCCATCATTATTCTTCTGGACAAAGACCCAAAGTTGTAAGAAACTCTTGGAAAACTAACAAAAAAAGGACCCAGAAAGTGGGTACCTAAGGACAAAGTAATTTATGTTGCAGACATCCTTAGCAGCCCAATTGAAACACCAGTCATGGTACCTGGACAGTGGATGCTCACGACATATGATGGGAAGAAGGTTTATGTTCCAAGATTTGGAACTTAAGCCTAGAGGCTTCATTGGTTTCGGAGGAAACCAGAAAGGAAAGATCATTGGCTATGGAACTATTGCTAACGGTAAACTTCCTTTTATTACTAATATTCTTTTGGTCGATGGTTTGATGCATAACTTATTGTCTATTAGTCAACTTAGTGACAATGGTTATGATATCATTTTTAATCAAAAGTCTTGTAACTTTGTTAGTCAGAAAGATGGTACGGTCCTTTTTAACAGAAAGAGAAAGAATGACATTTATAAAATCAGACTTTTTGATCTTGAGGATTAAAATGTAAAATGCTTAATGCATCTTAAATAAGGAGTGATGGGTATGGCATAGACGTTTGGACCATGTTAGCATGAGAAGGATTTATCAGCTAAATAAGCTTGGATTAGTCAGAGGCTTAACCAACCTGAAGTTCACTTCAAATGATCTTTGTGAAGCATGTCAAAAAGGCAAGTTTTCTAAAACATATTTCAAAGCGGAAACTGTTGTTTTTACCTCTAGACCGTTAAAACTTCTGCACATTGACTTATTTTGACCAATTAAAACTGCCTCTATCAATGGTAAGAAGTGTGGTTTAGTCATTGTTGATGACTATAGTCATTGGACATGGATAAAGTTCTTGAAACACAAGGATGAATCACATTATGTGTTGTCTACTTTCTGCTCACTAGTGCAAACAAAGATGGATTACAAAATAGTCAGAGTCAGAAGTGATCATGGTGGCGAATTTGAAAATAAACATTTTGAAAATATTTTTGATGTAGATGGCATTTCCCATGATTTCCCCTATCCTATAACTCCATAGTAAAATGGGGTTGTAGAAAGGAAGAATAGGACTTTGCAAGAGATGACCCACACCATGACCCAAGAAACTGATATGGCTAAGCATTTCTGAGCAGAAGTAGTTAACATAGCTTGTTATATTCATAACAGGATTTCTATTAGACCTATTATAGGCAAGACTCCCTATGAATTGTTGAAGAACAGAAAGCCTAGCATATCTTACTTTCATACTTTTGGTTATGAGTGTTTTATGTTGAACACTATAGGGAATCTTGGCAAGTTCGATTCTAAGGCACATAAGTGTTTATTGTTAGGATGTTCTAAGCGCTCTAAAGGCTATAGACTTTTTAACACGGGGACACGAACTATTGAAGAATCAATTCATGTTATATTCAATGATAAGCTTGACCCTGAAAAGTCAAAGCTAGTTGAGAAATTTACAGATATGAAGATTAACTTCTTAGATTCTGAAGATAAAGACTCATAAGGAAAAGTAAAGGACGTTGAAGCAAAAGACTCATAAGCGAATCAACCAGAAGCCATCGTTGGTTGAACTCATCATAAGAATAGTAGATCAAGAGCCTCTCATTCTGAAGAGTTGATTATGGGAGATAAATACGCACCATCCAGAACTCGATCTTCATTCGAACCTTCTGAAGAAACTCTTCTGGGTTTGGCATCTCTGATAGAGCCCACTGTTAGTGTAATCCCTAGAGGCCAATACTTTTGGTACTTGTATCGAATTATTTATTAATAATAAAAGGCTTTTTATTTATTATGTTTGTTTAATAAAGTCCCTAGAATAACTAGTCCTTTAATGTATCAAGTGTGACTTAATCATGAGATCTCATTAAACATAAGGACATTATTCTTAAAGTATCCATAGTCGAACTTTGTTGTGAAGTAGGATAACATTAAAGCATTAAGACTATTATGTATATAGAATGATGATCATATCTTATGTATCATGGATAAGGAGTTATCAAGTCTTAAGCATAGGTATGAATATTATGAGTAATATTTATACTGAATTGACCCGCTATGAGAATACTACATTGAATGTTATGCAGAGTGTCATTGGTTATTCTCATGGTGATAATGTTGTATACCACCCTTCGACCTGAAACCACTACAGACCCTAGATGTAGAGTCGAGTGCTTTATTGTTGATCAAACATTTTCCGTAACTGGATGACCATAAATACATTTGATGGGTACTCCACGAAGCATGATGAGGGACATGAGTGACCTAGATGGAATTTTCTCATCCTGCGTAACAGGATAAATGTCTAAGGGCCCAATATTGAACTGGACACGGATGACACGGTGTAAGCCTTGTGTTCAATATAGACATAAGGGAAAAAGGGTAAATTATACACACAAGTATTATCAGGAAAAAAGGGATTTGTCAGATCACATGACATTTTCGTGTCTTGGGTAGCAGTGGTGTGTTGCTAGATATGCTCATTGTTTATTATGTTAAATATGTGATTTAATATAATTGCCAATATCACGAAAACCTACAAGGTCACGCACAAAAGGACATATTGATGAGAGACAAAGTGAATAAGGAACATCGTAAGGTACGGTGCACTTAAGTAGAATACGGAATGTGGTAAGGTACCACGTGCTTAAGTGATTTTCGGTATACCATAAGATATGGCCCACATACACTTAAGTGGGCTTTTTAGCTTGCATCCCACACAAGTGGTTCTATAAATAGAACTCTTGTGCAGAAGCATTTCACTTAATGAAATTTTGTTTCTCTCTCTCACATACACACTTAAAGCCTTCATTCGTAGCAGCTAGCCAGGGGACTGAAAGAATATGTTCGTGTGGACTGAGTAAAGGCGTTGTCACCATTCAACGCTCGTGATCACTCCTTATATCAGCATCAAAGGTTTCAATCGCCATAAGAGGTAATGGTTTCTATCACTGATCATGCCTATTCATAAGGATCACTAAAGGAAAAGATTTAATTTCCGCTGCATTTTGGGTCGCGATTTTCCTTCACCCACATCTATTGATGAAGCTCTTCTGGATAATGAATGGATTCTGGATATGCAAGAAGAGGTGAATCAATTCACCATGAATGAAGTTTGGGATCTTGTTCAAAAACCAAAGGGTTTCCATATCATTGTAACCATATGGGTTTTCAGAAACAAGCTCAGTGAAAAGGGCAAAGTCATCAGAAACAAGGCTCGACTAGTAGCATAAGGTTATAGTCAGCAAGAAGGTATAGATTATACATAAACCTTTTCCCCAACTTCTAGGTTAGAGTTTATTCGTCTTTTAATTTTGTTTGCAGTTAATCATAACATCATTCTTTATCAGATGGATGTTAAGAGTGCATTCTTAAATGGATACATTTTAGAAGAAGTGTGTGTGCACTAGCCCCATGGGTTTGAAAGTTCTCAAAACCCAGATTTTGTTTTTAAGCTGAAAAAATTGTTATATGGTCTGAAACAAGCTCTCAGAGCTTGGTATGATAGACTAAGTAACTTCCTTTTGGAAATGATTTTACTAGAGGGAAAGTGGACACAACTCTCTTTTGCAAAACCTTTAAGAATGATATTCTGGTTGTGCAAATTTATGTTAATGATATTATTTTTGGTTCTCCTAATGCTTCGTTATGCAAGGACTTTACTAAGTCAATGCAGGCAGAATTTGTAATGAGTCTGATATGAGAACTCAAGTTCTTTCTGGGAATCCATATTGATCAACGTTCAGAAGGAATGTACATTCATCAGAGCAAATATACAAGGGAACTTCTAAAGAAATTTAATTTGTCAGAATGTAAGCAAACAAAGACTCTAATGCATCCTACATGCATTTGTGGAGAAAGAAGAGGTAAGCAGTAAGGTAAATCAGAAGTTATTCAGAGTTATGATATGCTTTCTCCTTTATCTAACCGCTTCTAGACCTGATATTTTATTCGGTGTCTTCTTATGTGCTCGCTTCAAATTAGATCCTAGGGAGACTCACTTAATTGTTGTTAAGAGAATCTTTAGGTATTTGAAATGTACTACTAACCTTGGTTTGTTTTATAGAAAATCAAGTGAATATAAATTCGTAGGCTATTGTGATACTGATTATGCTGGAGACATAATGGAAAGGAAAAGTACTTCTGGAAGTTGTCAATTTCTAGGAGACAATCTGATCTTGTGGTTCAGCAAAAGACAGTTAATAATTGCGCTTTCAACAACCGAAGTTGAGTATATTGCAGCTTCTGGATGCAGCACTCAGATACTCTAGATGAAGAGTCAGCTGGAAGATTATCAGATATTCGAGAGTAACATTCATATTCTTTGTGATAATACTTCTGCTATTTGTTTGTCTAAGAATCCTATCTTGCATTATAGGGCTAGGCATATTGAAATTAAACATCACTTTTTACGTGACTATGTTCAGAAGGGTATTTTCACTTAAAATTTGTTGATACAAACCATTAATGGGATGATATCTTTACAAAACCCCTTGTTGAAGATAGATTCGTTTTCATTCTGAAAAACTTATTTATGGATTTTTGTCTAGAATGAAAAGATGAATTTCAGAGTGTTAAGCTCTCAGAATTCTAGATTAATTCTGACAATTTATTTGTTGATTCTGAAACACGAGCTTTCTGAAGTGGGGGAGTTTCATGAATCAAAAAGGTTATAATCAGAAGCAATCTTATTGATTTGTCTTCTTGATTCTGAATAGTTATTGCATTAAATGTGTGTCTTCTCGGTTGATATCATGTGGTTCTAAGTGGTGAGAGTTGTCCCACTTTCTAAGCATACGTGATGATACATTGGGTTTCACATTGGATTTTGCATTTCTTGGAATTAGGTTAAAATCTTTTACGCTTCCCCCCATGTCTGTGTATTTTTTAACTTGTCATCATTTCAAAAGAAAAATCTATATAAACCCATTTCACTCACATTTTCACACTACATGCACTTTACTCCCACACTTTCTTCTTTCAAACCTGCAAACACCTCTCTGCAACTGGTCATCGTCATCTTCAAAATTCAACAATGGTTGCTCCTCAACAACAACAACAACAACAATCTCCTAGTCGCTCCATGGCTGACGAAAATCATCCTGTTATAGAAGGGAACCCTGAATTAACTCTCAACATCCCTGTTCATGAGCTTATGGTTCTTTGTGATACCACCGTGGACTTCAAAAATCTGAAGGATAATGACTTCGATTTCTCTTAGACTTTGGAAATCCAATGATGGAAGGGATTCTTCGAAAGGTTAACTGGTCATTTTATCCAGCACTTGTGAAGTAGTTTGGGATACATGTTGTCACTACAAAGAACACAATCACTTCTTTCGTAATGAACATGAAGATTGTTGTCTCTGAAAAATCCATCGCTGACCTAACTTCTCACAACGGTTGTGGAAAAAGGGTTTACAACATAAAAACTTATGCAAGAAGAGAAGCTATGATAGCATCTGTTATTTTCAAGGAAGGAACAAAGATGGATGAAGGAAAAGGTCCTAGTGCTAAAGACCTTTCTGATAAGTTAAGGGTTTGGTTTAAGATGATTATGGGTTGTATTCATCACCAACCCAGTATAAATTCCTCTAACTACATCAACTCTAATCAGAATTTTATGTTGTTCTTATTGGAAAAAGGATCCAGAATGGCACTTCCACCGATCTTGTTCATGTTTTTAAGGGATTCTATTAGAGAAACTAGAATAGGAAGTACGTCCAAGAAGGGAAGGTACATTCCAAACGGAAGACTAATTTCTGACATTCTGGTTGAAAATGATCTTGTGGATGACCTTCTGGTCAGTGGTTTAACGGAAGAGCTTGTAAAGGATGCTGAAAAGATCTTATGGGGGAAGAATCTCAAGAGCATTGGTCTCATCTTCGAGTTAGTCAAGTCAGATTTCATTCCTTCAAAAGATGATATATGTGGAATAAGGATTCCGGTTGACAACTTTCCAATCTTCACCAAGATTGATCCTCCGGAAGTTCTGAAGTATTACCTTGAGAGTTGTCTTAAGGATGGAATTTATCCATTAGTTGACCGATTCAACTTACCAGAGACTTACCCAGATGTGCATGGGAAGAGGAAGAAAGAGTCTTGTGAAAAAGAATCTTCAAGACCTCAGAAGAAGAAGAAAAAGGTTGCTACTTTTCTAGATGAAGATGAAGTGTCTCTCAGTGAGTGCCAGAAAGCAATACTTATGAAGGACGCGTCTGGTGTTGTCCAACAGTCTTCCAAAGCTTTTGAAACTCCTACTTATGGTAAGCTTCCTAAGGTCATAAATCATTTTGTTTCTGATTCTATTAATTCTGAAAGGGTCTTACCAACACAACCACCTCCCATTTCACAACCAATTCCATCTCATTCTCAAAGCATTCCCATTTCATAACTACTTCTCACAGAAACACTTATTTTAGAACCTTTTACAGAAACTTCTAAAGTTTCTGAAACCCAATTACAACAACAACAACAGATACCACAAACACCACCTCTTTCACAGTTACCTTCATCACTCATTCCACCTCCATCTCAAATTTTGTATGCTCCCCACATTAAAAATCTGAATATAACAACACCCAAAAGATCTCCCTCAAGAGATTTTGGTAACCAAGTGCCTGAGGGTACTCCTGAAGGCATGTTCAATTTTGAACATGAATCAGAAGCATTTGATTCGGAAAGACACGAGGCCATTCCCCCTAATCTTCTAACATTTTATGGCATGGATCCTCATCCAACCATAACTGGTCTTTTTGTCAGAATCCCTAGCCAATCTAAACCTAACCCAAATATTAGTAAGATTCTGAAGAATTTTGAGTCAGATTCAAGAAGTTGTCTTCACGCTGCTATGACGACTAGTTATTTATCAGCTAATCCTACGGAAGCCTACAAAAGTTGGATAAACTCCAAAATCTCCAAGCTAAAGAACTTTGGGTATAAAGTATCTGAAAAAAATCGTTATGGGTTTATACCCCTAATGAAAATCTGGAAGTTACGAAATACTCTATTTTGTCTTCCTACTCCGGAGGTTAAGGAAGTTGTTCAGGAAGCTGATGTAGATTCTGATCATCCAGAATGTGTCATGGAGGATGTTGTTGCCCAGTCGGTTGCTTCTGAAGAACAACAGCTTGAGGTTTCTAATATTCAAGAGTCTGTTGGAACCTCTTCTAGGGATATTCCCGAAGTGCTTCTGAAGACCATCGAGGATATGAAAATTGAAAATGCTCTGGTCAAAGAACGGCTGGACAGGAAGGAAATGATGTTTCAGTTGATACTATCCAGACTTCCGTCGTCGCCTCCTCCTCCTCAGAACCCTTAGCACTTTTCTTCAAAAAAAATTGCATTTTTTTGTGTTTTTTTAGTTTTGCTTAAGCTTTTTTCTGTTTCTGAAATATGATTGTACTCATTTCTGCCTTCTGGCATATTTAACGAAAATCTTGTTTTGTTTATTTCCATTTTGTTTTGTCTATGTCTTTTTGATTGATGACAAAGGGAGAGAAATATATTTAAGGGGAAGAATCGTAATTGATTTTGATTTACATATATTCTTGAATCAGAACCCAAACATTTTTTAATGTTTCTGATAACAACTACTTTGAAGAATAGTTTGTTAATTGTTTTGCAGGGATAAGTTCAAAACATTAGAAGCTCTTAAAGTTTTTCATATCAGAATGCAAGTTACCAGTTTCTGAAGAAATGATCTACTCTCTAAGTCTGAAGCTTTAACGTTGCTGTTTGAGAAAGATCTCAACCATGAATCAGAACCAAGCATCAAGTCTTTAAGGAATTGAAAACCAGGCTTTGAACTTGGCATCAAGATTTAAATAATTGAAAATCTGGCATCAAGTTTTGAGGAAGTGTAAATTCCAGGGTAATCAGACTTGGCAATCAAGCTTTTAAGAAGAATTCGTAACCATGTTCTGAAAGCTCTTTTCAAAGAGTTTTTTCAAAGGTAAACAGGATCTGAAAGAGAATTTCAAAGAGAACCAGACTCTGAAGCTTCTTCAAAAGTATTCAACCAAGCTTATGAAGTGAAGTTCATCAGAATGTTGAGTTTGACATCCAGTGCTCTGGATAAGTTCAAGAAACTTCTAAAGACAAACCAGATTCTGATGGAAGATCATTTTGGTACTTCAAAAAGGTTAATCAGGGAAGTGTTCTTTTATTCTAATTTTATCTTATTAGGATTATACATCTCAGGGGGAGCTTTGTGCTTTTGTAAGATGTATCTTTTTGTGATTGCCCTATACAAAACTGTTCATTAAAATACATGGTTTTGTCATCATCAAAAAGGGGGAGATTGTTAGAATAAGATTTGGTTATGCATATATACCTTGAATTTTGATGATAACAATGTTTTATTTGTGTGAGAACAATTTTGGTACCCTAATGGTTTGTTATTGTGTAGCTTTAACAACCAGTTCTAATTCTGAGTTTATGACGTGCAATGTCATCAGTTTCGGAACATTGTGTTCCAAAATTCCACTTCTGCTCTAATCATGAGAAGCTCCGAAAGATATTAAGTTGATGCTGCAAAGTTCTTTCTGCTTTATGCTGACTCACTCCTGAGAAGTTTCTGAAGAGACGTCGTGTTGTTGCTTCAACGTTCTCTTCACTTCTGCTTCTAGACGTGACTCTGATCGCCAAGCTTCTAAAGAATGGCAAGCTCCTGAAGTTTTGTTACTTAGTTGAAGATTCTGAAGATCTCAAGTCAGATGTTGATGTTATCGAAGTTCTGACTGAAAATTCTGAAGATTCTGAAAATTCTGAAGATTCTGAAAATTCTGAAGATACTGAAGCTCTCAAGCCAGACTGCTGACACTATCAAGATTCTGACTGAAGACTCTGAAGTTTGTGAATTCAGCTACATTTTTCTTCATTTCATCAAAAGCCAATGAATTTGAAGATAATATCAAATGGATATATGATCAAATAGTATATAGTACAAATCAAATATTCTTTCCACTACCTGATATCATGGGCAAGAATAGTACTATACATCACACCTGTCACTGAATTTGTTGGCGAAGGACAGTACGTAGTATCACTCCTTTTACATATCCAATAGTGGACCGTCGCTCTATTTGGTATCCCCATTTTTCCCTCCAACTGTCTCTTTTCTTATGCTATATAAGTACAATATGTATTATTACTTCTTTCACCTATCTAACAGTGGATAGTCGCTCTAGTTGGTATCCCCATTTTTCCCTCCAACGGTCTCTTTTCTTATGCTATATAAGTGGAACTTGGAGACTTGAAGAAAAAGTTGAAGCACTACAACAATTTGACAAGTTTATTTCTTTGTGAAAAGCTATCAATTTTTGTATACAATTTTTCTTTAAGTGTTTGTAATTCATTTGTGTAAAATTTGCTTGTGTAGAAGCAACTTGTAACACATAAAATATTATTCAAACAATTTGTTTGATTTTCCTTAAGGAGACTATGGTATAGTCGAATCCTTGAGAAGACAAAGAAGGTTATTCTTTGTGATTATTATAATCAGTTGATTATAGTGGATTAAGTCCTTGTGTATAAGGAAAAATCACTTTGGCGAATGGACTGGAGTAGCTTTGAGTTTCAAGCGAACCAGGATAAAAATACTTGTATTTTTATCTCTTTGTTATAAACATTTAAGTGGTGTTCTTGAATTGAGAAAAAGCTTTTGTTTTTAAAATCCAATTCAAACCTCCAATTTCTTGTGTTTTTCACACCTTGAGTTATCTATGTCAATCACTTTTGTTTTGATAATTGGTTTTGTTTTGTGTAATGTATTGAAGTAAGAATTTTAGTGAGGTTTACGAAGAATATGAATGAAATGTGTAATGTTGATGAATCGTGTAATGGAAGGTTTAATTATGTTTTAAGTAATGGTGTTGATTTGGTGTAATTTGTAACTTTGATTGTTGAATGAAGATGATTTTGAATGAAGACTTGTTATAGTTTATCAGATTAAAATTCAAGTTACAATTTATCATATTCAATTTTACAGTGTATCAGTTGTATAAATTTTGTTATAATTTATCAGATTAAAAATCCAGTAATGTATGAAAATGACAGTAAGGTACCAAAATATAACATGCATGAAATAACGGTAATGTACCAAAATCATCTTCATTGATTTAACAAGTTTAAAACATCACACTTGTTCATGACACTGGTAAGGTATAACAAAAAGAGATATTGCACTTGTTCATGACACAATATGTTACATAATAGAAAAAAACATTGCATACAACATCATGACACAAAATGCACATTACAAAACGTAGAGCATCATCTTAGACTCTTCATTAATGTATTCTTGAGTCGGTTGTGTAGGAGTTAGTGCTTGTGATGAAGATCCAATTTCAATTTCTTGATTTTTCTTTGACTTCTTATTCTTGTTTCCAACAGATCTTTCAGTTGGGATATTTTTGGACTTCTTGTTCTTGTTGCCACCCTTTGGTATCGGCGGGTCTATTTCCCTTACAACTTTGTTTGTTGTGTCCCATAGTTCCACGCATGTGACAAGTAACTGTTGCAAGTTTTCTTTGCAACACATGTGCGTTTCTAGGCTCATCATTGGTCTTGTTCCTAAGCTTTTTGGGGCGACCAATTTCCCTTCGCATTAATGGTGGATTCACTGCTAATTTCCCATTTAAAGGACAAAGTTGTGGGTCATTTGTTGGGAAAACGATATGTGCATAAGTCTTCATAAAGGTGGTTTTCCTGCACACAGACACAACACAATAGAATATATAAATAACAAAAGTATAAAACATGACAAGATAAATAAATAGAAATACTATATTTTTCTTGTTGTACCTATAATAAACAGAGACATAATCCTCTAGTTTTCACTTGTTATGCCAAATACATGTTATGGCATAGTTGCAATGGATGACAGATAAGTCTCATTTCCTGCATGCACAAGTTTCGTTTTTCAAATTTACACAAGTTTTGGGAAGAACAATACATATACTTGAGACAAAACTTAACTTCTTTGTCTCTTTTCCATGAATGTTGTGGGTTGTTCTTCATTGAAGAAATAAGTCAATGTAAACAAGACGAAAAAAGATGATTAATGCTTCAAAGTGAAAAATGACACCTAATAATGAAAGAATGGAACTGAGAAATTAGAATATATTGATACCTTACCTTTTTGATATAAAGATAGAAAATAGGATTCATATGCAAAGTGAGAACCTAAAGAGAACGCAAAAAGATATGAACTGATTTATATCATTTATTTTAATATAATATTATAACTAAAATTAAAAATATTAATTAATTTAATATATTTACATTATTGAAAATATTATTCAGATTCAAATCAATAATAAACAATAACATGTCATTGCATTATAACATAAAACAATACTTATCATATCATTAAAATTCTGCAATATGATGGGCTATCAAAAAATAAGAAATATGAATAATGGGATCAAAAATCTGATTTTTTATTAAAATAGATTGACTAAAAATACATTTAAATTTATTTTTTTAATATCATCAACATCTTTCTATTTATCAAAAATACTAGATTAATTTTACGCTCACCGTAGTGATTCTAACGATATTCTACATATGTTTTTCCATTACTTTGAATAAAATGCAATAAATTTATCCTTTTAAAAAACAGTTTTAGACTCGTTTTATTAAGTCAAAAATCGATTTTTATAATATTTCCTCACAAAATTTGAAGACGGCCAATGAAGATCAAGTTGATTTAATTTACGGCCAGATTGTTTCGGTTTTTTATAAAATAATTTTTATAGTATTATATATTTTTATTAAAAAAAATTAAAAAATCATAAAAAAAATATTTTGAATAATTATTTTTAAAATATTATTTTAAATATTTAATTATTTTATTGAAACTTTTTTGAATATTAAAATTTTTAAAAATCACTTTATTTTAAAATTATTTCAAATAGTTTTTTATAAAAATTATTTTTGAACAAAATATTTTTAAAAAATTACAATTCCAACTATATTTTTATCTTCAATAATAAATATTTATATTATAGAATAACAAAATTAGTAGTTCGATTTCTAAAAAATGAATTTAAAAAAGTTGTAATATTTTAAAAAACATTTTCACAATAATCATTTTTGAGAATAAAAAAAAAAACTATTGTTTTAAAATTAAAACAAATAGGCCCTTAGTTCAACCAAATTGATACTTTTAAATCTTTAATCAATTTATATTAGAAAATCTATAAAAAAAATCAACTTTCTCAAAAACAATATGGATTTTATATACTATTAAAATAAATACACAAACTAATATTTTTATTAACTAAAAACAGAGTAGTAAAACATTTTACTTAAGAAAAAACACTTATATAATATCAAATAACAAAAGTAATAATAAAATATAACAACTTGATTAAGATTTTGGGTGATCAGTTTTGTATGATGTTAAATAGACACCCGAACCATAAGAATGCAGTTTAAAATAAAATATTTTTTAAGAAGCGAAAATGAAAATATGTAACTCGTTTGTCGGGAAAAAGAATAGCAGTAAGAACAAAAAAAAAAGTAGTTTTAGGTTTTAGCATTACCAATATAAGAGGTCACCTCATTTTGTTGCTAAAGCATATTATTTTTCTTGTTGCACCAGACAGACCAAGAGACATAAACAGAAATAGCATAATGTTTGCACGAAAAGAAAGTAATAAACCAAATAAACAGAAATATAATGTACTTGCAAAATACATGCTAAATACGTTTCTCATAAACTCAACGAGTATAAAAGGAACATCATGCCATGACCAATTCAATTACTCAGAGGGCAAGGATACATAAAAGCAAACAAGAAATAATGGATACAATTAGACAGGCAGAAGCTGATCGTGTCTATGAAGACTTTGAACCATCTCATAAATGGGATGATGGGCGTTTCACTGTTTTGCTACCAGGTATACACTTTCAAGTTCTCAAAAGGAAAATCTTGGAAATTTTCATTGTTATATATTAATACTAATAAATTATGGTATTGGCCAAAATCATGTTATCATCATTCAGTTTTTAATAAAACCAAATGTAAGTCAAAAAGCTAAAATAACGATTTTATCCTAAATACTACGAATTGCTTAATGAAACAAGGTCACACTAAAACACAGGAAAACTATTTTCCTCACATAAAAATATTTGCTTTTTATTAATTTGCAGCTACATAAAATTCTCATCTATTTTTACATTGAAAATATATATTTCATATACTTCCAAGTTTTAAACATGCAGGATTTAGAAAGGATCAAATGAAGGTTCAAGTGACCTCAAAACCTGCCTTAAGGCTGATGGGTGAAAGACCGACCTTTCAGAATAGATGGCGTCGTTTTAAATTAGAATTTCCTGTTCCTTCTGATTATGACACAGACAGTGTAACTGCGACATTTGAGGGTGGCCTATTAACTGTCAAACTTACCAAACTTACTAAGCCTAAGGAAACAACAACAAATCCAGAAGAACCGTCACAAAAGATTGATGAGCGAAAGGGTCTTCAAGAGGGTACTGCAAAAGCTAAAGAACAGAAAAAAGAAACAAATGAAACAACAACAAACCCACCAGAAGAAGCTCCAGGGCCAAAGGAACCCTCACAAAAGACTGATGAGCAAGAGGGCACCCCAAAAGCTAAAGAAGAGAAAGCAGAAACAAAGACTAATGAAGTCTCTGATCAAAACACACCAACACACAAGGAGAAGGATTCAATAACTGAAAAGAGCAAAACAGAAATAGAAGCTAGCATGGACAAAGTGGCTGAGAAAGTGAGGACTAATGGATCAACTGAAAAAACAGATGCAGCAACCTCTAAAGTTCCTAAAACCAAAGATGCAAAGTTTGTTGCAAGATCCAAAACCAGGCTTGTAGATTTCACTCTCCCGAAGGCTCTCTCTAGTCAGGATGAAAATGAAAATGAAAATGAAAATGAAAATGAAGCCCTTGGAGATTCAACCAGAAGTCTTAAGAAGTGGAAGAAATTGGTCGCTTGGGTCATGCTAATCTTATTGGTTGTGGGACTTGGGCTTTATTGTAGAAATACATTTGGATCATCTCAAGGATTCGACTTTGAGGAGATGCTACTATTTCCTTACTGATTTGTGAACATTGCATTATATTATTTTTATTTTCATTTCTGTTTAAATGCATATATCCAATAAAAGAATAATATTTACATATAGTTCAGACTCTGTCAACTGTATTTCAGTTCAATAGTCATGTAGATATATTCTATATTTCATAAACAAACATCTATATTCTCTTTTACTCCATTCCATTTTATTACAATATTAAATATTCAAATAACAATAAGGTAATTTTATCACATTTTGTTTATTTCATCTCATCCATTCCACTCACCATCAGATAGTAAACATAGCCGATTCATTCTAAGGATACTTGGGGGCAAAAAGGGGAAGCAAACGAGAAAATATAATCAAATTTACTTACAACAGGAACAAGAAACCTCAGAGCCCCCACCATCAGTGGCTGACAGATAACTCTGTTCCCAAATATCAGTAGGAACTGCTTTGGCATGAGGAATGTGATGAGGATGTTTCTCTCTCTTGTCTCCCCTGAGCTGCTTAAGACCGTGCTTAAGAGCTGGCAATAAAGCTTCCATACATTCAGCAACAGCATTCGGGTTTCCCGGCATGTTAATGATCTGAATATCGACATATTAAAGACCATAACTTAATCACAAAGCAATCACAAATGTATCAATAAACTGATGGGAAAATTTTGTTGAGAGGCAATGCTCAGGTTCCATTCATTATGCTATCAAAGTAGATATAGAATCTTATGTTTTTTTTGCCTTACCAAGGTGGATCCTCTGATTCCAGCTGCAGAGCGTGAAAGCATTGCCGAGGGAGTCACCTATTTATGCCAAGAAACAACAAGACACAAGAGAATTATATATCACAGGAAACAGTACCAAATCTGTCATAACATTCAAAAATCAGCAAATACCAATTCCAAACTTATCTGAGAAACAACAGAAATGCATGTCATATCAACATAATTAAACTTAAGCAAGCATATAATTGCATCAATCCAAAAGACTGAAGATCAAATCAAGAAAATAAAAGGCTGATCTTCCTTTAAACATACCATAAATATGAATAATTCTACTTGCATAAACTTTTATACAAAAGTTCCTGACTAATGGCCCTTTGTTTTATATTTAGAAAAAATTAATAAATGATTTTTATAAAAAAAAATTAAATACTAAAAGTTTTTGTTAACTCATTTTTTATAAATTAAAAGACTAATTAAAGATTAAAACATATTCAAAATCACATGATTCTTCATAAAGATGTATCTCAAAAATATTTTTTATGGTAAGATTCAAAGTGAAGCGATATTTAGAAATTTTGATATACAAAAAAAAATTATATTAAAATGATGAAATACCTAAAATAACATTTAAGAAAAACTATTTAAACCAATTTTTCAATTGAAGCCTTTTTTTCAAAAATTCTTTTTAATTTTTTGTAAAACAAAAATATGTAACGCTATAAAAATCTTTTTTTTTAAAGTGAAACAAACGGCTCTTAAATCATTTTTTATTTATCATTAAATGAATGTGTTTTAGTTATCACTTCACATCCAATCGCAAGGAGTAGGGGTGTACGTGGGTCGGTTTGGGTTGGGTTTGGACAAACCCAATACCCAATCCATATAGGATACTTCGGTTTAGGTTAGGTAAAATAACCACCCGTTACACCAATGGGCCGGTTTGGGCAAACCCACTAATTTTCGGGTTGGATTGGGTTGGGTAGTGGGTTGTCCAAATAATTTTTCTTTTTATTAATATTAAATAACAAAATGAGGAGTCATCATATTTTTTTCATAAAAATTACTCAACATTTATATTTTCTTTTAAAAAATTAGATAACTTACTTTTACTATCTTTTAGCATCATAAAATAATAAATGATATCATCAATTAATAAAATTATTATAAAATACTAGCAACAAATTAAAGTGGTGTGACATAAAATTGTATTAGCATCAAATATATTAAACAGTGAAACATTCAAAATTAGTTAAAGTCATGATTCACAAAAATACTAAATCTTAAGAGACTAAAATTGCAATAACTAAGATAATATTCATCAAAATCATTAAAATTGTAATAATAAATTTTTGATTAGTGGGTCAATGGGTTTGGGTCCGGTTTTACCCGAAATCCAATTTTTTAATGGGTTTTTTTAGTTTTCAAACCCATGTACACCCCTAGCAAGGAGCTTGCAAATGACAGTTCACAAAAGTAGCATTACTCTAAATTTACAGGCTTCTTTTTTAAAGTCTCATAGACATAATGATAAAAATTGATAGACGGCTGACCAGCACAACTAATCAGTTTAGTAGAGTTCTTTGAACATTAATTTCGTAAATAAAAATGTGAAAAATTCTGAAAGTAAGAATACGAGAAACCACGCCATACTAAAACTATATAACTATTATTTTTAAGGTGACTAACATAAGCATAGCTGCTCATACCTTTAAACTCTCTTGCATCATTACATACAAAAGACCAGGTGTTTCTTTTTCAATCAACTCTTTTGTTGCTTCCGGTGTTACATCTCGTGGGGTAAAGCCAGTCCCACCTTGATTTGCAAAGACAAAAACAATGGAAGTCAACTCAACACGACTACAAGTTTTACTCTTTAGAAAAACTGATAGGTTACATAGAAATGTACCTAGAGTAATTATAAGATCCATGTGTTCATCATCGCTCCATCTTCTAAGAATGTCCTGAATTTTTGCCACATTATCTGGAACAACAGAAGTTGCTACAACCTGGGCACCTCCTAGCCTTTCTGAAGAAGAATTAACAACAGAAACTGCCCTTGGACCACTGTTAAATTAAATTGTAAAGGAGTCAGCAAACTTTGGTGTTAACACCAACTATTAAAAAACAAGCTTGAACTGTCCGGTTGAACCAATCAAAACATGAACCATCTGAGTATCTTGTTCAACTACTCCATATTACAGTATATTGTCTGGCTCAGCTATGGGTTGACCAAAATTATAACTAGTTGAACTAATCAAACCCATGACATAGAGATCTTGCTAGTTTGATATTCAGTTAGGATTTTAAAACGTTGGCAAACAAGCATCATGACCATTTTTTACTTTGAAAAACACATTATTATGTAATCAGATAACTCCAATCAAAATAACTAGCATCATTATGTCACCGAAGGCAAAAATACTAATAAACTTCAAGTAATCTGTCTATTTCGTTCCATTCCATTTCCACTAACTTTGGATTGGGGAAACCTTAGGAGGAATTTCACTTTAATAAATGCAGAAAATTCACACAATAAAGACCACAGGCCATCATCCTTGACCTCTAAGAGTTTGCTTGCATAATTTTTTCCCTATCAACTCAACTTGAAACCAAGATTTCCAACAAAAAGGCTTACAACTTTGAAATCTAGTAACATGCCCAAATAGAAGAAAAAATACCTAACCCCAGGATGACTGAGAGACTGTTTCTGGGGGATAGAGCCACTTGCTCAGTAAAACATTTTTTCTTTTTGTGATTGAATTTACTATTTCTTTTATGGTAATATGTGTAAATTTTGGTAAAAGACTTGACACCCCTGAAAACAACTTGCAAAGCAACAATGGGCAAACAAGCAGTTTAAGAAACAGAGAAAATGAAGAATAAATAAAATATAAAGGAAAGTACAGTCCTATTATTACATGAATGAAACATCAATAAACATCAAGTGTTATACATAAGATAAGTGGGAATTCAATAATATGAAGCCTAAGCTGATGATACCAAGTAGACAAGGCTGATTTCTAAAGTCAATAGTCCACACCAAAAACAGAAGAAACTAAACAGAAATTGTATCTTCTAAACTCCAACTTCAAGATTGTTGCAGAACACTCAGTATATCCAATGCCCCTTTTGGCATTGACTAATATAAAGTTTGCTCTTTACTTTGGCATCAACTTTGTGACCTCTTTCAAACAATGATTAAAAGAGGTGTATCTAGATGCCATTCAGCCTTATCCAACTGGGAAAATGATTTGTCAATTATGATAACACCAGATGATATAACTTTTTCAATAGCATACAAATGATGTATAGTACATGAGATATCATATACATATCTAGCTTTATAGAGATCAAATGCTGTAATAAATGCACTTTAATAAATGCCAAAAATTCACAAATGAAGACCACGGCTTGCTAGCAGAACTTTTTTCCTAACGAATCAACTTGAAACCGAAAGTTCCAGCAGAAAAGGTTACGAGTTTGAAATCTAGTAACATGCCCAAATAGAAAAATAAAAGAAAGAATACCTAACCTATGATGACTAAGAGACTGTTTCTGGGGTGTAGAGCAACTTACTCAGTGAAACATTTTTTTCTTATTGCGATCAAATTAGCGACCTCACTTAGTAGGATAAGACTTGGTTGTTGTTGTTGTGATCAAATTTGCCCTTTCTTCCATGAAGATATGTGTAAATTTTGGTAAAAGACTTTAATAATGGGCAACTTGCAAAGCAATAATGGGCAAACAGGCAGTTTAAAAAAGAGAGAAAATGAAGAATAAACAAGATGTAAGAGGAAAGTACAGTCCTGTTACATGCATAAAACACTGACAAACCTCAAGTGTAACACATAAGATAAGTGGAAATTCAATAATATGAAACCTAAGCTGATACCACGTTAATAAGGCTGGCTGATTTCTAAAGAAAATAGATCCGTGCCTAAAGCAGAAGAAACTAAACAGAAATTCTTATCTTATAAAGCTCAAACTTCGAGACTGTTGCAGAACACTCAGTACATCCAATGCCCCTTTTGGCATTGACTAATATCAAGTTTGCTCTTCAGTTTGACATCAACTTTGTGGCCTCTTTCAAATAATGATTAAAAGAGGTGTATAGAGATGTCATTCAGCTTTATCCAAATGGGAAGAAGATGATTTAACAACTATGACTACACCAGATCTAGCCTTATTAAGGACAAACGCTGTGTTGCTTCATTCCTCTAGTAGCACAGAAAAGTTCTCTTTGATTTGAAGGAGTACACTAGATGCACCCAATTAACAAGTAACAACAAAAACTCATGGCTAGCCTTGTAAGACAAGAACAAATATGTGGAACATGGCTAATAGCTCATTAACATTTTTTTAAATCATGTAATTTACCAGTTTGTTTCTTAAAAAAATGATGTCCAGTGAATTAGAAGCACCGAGAAGTTGCTTCATGTGGAAGTGCAAAAACTAGTACTTTAGCTTTTAAATATTCCTCATAAAATTGGTTTGCAAACTATAAAAATAAATTATTGATCTATGCTTGTTTAACAATGAAATCCAAATGGGTTACAAAAATGCTTAGTCCTGATCTTCCTCACTGTGCATCTTTCTTTGTTTGCGCAAACCCAGATAATAATATAAAACGAAAGTCAACAATACCTTCGATCTGGGCCAGCCCCTGCAGCAACTGTGTCACTTACTGTAAGAATAGCCACTCTGAGGTCAACACCCCCGGAAGAATCTGTAGTTACTTTATCTGGTTTAATTCCTGGCAAAGCAGAGGTTGGGTCTGATGATGTATGATTCTTGCCAAAACTCACAGGTTTTAGGTTGGAAATTACGATAGCTGCCACTGGGGTCCCAGCAGATACAACACGGCCTGTTGCTGGAAACTCCAACAAGGCATTAGCTGACTTCATGCTAAGTAGTCGACTACTCCTCTGATGACCAGTGCTTTCGGCAACAAAACTGAAATTCATTGGCAAGAAATAAAACTCGTTCGTCTATGAAACCCAGTCAAATATAGTCATAGCAATTACGCCTCTGGAAAACAAGTAAATACACCCCCCAAGAAAACACGTGCCATAAAGAAAAAATATCTGTACATATATTCTTCTGACTAAAACCTCAAAAATGCAATTCATCATTAACTTACCCAGGGCTGCCTGTTCCATCATTGTGAGTCCATATAACAGTGGCACGATGATATTCTGGTCTAAATTGATCTGTCTTTATGGGCTGTTGAAGCCGAGCTTGCACCCTGCACAGAAATGAATGAATGAAATCCTAGAGAAAGCAAGTATGACATCTCAACAAGAAGTGTCCTTTAGAAGTTTATGTGACCTCAGATGATGAGGATTAGTCCAACCAGCGAGATGGCGTATAGCAGGGACCACAAAAAGATGAAAGCAAACTGAAGAGCTGACGGGATTTCCCGGTAGCCCAAAAGCTAGAATTTTACTTTCTGTTGATTGAGAACCAATCTCTGCAAAAGTAAATGGCTTGCCTGGTTTAATACACACCTGAAAGAGAGATAATCTTGAGTTAAGATAACATGATTTATAAAATCACACCCGCCAAAGTAATAGATAAAATTTTACTATTTCTACAACTGCATGAATACAACATGCAAAATTTGCACCACCAGACCAATTACAGGAACGCAAGAATAACCAACAAGAATCAAATAAAATGGTGGCATAACCTTATCAAAATGAACCTTTCCTCGCTTTTCAAGCAAAGGCCTAATAAAATCTTTGTCTCCCATCGAAACACCTCCTGAAGTTATGAGAATGTTAATTCCAGAAGCAAAAGCCTTATCCAAGATCCTTCCTTGGCAATCTTCATCATCTTTAGCAATACCAAGGTCCACAACTTTGCATTGATGCTGTACCGCGGCTGCCAGAAGCATGGCACGATTAGAGTCCCTAATCTGCATAGGATCTATATATTAGCTTATGTTCGTTTTAATTACATTTACCAACAAAAACCTGTAAACAACATCTAAAATTCAAACATATAGCCAACAAATGGTTAGTTGAGTAACATGGTAAAAAAAGTAAAATGTTGTACAACAAATTTTGAATAATACATGCATATATGTACATAGTAAGAAATTCATATCCAAATTCATAATAACTATAACATTTTTGTTCCTGCTAGGCATCTTCACAAAAATATAATGAACTCGTCAGACATGTGCTAGCCTTCCATAACAATACCTGACCACGACCCAAATGCCCAATAGATGGCTCTACAAGCTCATCGCCGGTAGAAAGAACAGCAACAGTTGGAGTAGGATACACCTGCATCAACAAAAAATTTCAAACATAAATATAAAAGAGCACACGTAAGTGCCTCTGTGCAGTAGAACCCAGGTTCCATCATGGAAGAAACTAGATCGTCTATAGATTCAAGGAACTCTCGAAACAAAATACCTTTACTGTTGTCACACCAACTGTAGCAAGCAAGCCAATCTCAGAAGCACCTAATATTTCCCCCGATGTTAAGACCACTTCATCTTTCTCAATATCAACTCCCTGTCAATGAATACTTTTTCGATGAACCGCAAAATTATAGATCACCAAATACACCAAAATGTCCACATGATAATACAAACAAAAGAGAACATTGCATTAATGAAGAATGAACCTCCGTTAATATTGTCACACGTGATTATATAATATAACTTATGGACATGGTAAATATCCCTAAGCTCTAAACCCTAAAACATAACACATGTGACCCTAAACCCTAAACCCTAAAATGTCAATTGTATATTAGTGAATAATGTTTAGGATATAGGGTTTAGTTTGTGCATGCCAAGTATATCATTATAAAACCTCCAAAACAATGTACTAGTATGTGGTTATACAGTATACCTATATAAGCTAAGAAGCCCCCGACACTTGTGATTGAAGGTCTGAGTCTGGAATCATGATAATACGGACACGACACTAACACATGTGAATACATTATTACTGGTTGGTGTGTGGTGTAATAATACACACACGACACAAACACACATTTGAGTCCATTGTTATTGGTGTGGCATCTGGTGTCCTTATACATGGTTCATAACTTGTAAACTCAAAATTACGAACATGGTTAAACTACTCTATAGAAGTGATAATAAACAAACACACACCACCGGGCGTATATCATTGCCTTGTATGGTTTTCACCAAAATCTTGACCCTTTCAACCTCATCTGAACTATTGTTGACTTTTTCAGTATCTTCAACCTGAACAACCGCATCAGCACCATCCGGTATAGGTCCTGAACCAACACACAAAACATCACAATCACAAAATAATATTTAACCTATCTTACCAAACTCCAACGATCGCAATCAATTAAAACTGAATGCGAAGATTATTGAACAGTAAAACTAAACTAAAAACACCTCCGGTGGTTACATAAGCGACAGTTCCGGGAACGACGGTAACACCAAACGCATCGTCGCCGGCTCTTGATTCAGCAATCACCGGGTATTCTCCAGGCCCGTCTGCAGCTATAACCGCATAACCGTCCTGTTCCAACAATAAAAGCCCAAGCCCAGGCCCAACCGAGTTTAATTTTTATTAGTGGAGTGAGAAATAAATAAAAATAGAGGAAATAAGTGAGGGTTTTGAAAAACCTTGGTGGAAGCGGGGTAAGGAGGTAAAGGATCAGGAGCGCGAACTTCTTGTGCCAAGACCTTGCCAAGGGCGTCGTGAAGTGAAACGGAAATTGGGGGAAGACGTTTAGCGGCGTTAAGAATCGTTTGGAGAGCGTCAGTAACGGAGATCATTGTTTTGATGGATTATTTTTTGGGGTCGCGTCCAATGTGACAGATACTGATACTGATACTGATACTGTTGCTATCTATTTTTTTTTTTTTTGTATATTTATTTTCTCATGTATATTTGCGTAAGGTAAGAAGAGGCGTGAATTAAAAGGAATGTCTTAGGGGGAAAGAAGAAGAGATGACTGTTGTCTCTTCAATTGTCCAGGAGTCGGGAAATTTAAGGGTACCAAAAAATTTTCCATTTTCAGGAGATTTGTGCTTACTATTTCTTTTTTTTTAATTTTGATATTTAGATTTTTTAAATAAGTTTAATATTTTATAGTATTTTATAATTTTAAGTAAAATGTACATTTTTATTAAAATAATATTTATTTATTTTTTAAACTGAATTTGATCCTAGTCATTATCCTTCAAATTTCTCTTTGACTTACTAGAAAGATATTTTTTGTTTAAGTTTCTAACTACTACATTATTTTCTGTTTGACTACCGTTTAATTAATATTATTGGCTGGTTGGTCAGAAAAAACATGTTTAACGTGTCTATTCTCATGTTTTTGCTTGATATAAAAAAGATTTTTAATGTATCTAAAAAATTAAGTGAATATTTTTAAATTTTATATAGTTTAAAATAGAATTGAATATTAGGTCGATTTGGTTGGCTTGAGTTGGGCTCGCGCTTAATACGTTAAAACGGTCTAAGTCATGAATATAATTGTTAGATCCGATTTCAACTGAATTTTAATACGGTTTAGTCGAATTTGATTTAACTGATTTGTTGATTAAAATTGATCAATTTGTTCGATTAATTATATTTTAATACTTTTAAATAAAGTAATATTTTAAATATAAATTTTGGATATTCGAATATGATAAATGACTCAATTTGATTTTTTTTAAGGTCTAAAATTTATATTTAATAATGTTTTATTTGAAGGTCCATACACCCCTCATATACGAAAATACAATTTTGAACGCACCAAAATCACAAAAAAAAAATTGAAAGTGTCGTTCTGAAAAGTGTTATTCTTAAAAAATCAAAAATCGATGCAAAAAAATGTAATAGAAATTATCACCAATCATTGTTATGACATACATTAAAAGCTTTACATTATATAGATAATTGTTAACGTAAATCTAACAATACATTTCATGATCAAATACGACGTGTCAACATTTTTAGAATATTTCTGATCGATCTCACAGTCTTCGCATCCACCTCGATCATACATTTTATTTCGTAACGCGATATGTATTTAACATAACATTAAAATCTTCATGTGCCTTCAGCTCTAACTTGTTGAAGTGTATCTTCTCTTAGTTATCAATCAATAGTGAATGATAATAGAGCTTCAGAACTCTTTGATTGACAAGATACAAAAATTTTAGTATGGATTTTAGATAGAAGAGATAGGTGATCTATGTGAACCTAAATTCAAGAAGGGGTTTCTCACCGTTGAAGTAGACAAAAGCGA
Organism: Lathyrus oleraceus; assembly: GCF_024323335.1. Taxonomy (NCBI): domain Eukaryota; kingdom Viridiplantae; phylum Streptophyta; class Magnoliopsida; order Fabales; family Fabaceae; genus Lathyrus; species Lathyrus oleraceus. The sequence goes on along the minus strand of NC_066580.1, from coordinate 38,600,201 downwards.
TACATGAATATTGAGACATTTTGTGTGTGATTGTATTAACAATATGAAGGACATCAATATTTATACAAGTACTAGGTCAACATGGACCTTAGAAATTTAATATTATCTTATAGGATATCCCGGAGATGTACTTCTGGATACACCCAATTTCGTATAGTAAAATTAGAGTGTGTGCAAAAATTTAGTTTCGAATAAATCCTTGTGAAATTTATTTTTATAGAAAATTAGGTGTGTCCGCTAATGTGTTTTTGGATCCCCTTGTACTCTTCACACAAAACTTGTTATAGAAACAAAACCTGATGTAAAACACAAAAAGATAGAAAAATTTAGAAAACTAAAATATACATTAAAATGTACGAAAATGTATACATTTTATATCGTTAATATCAACTCACTGCAAATAAAATATGTGTCACCACTTAAATACATTGTTAGATGAAAATTAAAATATATCAAAACATGTTATATATATATTGTTTATTTAATTATCTTTCAATGTCACTCAGCTTGTTGAATTCTTGCATCAATATCTAAAAAGTAATTCGGCCAAGTTCCAGCTTCCTTTGTTGAATGGGATGTCCATTCTAGTGATATTTATGGAATAGGTGTAGCGGTGTATTCGTCGCTATATGATTTATCGATTAAACCATAAGCAAAGCATACAAATGAAATTTCGAGTCGCCACCGCACTTTTATTTATCCAAAGGACTGGCTAAAAAGCGAACAAAAGCCTAAGAAGTTTTACACGTAGAAAACTAATAAAAAGATCAGAGAGTCTGGGTAAGGGGTAAATTACGCAATGGGAAGGTGTTAGGCACCCATCACGTCCTAGGTACTCCTAGGGAGCCCTTTTCACACTTGTTGTAAAAGATTGTTATTTGTTATGACATAAGTATTGTGCAAACATGATTGGGATGATGAGAAAAGAATGTACATTTTATTGGGTTTGAACGGATGAATCCGTTGCCTACGTACCTTCCATCAAAGGTAAGGATCAAAACGCCGTAGTTCGGCTAAAAGATTTCCAAAAAGTTGGTGGATTCAATTTTAAACAATAGCACTGAGGCTTTTCATTATCAATGGGAGAACACTCGAGCAAAACCAACATCCACCATGTGAGGATAGCTTCGACGTACTAGAGGGGTTAACCCTGTTTTCAGTACGGAAGTCTTACTGTCGACTCACTAAAGATAAGGTGAGGTTTACATCAACCACAATGATAATTGAAACCTATGGCTAATGCATGAAAAGATTAACAATGGACAAAGCCAAAACAAGTGAATGGGTGAAGTTAATTGATTGTGATTTTGAAAATGGAGTCAAAGTATGATTAAGATTAATTCAAAGAAGTATTATGAAATGGAGTTTGAAAAAGGTCAAGGACTTGGGGTCCAGGTTTTTAGTTTGAAAAAACATGAAGATGTTTGCACAATATCTATGTCGAGTTTGAAAGTAATGTGTGAAAAGGTTTAGGACATAATGGGGATGAATGGATGAAGATGGATAGTAAAACTTCTTAGAAAGTTCACCTCTTGAAATCATATAGGAGATGATTCAAGTGTGTCCTTTGGAATAAGCAATGGATAATAACAAACAACCAAGAAAGTCAACAAAAGCGGATATCGGATGCCAATCACTGGGCTTATACCAATCTCCTAAAACAGAACGGGATATCAGAAGCCACTCAATGGACTTACACTAATCTCCTAAAACAAAAAGAAACTTGGATACCGGATGCCAATTTGTCTGGACTTATACCAATATCCAACATATGATCCTAGGAATACAAATGCCAACTTGCAGGGACTTATAATTGTATCCTCACATACAAACAAACAAAACAATATGTGATCATAGGAAAGCAAATGCCAACTTACAGGGGCTTACAATTGCATCCTCTCATAAACAAACAGAAGCAAAACATGGATGTCAGATGCCAATTTATCTGGGCTTACTCTAACCTCCACAGTATGGTCCTAGGAATACAAATGCCAACTTGCAGGGACTTACAGTTGTATCCTCACATACAACAAACAAAACAACATGTGATCATAGGAAAGCAAATGCCCACCTGCGGGGACTTACAATTGCATCCTCACATATAATCAACAAATGCAACAGGCAAAGATAAGATGAGTGGCCAAGGTGATGGTCTTATACTCACTTCCATATCATAGGAGCAATGGCCAATGAATGGTCTTACAATTGTCCTCAATGGGTAAACAGCAATGATAAGTCACAAAGACAAATGAAATGATTATGCATTAATGAGCAATAAATGATGATGAGTGCATAAAGCATGCAAGCAAACATGTGCATATGAAACAACAAGCAATCAATGAAGTCAATCAGCACACACTATAACCAAACAAGGAGGCTCATACAAAAGGGTTAGGCATTGAAGCCAACTGGAATAGGGTCACAGGAGCTCTTAACCTTGTCATTGAGGGGGCTAAGGTGAAGCAGATGAAAGGAGATGAGGGGTGTGCCTCATTGCTCTTATCCCTGGTCAGGGAGAGCATTTGAATATCAGAAAGTGTGGGAGTTCAGAAAGTGGGAACTCTCTCCACATGTTATTGACTCAATAGATCTTGGGTTTGGATCTCAATGCTACAACCATGTAATGGGAGCAAGGAGAAGACTCACAGAATAGTAGGAGATAGGTTGCTTATCTCTTTGATCTACCAATTGCCTTATTTAAATGACTTTTCCTGCTTGGGACAAATATAAACATACACAAGCATTGCCTCTTAAGGAGGACTTCAGACAGTTGCCTGGCCAAGTAACAGGCCAGGTCTTCCAGACTACATGAAGAATAAGGAATTATACCTCAATGCAAATTGCTATAAAGCAAAGCAAAGCAAGTTCAAAGAACTAAGCAACTAATGGTACCTGAAATAGTCAAACAGATCAGTACACAATTCAATAGTTTAAATCAGAAGGAGGTAGAAACCAACAATCAAAACAGACAGTCAAATGTGCAAAGCACAAGACTCAAATCATATGAGTCAAGCCACCTACAAAACCAAGAGGTTAGCTCATGATAAACAAATAAACTCAATCAACTTGTAAAAGTTTCTTTGAGGCAATTGCTTCTCAACCTGAAAACATGAACTCAATCATAAGCCACAGGACCACTAGGACAAGCCTAGGGTCAAAAATGAATGAGAAAGCCAAAACAGCAAGTGATATCCAATCAAAATCAAATTCAAACATTTAAGAAGCAAACCCAATTGGTCTCAAGTTCATATCATGCATCATCATCATTTCATAGGCAAAAGAAGTCAAAGCATGGCAAATGAGAGCTCATAGAAGTCAACAGCAAGACTTAGCTCAAAACCAAACATAAACATTTCAAAAAAAAACCAAATAATTCATGCTCAATCACAATCCATAACATGACATGCATATAAAATTTCAGCTCATTTGGATCATGGGAAGATAGTCAATGAAAATCAGAAAGTCAAAGCAATTTTAGGCATGCTCAAAGAAGTCAACCAAACATGTATCAACTTCAAAAATTCATAAGTCAGTGATAACAAATGATAAATGAATGGGATCAACACCATGGCAAAGCTTAGTATGTCTACTAATCACATGTAAAATTTCAAATTCATCCAATAAAGTATGAGAATTTCACAAATGAAATGGCAACATGTATCACACAAGTCAACATTTTGGTCAAACAGGATAGAAAATCTCAAACAATTAGGAAATGCCACAATTAATTCCAAGAAAATTCACACATAAACTAGACATACAAGAGTAGGTTCATGCAAAAAATCAGATCAATTGGAGGTCAGGAAGCATGGTAAATAAAATCATGAAATTGCACATCAATGGTGTGACACAAATTGTCACACCCTAATTCAAAAATTCATAACTCAATGACCAGATAAGATAAATTCACAAACTCTACACCAAAATCACCATGAGTGTGTCTAGTTTGTGTACAAAAAATTTCAGATCAATTGGATAATGCATGACTATTTCACAAAGGATTTGGCAAAGGGTACAAAATAATGACACATGAACAAAACCCTAATACCATTAAAGATTCGACCATCCAAAAAATCAGCAAAAATCATGATAAAATACTAGACATCAAGCAGAGCACAATGGAAAAAATTTCATGAATTTTGGATTTAATATGAAGATGTTATGAAATCAAACATAAAAATTTCATCAAATCATGAAAAACAAATTCGCCCAGAAATCAACAGCAAGCATACCATTCAACTCATCTCACTAAACACAAACCAAATCTAACCTTAATTTCCATGGAAACAAACTAACAAGAAAGATCAAAGCATAAGCATATTCACATGCCAAACTTTAAGACACCATAACTTTTGAAATACTCGATCATTTTTCATGGTTTAAAGCTCAAAACAATCAGCACATTAAGATCCACAATAAGCATAGCATGGTTTAGAAAAACAAGTGAATCGAAAACTGACCAACTTGGAAGCACAGTGATGAAATGGATGTTGTTTGGTCGTTTTGTGATGAAACAGTGGGAGCTTCAGCTTTGCTTTGATGAATGGCCAAAAGATTTCGACCCAAAAAGGCTCAAGATAGCTTTAAACAACACCTGCCATGGAAGAGTTCTTTGAAAACAGTCTGTGTTCTATGCTTCCAGTTGGGAAATGGTGCTTCAAATAGGCTCAAGAGTGATGGTAAATGATAAAGCAAACAAGTTAGCTCGTGGTTCTTTGGAAGTTTTGGTCAGAAAATGCAAAATGAGAAAATGGAGATTTGAGAGAAAATGAAATATTATGTGTGATTGATGGTTGCTGCTAGGGTTGGAATTCTCAGAAAAAGTGTTTATATACATCTGTTTTACCTTGGCTAGTGGAATACTAAACAAGTTTATCACAAATGAACCAAATTTGCCAATTGCTAATTTTGAACCAAATGCACATGGAGGTGTGTGTTCTGCCCGAGTTTGGGCCTTGGGCAAGTGTCAAATGTCATTCCAAAATGTTTCCAATTGGCCAAAAGTGTTAGAAATGGCTATTTCAAAAAGTCAACTTTTCACCATACTTTAAAGTTAATTAAGACAAATCCAAAAGGGCCATTTTGAATGGTGAAGTTTTGGTGCATGAGAATGACATTTTTGGAAAGAGGAGGTTAAATATGACTTGTAGGAAAAAAACCCCACCAAATTTGGCCAAATGGTTTGAGAGATATGGCCTTTTGAAGTTCACAAATTTTTGAAATTGAATTGATCATATCTTGCCAACCATACATGGGAATTGAGTGTTCTTGGACTTTTTGGAAATGGGAGAACAAGATCTTCAACTTTCATGTTGGGCAAAAATTCATTTGAAGCTTGTATCATGATGTAAGTTTAAGATCAAGAAGTTTCCATTTTTGGCAAATTTGAATTACAGGTCAACTTTCTATTTTGGGAAATTTTCTGTTTGACTTCAAATTCTTCCATGATGAGGTTTGGCATGATGTATGAGGCTTATATGGACATGAATGAGACCCCTCAGACCAAATTCCATCATCAAATCACTGATTAAATCCACAGTTGACCAAGTTTGACTTTCTAGGGTTTTGCTTGACTGAAGCACCTTCTGATGAATTCCAAACCCTAATTCCTTGATATTTTGATTCCAAATGATGTCATAAGATGTATGAACTCTTGATTATTGATCATGGTGCCCAAATTCTGCAAGAATGGCCACCATCCACTGAAATGCTTGACTTTGACTGATTTTTGACCTAATTGCTGATGATTGCTTCAGCTGCAAGTAACATGGTTAGATGACAATATTTTTGTACTTTTTGGTTAATAAACATATGAAAAGCAAAGATATACAAATGCAAAACATGCTTGGTGATCAAGAATCAACCTCACAAGGCAACCTACCCACTAGGAGGGAAGCTAGGGCATGCAATGATCCTTGAGGCCATGATATGATATGATATGGGCCATGAGGGATCTTAGGGCCCAAAATTGGGGTCTTACAGATGCCCCTATTTAAGGTCATTCTAGCCGGAGAAGTGAAGTTTAGAAATCTTCATCTCGACGCGGTAGAATGGGCTTAAATAACAGTAATGAGACAAATTTTGGTCCCTAAGAGAACTCATGATGCAAATGTATGTATGCAAAAGACACAAATTCTGTGGGGAACATGATTCACACAGAAGAAAAGACGATCCATCGGAGTAGTACACTCACCAGGAACAGAGACTCTACAGGACTCTAGTTAGGGATAAACAAAACTGACATAGCGTGAACAAGACACGACTCTGATTAGGGAAAAAAAATCAAACTGGGGAACTCACTGGGGAGTGAAGGACTCACACTGGGGAAAAGAAAAATTCCAAAGGAAAATAAATCCATTGGAGAGACACAAGCTGACTCCTGGGGAGAAGCAACAAGAAAACTTCACTGAGGAAGCACCAAAGAAAATGAGGTGTTACCGGGTATAAGGGTAACAAAAATCAGGAAGGAACACCAAGGATACCGGGTTGTAGGTATGTAACAGGTGACCGACCAAAGACGTGAATTGGTGTGTGTTCCAAAACACTCATCATCCTGAAGAGAGCGAAAGCAAACTTGTTTATAGGATGGATATTTGATTCTGTAAAGAATGCAAATCTTACTCAGTTGGGGAAACAAACAAAGTATTCGACAAAAGAGTGCATGAGATATATTATCTATAGCCGTCAAAACATAGATAATGTACTCGCATGGAAAGTTATCCTGAACCGGGTTGTAGGTTGTTTATAGGATAAGATCCGAAATCGTGAATTGGTTTGTGTTCCAAAACACTCATCACCCTGAAGAAAGCTAGAACAGCAGACTTGTTTATAGGATGGACATTCGATTCCGCAAGGAATACGAATCTTGCTCGACTGGGGAAGATCAACAAAGGATTCCAACTAAAGAGCGCATGAGATATATTATTCATAGCCGTCAAAACGTGAATAATAACCTCGCATGGAAGATTATCCTTAACCGGGTTGTAGGTTGTTTATAGGATAAGATCCGAAGACGTGAATTGGTTTGTGTTCCAAAACACTCATCACCCTGAAGAAAGCTAGAACAGCAGACTTGTTTATAGGATGGACATTCGATTCCGCAAGGAATACGAATCTTGCTCAGCTGGGGAAAATCAACAAAGGATTCCAACTAAAGAGCGCATGGGATATATTATTCATAGCCGTCAAAACGTGAATAATAACCTCACGTGGAAGATTATCCTTAACCGGGTTGTAGGTTGTTTATAGGATAAAATCCGAAAAGTAAGGCATCGGGATACCAGAATAGGTATATAATGATGACCAATTAAAAGGAGCAACAGACATTACCAACAAGAGGGTGAATGAAAGAAGACTCGCTGAGGATTCACTGATGAAAATCAATGATCCGGGGAACACAATCACTAGCACAAGGTGAAAGGACCCACTGGGGATAAAATTGCTAGCATACGGCAATTATCCACAAAAGACTTGCTGGGGATATAAGTGCTGATCTGAGCAACTTATCCGAGCAAAGGAAAGTCATCATCAAGAACTAGATGAAGATAACCACAAGGGGGAAATTGTCATCGGTTGGGATGAACAACAAAGTTAACTCTGCAAGTGGAGAAAACGGGGTTTATAACTACCGGTTTGTAGGTAGAAAAACCGCAAAGATAGGACTTACGACTGCTGGTTTGTAGGCAGAGGGCCAAAAGGTGGGGATGACCACAAAATTAGGGTTTACATCTACCGAATACGGGGTAGAAGACCAACAACTCCACGTGGGGATAAAATAAATCACAAATCCGCACGGGAAACCAAGATAGGGTTTATGACAAACGACAAACTGCTGAAGAACAGGAAAATAGGATTTACGACTACCGGCATGAGGGTAGAAAACCAACAACTCTGGCTGGAGAATAAAAGGTATATAACCACAAATTCTGTTAAGAAAGCCAGGAAGAATAGGACTTATAGCTACCGATATGAGGGTAGAGGCCCAAAGATACTCCGTTGGGGATCAACCCGCTGGGAAGCACAAGACATTTGACAAATAGCCGATTCGGGAATAATCCGAAAAGACAAACTGAATTAAGACACGTCCTAATGAGGATGTAACTCAAATAGGAAAATCCATCCCAATATATGTGTTGGGAGGAAACGGAAGAAACCGTCATCCACGAGGATATATCTCGGTGGGGAACTGCAGAAGGAAAGACAACATTTTCTGCTTACGGGCTTGACTCTATATGGAGAGATTTTAAACACCCGACATCTGCTTGGGGAGATCTGTAAAGAAATCTATACCACCATAGCAGGAGACACGACAAACAAAAGATATATGGCAAGAAATGCAACATGAATATCTGAATGTTTTATGAATATGCATGAATATGCGTGATTTATGTTTGATGAATGCTGACAAAACAAACAATTCTAACACAACAGGTTCGGGAATCAAACGCCCGGTATTACACTTCCAGGGGAAAAAACCAGCTGGAGAGCCAATCTGCGGAGATCTTCATGCTGTAAAGCAAAGATCTGCGAGTACTGCTGAAGAAGCAGAGGATCGAAGATATCAGGAAACAACCCAATCAGGGTACAGAAAGTCACAACGGGCAAAGCAGCCACCAAGACAAATCTGTAAGGGAACAAGAGAAGAACCCAAAATATATCTGCAAGGGATCCCAGTGTTAACTGAGAAACAAAAGTGCGTTGCACAAGCACGAACTGCTGTAGAAGCAACTCCACATAACTCCGCTGGGGGACAACCCACTGAGGGAGAATGATATCATCCAAATAGAATCTAACTGCATAAGCAACTCTACTGGGGAAAACTGTCGGCTACTCTCTTGGGGAACAACCCACTGAGGGAGGACAGATCAAACAAGTAGATTCTGCAACGAACCACACTACTTGGGGAGAATACATAGCAAACTGATCACAACAAGTAGATTCTGCAATATAAGCCACTCTACTGGGGATCACAAATAGTCAGGAAATCAATCCGTTCTCTGGATGCTAGAGCCATCATCCAACCATATAGGGGATTGAAGGAGTATTCAGCAGGCGAGGCTGCCACAACAAACACTCTGCAGACTATGCTGAGGAAAAGATGGTTGCAATAACTGGAATATCAACCCGATCAACCATCGAGTAGGAAAATAAATCCTGCTCTGCTGAAGAGAAAAAACTCTGATGGAGAGATAGCAACAATTCCACAGACGACCTCGCCGGGGAAAAGGTAAAGTACTGGGTATCAACCACTGACTTACCGAGTCTTCAAAAAGAAAACGATCGTGCTGAGGAAACAGACAAATCCGCTGGCAACTGCACTGGGAAGAGTGATAACAACTCTGCTCTCAAATCCGATGGGGATATCAATAATAGCTCTACTCATGACTGTGCTGAGGAGACAAATAAAGTCTGGGGCATACGACCCACTGGAGAAAATGACGGGGCACAAAGATGACAAACCATCAACCGCCGAAACTTCACAAGAAAACACCCATGCTGGGAAAACTGCTGCTGGAGAAAACGAAGTCTTCAACAACACTCTGCTTGCGACTGTACTGGGGAACAACCCCAACAACAACTTTGTTTGAGGAACAGCCTCAACAAAGATCTGAAGAAAGAAAATACCACCAAACCAGGAATATGAACAAATGTCATACCTGTTGGAAATCATGCCACCCTTGGGAGAGCACTGAGATATTCTTGAGTATCCTTTCAATCTTGTGAACGTTCACTTTGTTTAAAACAAAGATTTTGAAAAAATTGATTTGTTTAAAACAATGATATTTTATCAATTTAAAACATGCAAAACATTTGTTGAATTGAAACAAATAAGAGTGCGAATAATTGGATAAAAAGCTCAAATTTATTTGATGGAATGGTAGTCTGCAAATGGCAAGACTCCATAGATCTGTACAAATTTGAAATCAGTGATATATATTGGAAGAGGGCTACATTGAACATAATGATCCTTTCTCTACCAATTTGAATCTCGATGTATCCGAAGCTTCGGTTGACGACGAATCGAGAATCTTCTGACGAAATGACGACTGATGAACCAGAAAGTCTTGTCAGGATGCAGTTACTTGCCAAATCCCTAATTTTTGCCTAGATTGCCCCAGGGTGAGGTACTCAATCTAGCGGGATGCAAATATATCTCTTTTTTCAAGTCTCTAATTTTTGCCTGGATTACCCTTGCGGGTTCTCCACCGAGACGCTCATTTTTGCCTAAGTCGCCCTTTCGGGTTTTCAACTTAGCGAGCTATTCTTTTTTTTTTTTTTTTTTTTTGCATATACTTTTTTTTTTAGGCAAAGTATCTCTTAACTGCATCTGAGTTCACAGGACGAGTGAAATCCTCCCCATCCATTGTTGTAAGCATCAAAGCTCCGCCTGAAAATGCTCTCTTAACAACATATGGACCCTCGTAGTTTGGAGTCCACTTGCCCCTGGAATCGGGCGCGAAAGACAAAACTTTCTTGAGCACAAGGTCACCTTCTCGGAACACACGAGGCTTGACCTTCTTATCGAATGCTCTCTTCATTCTTTGCTGATATAACTGACCATGGCACATGGCAGTTAAACGCTTCTCTTCGATCAAATTCAGTTGGTCATAACGACTCTGAATCCATTCAGCATCAGTCAACTAGGGACTTGAGGGTATAAATTTTCTTTTTTCCCTTGGAAAAATTTTGAAAAAAAATTTTCCTGGTTTTTGATTTTTTCTTATTTTTCACCCTCTTTCTTCTTCTTTTTCTCTTTTTTTTTTTTTTTTTTTTCGATTGCATTTGCAATGCCCCAGTTTGACTGTTCTGCTGATTCTCATGATACAGCTGAATGAGCTTCTCTTTGTGCTCAAGAAGGCGGGTAATCTCGTCAGGAACCCCTTCAACATCATCTTCCTCTGCTTCAGATACAAGGACTTCGAGATTGGGAGATGACGTTGGATCATTATGTTCAATGGGTTTAGAAATCCCTGCATAATGATTCTGGATAATGAAAAGCTTTTGTATTTTAAACAAGCAAATCATTTATGCAGATGAAAAAGCTGTTTTCTTGTTTTTCATGGTTTTTTGTGATCACTGATTTCATGCAAAAGCAAAAAGTGAAAACAAAGGAAAAACAAATGTTAAACAATGCATTAATTGAATGAAAACATCATTGTATATATGCTTTGCCAACAATGTCATCACTTCTCCTTTTGGCATGGGAGAAGGGTTTCAAACAAAGTGAACAAATCACGCTGACTTATGAATGACCGTAGGAACATCCACAGCGACCCAATTGTGGCAGACACCACCAGGAATGATGAAATTGTTCAGATCTTCTGCATCCTCTTCCAGAATAGCAGCAACTTCCTCTTCAGGTTGATCATCATGGATGAATCCTCCACTCGTGAACAAATCTTGCTCATTATATGCCCCAGAACAGTAGCCAATGCCAGCCCGGGATTGGTTAACCAGGAATAAATCCATCAACAACACTTAGTCTGGCAAATATCTCTCTGAGTTCACAATCCTCTTGCTCAGGATGATCCATCAATCTTGAAGAATCGGCTCTGGTATAGTACCGGTAAAGTGCGTCTTCAAAATAAATGAAGATCGCAGGGTCAGACCACAGGACGGGAGACCGGAACAAAACACCTGCTTATGCAAATGATGCATGAAGTGTTTATGCATATGCTTGTTTTTTATATCAAAGGAACCCGAGGGTTTTATTTGCAAACTTTGAAATATTTAAGCATTTTGATCATACATGAGAATATCTCATCAGATATATCAGGTGAAAAAAATTTCCCGGTTTTTTCATGTTTGAAAATTTTTGCAAATAAACCCTTTAAGTTCCTTGAAAATTTTCCTTTTTCTGATGACATGAAGTGCGGATGAATGCGTGAATGTATGAATGCAACAAACACACTTAAGGATCAAGCAAAGCACACCAGACAAAGGTCGTGGGAAAGCTCTATGTATCCCTAATATCAATCATCCATTTTGGTGGATTTAGGTTTTCACCTTATCGACACCCAAGTTCCATTGATATTAACGGTACATGAACCGGCTCAAACATCCTTAATATCAACCAGCCGCTTTGGTGGATTTTAGGTTTTACACCTGATCCGGGATCCATTGATATTAACAATGTTTGAACGACTCAACCACGAATCACGGGTTTGTTGAGAGTCACGAGCATGGGGTCTCGGTTAAGAACCACCCAAAGGGAGTGTACTAGGGTTTAAACCTGCCAGACATGTTCTATCAGAGGTTCCCATAATCATCGTTCCATCTCTCGAATATTATCGGAGGAACGAATACTCGTATTCCAAGAATATTCTCAAGAGAAACTCTCATGAGTGTAGTATCGCGTGACAATCGTATCAGAACTGACATCTGAACGACCTCCGCACTACGGTCCTAAAAATAGGCCAAGATGGGTTTGGTAAACTAAGGTCCTTGGCTTCTGCGGCACATGATTGAAAGAATAATGCCTACCCACAAATAACTTGTGTGACATTATTAATTCAACATGACCTCCACCAAGTGAATGGACTCGCAAGTCAACTGGCTAAGGAATACTCCACACCAGTCAACAAGACTATGCCATTCTCCTATCCTAGAGAGCACTCGAGTTCGGGTATAGAACTCATCTCACAGATCACCAAGCAAACAGCAATTGTATATCAAGCAATTCACACATTACAATCAATACAGTCATCCCAAATTGTACAAAAATATGTCAAATAACAAATAACAATATAGCACAACAGGGGTGAAAAGTAGGCAATACCACCAAGGATCGATTCAAATCCCCAGCAGAGTCGCCACTTTTCTGTAGCGGTGTATTCGTCGCTATATGATTTATCGATTAAACCATAAGCAAAGCATACAAATGAAATTTCGAGTCGCCACCGCACTTTTATTTATCCAAAGGACTGGCTAAAAAGCGAACAAAAGCCTAAGAAGTTTTACACGTAGAAAACTAATAAAAAGATCAGAGAGTCTGGGTAAGGGGTAAATTACGCAATGGGAAGGTGTTAGGCACCCATCACGTCCTAGGTACTCCTAGGGAGCCCTTTTCACACTTGTTGTAAAAGATTGTTATTTGTTATGACATAAGTATTGTGCAAACATGATTGGGATGATGAGAAAAGAATGTACATTTTATTGGGTTTGAACGGATGAACCCATTGCCTACGTACCTTCCATCAAAGGTAAGGATCAAAACGCCGTAGTTCGGCTAAAAGATTTCCAAAAAGTTGGTGGATTCAATTTTAAACAATAGCACTGAGGCTTTTCATTATCAATGGGAGAACACTCGACCAAAACCAACATCCACCATGCGAGGATAGCTTCGACGTACTAGAGGGGTTAACCCTGTTTTCAGTACGGAAGTCTTACTGTCGACTCACTAAAGATAAGGTGAGGTTTACATCAACCACAATGATAATTGAAACCTATGGCTAATGCATGAAAAGATTAACAATGGACAAAGCCAAAACAAGTGAATGGGTGAAGTTAATTGATTGTGATTTTTAAAAATGGAGTCAAAGTATGATTAAGATTAATTCAAAGAAGTATTATGAAATGGAGTTTGAAAAAGGTCAAGGACTTGGGGTCCAGGTTTTTAGTTTGAAAAAACATGAAGATGTTTGCACAATATCTATGTCGAGTTTGAAAGTAATGTGTGAAAAGGTTTAGGACATAATGGGGATGAATGGATGAAGATGGATAGTAAAACTTCTTAGAAAGTTCACCTCTTGAAATCATATAGGAGATGATTCAAGTGTGTCCTTTGGAATAAGCAATGGATAATAACAAACAACCAAGAAAGTCAACAAAAGCGGATATCGGATGCCAATCACTGGGCTTATACCAATCTCCTAAAACAGAACGGGATATCAGAAGCCACTCAATGGACTTACACTAATCTCCTAAAACAAAAAGAAACTTGGATACCGGATGCCAATTTGTCTGGACTTATACCAATATCCAACATATGATCCTAGGAATACAAATGCCAACTTGCAGGGACTTATAATTGTATCCTCACATACAAACAAACAAAACAACATGTGATCATAGGAAAGCAAATGCCAACTTACAGGGGCTTACAATTGCATCCTCTCATAAACAAACAGAAGCAAAACATGGATGTCAGATGCCAATTTATCTGGGCTTACTCTAACCTCCACAGTATGGTCCTAGGAATACAAATGCCAACTTGCAGGGACTTACAGTTGTATCCTCACATACAACAAACAAAACAACATGTGATCATAGGAAAGCAAATGCCCACCTGCGGGGACTTACAATTGCATCCTCACATATAATCAACAAATGCAACAGGCAAAGATAAGATGAGTGGCCAAGGTGATGGTCTTATACTCACTTCCATATCATAGGAGCAATGGCCAATGAATGGTCTTACAATTGTCCTCAATGGGTAAACAGCAATGATAAGTCACAAAGACAAATGAAATGATTATGCATTAATGAGCAATAAATGATGATGAGTGCATAAAGCATGCAAGCAAACATGTGCATATGAAACAACAAGCAATCAATGAAGTCAATCAGCACACACTATAACCAAACAAGGAGGCTCATACAAAAGGGTTAGGCATTGAAGCCAACTGGAATAGGGTCACAGGAGCTCTTAACCTTGCCATTGAGGGGGCTAAGGTGAAGCAGATGAAAGGAGATGAGGGGTGTGCCTCATTGCTCTTATCCTTGGTCAGGGAGAGCATTTGAATATCAGAAAGTGTGGGAGTTCAGAAAGTGGGAACTCTCTCCACATGTTATTGACTCAATAGATCTTGGGTTTGGATCTCAATGCTACAACCATGTAATGGGAGCAAGGAGAAGACTCACAGAATAGTAGGAGATAGGTTGCTTATCTCTTTGATCTACCAATTGCCTTATTTAAAGGACTTTTCCTGCTTGGGACAAATATAAACACACACAAGCATTGCCTCTTAAGGAGGACTTCAGACAGTTGCCTGGCCAAGTAACAGGCCAGGTCTTCCAGACTACATGAAGAATAAGGAATTATACCTCAATGCAAATTGCTATAAAGCAAAGTAGAGCAAGTTCAAAGAACTAAGCAACTAATGGTACCTGAAATAGTCAAACAGATCAGTACACAATTCAACAGTTTAAATCAGAAGGAGGTAGAAACCAACAATCAAAACAGACAGTCAAATGTGCAAAGCACAAGACTCAAATCATATGAGTCAAGCCACCTACAAAACCAAGAGGTTAGCTCATGATAAACAAATAAACTCAATCAACTTGTAAAAGTTTCTTTGAGGCAATTGCTTCTCAACCTGAAAACATGAACTCAATCATAAGCCACAGGACCACTAGGACAAGCCTAGGGTCAAAAATGAATGAGAAAGCCAAAACAGCAAGTGATATCCAATAAAAATCAAATTCAAACATTTAAGAAGCAAACCCAATTGGTCTCAAGTTCATATCATGCATCATCATCATTTCATAGGCAAAAGAAGTCAAAGCATGGCAAATGAGAGCTCATAGAAGTCAACAGCAAGACTTAGCTCAAAACCAAACATGAACATTTAAAAAAAAAACCAAATAATTCATGCTCAATCACAATCCATAACATGACATGCATATAAAATTTCAGCTCATTTGGATCATGGGAAGATAGTCAATGAAAATCAGAAAGTCAAAGCAATTTTAGGCATGCTCAAAGAAGTCAACCAAACATGTATCAACTTCAAAAATTCATAAGTCAGTGATAACAAATGATAAATGAATGGGATCAACACCATGGCAAAGCTTAGGATGTCTACTAATCACATGTAAAATTTCAAATTCATCCAATAAAGTATGAGAATTTCACAAATGAAATGGCAACATGTATCACACAAGTCAACATTTTGGTCAAACAGGATAGAAAATCTCAAACAATTAGGAAATGCCACAATTAATTCCAAGAAAATTCACAAATAAACTAGACATACAAGAGTAGGTTCATGCAAAAAATCAGATCAATTGGAGGTCAGGAAGCATGGTAAAGAAAATCATGAAATTGCACATCAATGGTGTGACATAAATTGTCACACCCTAATTCAAAAATTCATAACTCAATGACCAGATAAGATAAATTCACAAACTCTACACCAAAATCACCATGAGTGCGTCTAGTTTGTGTACAAAAAATTTCAGATCAATTGGATAATGCATGACTATTTCACAAAGGATTTGGCAAAGGGTACAAAATAATGACACATGAACAAAACCCTAATACCATTAAAGATTCGACCATCCAAAAAATCAGCAAAAATCATGATAAAATACTAGACATCAAGCAGAGCACAATGGAAAAAATTTCATGAATTTTGGATTTAATATGAAGATGTTATGATTTTTGTAAGATTGTGAATCAAAATGAAACAAATAATGAACAAATAAAATGATTTAATGGATTTAATATGAACCGATGGCATATCCGTAAATAAATGGGACTTTAAGTGAAACGATGTGCATCGTTTAGATGCGTGGCAAGCGGTGATAGGCAGCATGGCAATGAAACAGTAAGGACATGCAACAAGCACAAACGACAAAGGCCAAACGCGATGCAGCATATCAAATGGCTTCTGGGTTTGGAAATTTCTAGGGTTTTAAAACAGTAGCTTCATCTTCATCAAATCATGAAAAACAAATTCGCCCAGAAATCAACAGCAAGCATACCATTCAACTCATCTCACTAAACACAAACCAAATCTAACCTTAATTTCCATGGAAACAAACTAACAAGAAAGATCAAAGCATAAGCATATTCACATGCCAAACTTTAAGACACCATAACTTTTGAAATACTCGATCATTTTTCATGGTTTAAAGCTCAAAACAATCAGCACATTAAGATCCACAATAAGCATAGCATGGTTTAGAAAAACAAGTGAATCGAAAACTGACCAACTTGGAAGCACAGTGATGAAATGGATGTTGTTTGGTCGTTTTGTGATGAAACAGTGGGAGCTTCAGCTTTGCTTTGATGAATGGCCAAAAGATTTCGACCCAAAAAGGCTCAAGATAGCTTTAAACAACACCTGCCATGGAAGAGTTCTTTGAAAACAGTCTGTGTTCTATGCTTCCAGTTGGGAAATGGTGCTTCAAATAGGCTCAAGAGTGATGGTAAATGATAAAGCAAACAAGTTAGCTCGTGGTTCTTTGGAAGTTTTGGTCAGAAAATGCAAAATGAGAAAATGGAGATTTGAGAGAAAATGAAATATTCTGTGTGATTGATGGTTGCTGCTAGGGTTGGAATTCTCAGAAAAAGTGTTTATATACATCTGTTTTACCTTGGCTAGTGGAATACTAAACAAGTTTATCACAAATGAACCAAATTTGCCAATTGCTAATTTTGAACCAAATGAACATGGAGGTGTGTGTTCTGCCCGAGTTTGGGCCTTGGGCAAGTGTCAAATGTCATTCCAAAATGTTTCCAATTGGCCAAAAGTGTTAGAAATGGCTATTTCAAAAAGTCAACTTTTCACCATACTTTAAAATTAATTAAGACAAATCCAAAAGGGCCATTTTGAATGGTGAAGTTTTGGTGCATGAGAATGACATTTTTGGAAAGAGGAGGTTAAATATGACTTGTAGGAAAAAAACCCCACCAAATTTGGCCAAATGGTTTGAGAGATATGGCCTTTTGAAGTTCACAAATTTTTGAAATTGAATTGATCATATCTTGCCAACCATACATGGGAATTGAGTGTTCTTGGACTTTTTGGAAATGGGAGAACAAGATCTTCAACTTTCATGTTGGGCAAAAATTCATTTGAAGCTTGTATCATGATGTAAGTTTAAGATCAAGAAGTTTCCATTTTTGGCAAATTTGAATTACAGGTCAACTTTCTATTTTGGGAAATTTTCTGTTTGACTTCAAATTCTTCCATGATGAGGTTTGGCATGATGTATGAGGCTTATATGGACATGAATGAGACCCCTCAGACCAAATTCCATCATCAAATCACTGATTAAATCCACAGTTGACCAAGTTTGACTTTCTAGGGTTTTGCTTGACTGAAGCACCTTCTGATGAATTCCAAACCCTAATTCCTTGATATTTTGATTCCAAATGATGTCATAAGATGTATGAACTCTTGATTATTGATCATGGTGCCCAAATTCTGCAAGAATGGCCACCATCCACTGAAATGCTTGACTTTGACTGATTTTTGACCTAATTGCTGATGATTGCTTCAGCTGCAAGTAACATGGTTAGATGACAATATTTTTGTACTTTTTGGTTAATAAACATATGAAAAGCAAAGATATACAAATGCAAAATATGCTTGGTGATCAAGAATCAACCTCACAAGGCAACCTACCCACTAGGAGGGAAGCTAGGGCATGCAATGATCCTTGAGGCCATGATATGATATGATATGGGCCATGAGGGATCTTAGGGCCCAAAATTGGGGTCTTACAATAGGGCATCCCGATTTTCAAATAAACTTGAATAAAATATAATGATTTTGAAAGTCATCTAATACAAATAATGTGTTCTGATGGATTTTGTGGTAGGTCACTCTGAAGTGGAAAAAATGTTTTCAAAAAGTCATTTCTTGTAAGATGAATACACATCATATTATATGCATTTGCTATAAGATGACTCATTTCAGGGAAGCGTATCCAATTTTCCTTCGATGTCGGACCGCTAAGACAATGAATAAGAGATTAATGAATGACATCAAAATATTCTTTTTTCATGTATAGCGTTATGTATGATTCCTTATGTTTCTTCAATTTTTTGATAAGTTATTGGCATACTAGTGTATAATTCTCTTATCCTTTACCGAGCAAAGTAAGAACAATGCAATAACTGCAATTATCGTCACCCTTAACATATATAAGTTGTTAAATGTATTTGTACATAAAAACTGACACATCTTCAATGTGTATCATTTTTTGTAAAGGTGATGAAGGAGATGGTTTGCAATCAGAGCACGTTTGAAAATAATTTTTTGAGATTTTGAAGTTGGAGAATCCGGAAAAGTTTGCGACATGTTTGAAATATAAAGGAGATTGTATCGTTGAATTGTCACTCAGTGTTGGTTTGAGCTTTTTAGGAGAACCTTTTATTTTTACCGAACGCGATGGTGGTTTCAAATAAGTGTGTAAATTCCTGGTTGTTTTTTACTGACAGTAGTTTTGGTAAAATTAACTTAGTTGCAACATGTTGAACAAGATGTCCTAACATGTGGTTGTGACATCTTGTCTGAAACGGGTTTTTACCTTGGTAACGTTTGTAGGGTTAGTTGTCTACAGAATATTCTAGGAACATTAAGCATTCCCTTGTGACGTTCGTGATTGAGGAATCAGAGATTTGAATTATGGTTAAGAGATTCTGGTTCCTAAATGTTAAGACATTTTAGGAAACTTTTGATTGATTACCTAATGTTGTGTAGTTGGTGCTCGTGGAATACGAGGCCCAAATCCAATGCATTTTATGGCTATAAATAGAATGTCTCAAAACCAAATTGCTCACGCAGAAGAGAAGATAGTTGACCGCATTAGGGTTTAAGTGTTTGTGTAATTTGTTAGCCTCTTAAATATCATCTTGATATATGAGTAGGACTGTGTTGATTGGTTGTAAACATTGTCAATCACTCATAAGCTTTTAAGTATTGAGCGAGTGTGTGTCCTTGAAGTGTGACTTCTGAATTTCTTGTAAGTGTTTAATTATCATTGTTGTGATTGATAGTGATGTGAGAAGGGTCTCACACCTAGGAAAGTCTTAGGTAGAAGTTAAGCACGGGTAGTGATTAGGGTGTCAACTGTAAATTGGAGATAGTTTGCAAAAGACATACAAACTAATACTATTTAGCAAATTTCCTCCTTGGCTAGGTATCCCCCAGATGTAGGTGTTGTTGTACACCGAACTGAGTTAACAACTTTGTGTGTTTTATTATTTTAAGTTCCTATATATGTAAGTTGTCATGTTATTATTCAGATATCAGTGTCTTGACATCTCATAGGACATCTGATATCCACATACCAGAATTTTAATTGGTATCAGAGCAGGCATCCTGCTCTGTTTCTTGGTGAGATTCGGGAAAGATACTTTATGGTACAATGGACAAGGAAGGAGGCTTTATGAACAGGCTACACATTTTTGATGGAACTAACTATGACTATTGGAAAGCACGTATGATGGCTTTCATCAAATCCATGGATAGTAAGGCTTGGGAATTAGTGGTCAAAGAATGTAATCAACTAATGCTTAGGGATAAAGATGGCAAGATCACTAAAGAGTTGAAGCCTGAGGAAGACTGGGATGATGAAGATGACAAATTAGCTCAGGGAAACTCAAAAGCTTTGAATGCTCTATTCAATGGATTGGACAAGAACATCTTCAGACTAATAAACAATTGCACTGTAGCTAAAGATGCTTAGGAGATCTTGAAGACTGCTCATGAAGGAACCTCCAAGGTTAAGATGTCAAGACTTCAAATTCTAACCACCAAGTTTAAGAACTTAAGAATTAAAGAGGATGAGAGTATCCATGACTTTCACATGAATATTTATTGTGACTTAGTAAGTCTATGGGAATCGTGACTGCAAGTGCACAGTCGGATCGTGTAATTTTAAAGATTATCGAACCCACAAGAAGATTGAGTTGCTTAGAGGTCAAATCGAAGCAACTCAGTTGACACACCTCAAAATTCAACTCCTCATATCTTTCTATATATGTGGAGTTAGTTAAAATTGAGGTCAGATTCGTGGTCTACGCCAGTTTTTCTTTCAGATCATGTCCTCCTTTTTCATTTATGTGATGGTAATTACTAAACCAGTCCGGTGAGACTCGCCTGAGAAGGTGACCGGAGTTTCAGCGCCTGTGGTGTGCTGGACAGGTTCTGAGCCACATGATCAATTCAAAATGTTTTAATCTCACGCGTTGGTTTTGATTACCATCCTTGTGGCGCATTGACTTAAGTCCACCATGGAACGCGCATTTCTCACCACTTGATCTGTCACCTTAATTAATGAGACAGATCAAGTGGTCCACGTTTTTTTGTTATTTTCTGATTTTCATTTTAGTTCTTTTATTTTCATTAATTCATATTAATTTTAATATTAATCCAAAAAATATGATAGTTTCACCAAAAAATTTCCTCTTTCATATTTTGAATTAAAATCATTTTTTGGATCATTATTAATATTTTACATGGTTTAATTGATTTTGTGATTATTTTTAATTGTTTAAAAATACTTTTAAGTCTTTCAAAATTCTAAAAAAAATTCTCCAAGGTTTTTTGACCTTGTTTGACCTATGATAAATCTCATGGGCATCTCTTTGGTGTTTTGATGAGGTTTTAGGAATTTGACAAACCATATTTAATTTAAATATATTATTTTAGTCTTTTTAATTTGAATAAATGTCAATTAATTGTGTTGACCAATTGTGATGACTTATTTGAGTTTGACTCTTGTTGTGCCTTGGTCAAGGTTGATTTGACTTTGTCAAGTTAATATCATTGGATTTAAGGGATTGATGGAATGTACATTCCATCTCCCAAAATGAATGGATGATATTAATTTGGTAAAAGTCTTCCTTTGACCAATTTGAGTTTTGATCCATTCCCCTCCCTCTTCATCTCATTCCCCTTCTTTATGCATTCATCCCATTTGGCCTATGATATCTCAAAGTCTTAAGGCTAGTTGATTGTAAAATTAACATAAGTATGGATGAGATTAAGCCACCTCTTTTGCATATTCTTTTTGTGTGTGGTATGTTTCATGAGCATAGTCCATTATATTATGTCTCTAACATCCATTAACACCAAAATTATATTGCCCGGCCTCAAATAGTTGTGACTTCTACATAAGTCCAATTACGATTACTTAATATAGCGCTAAATTTGTGACATAAAAGGCATAGCATTCTAGTTAGTGAGATTGCAAGTCTCCCCTCTTTCATGGTATTGTGTGGAAACTTGGCCTTTTTTTCCTTCTTTGGAAGATGTCTTGACTCAAGGATACATGCTTGTGATAAGTGGGTTGAGTGTTCTCTAAAGAATAACTTAAAATGAAAAGCAAAAGCAAAACAATACTAACTTCTAACTCATTAACAACTAACTTTTAATTTCAAGTCATTTACTTTAATTTCATTTAATTTTAGTCTTTATTCATACCATTCTAATTGTTTATGTTAATGTAATTTTCACTTTGTTCATTTGGACCATATTGGGTGATATATCTTGTTTGTGTATACTTTGCTTGTTTTTGTGGTCTTTGACCATTAATGTACATAATAACAACAAAAACCCTAAAAAACTTTTGTGTGGACTGTTGGCTTGATCTTGGACAAATGGACTTAGAATTTAGGCAACATTCCTATGCTAAAGGACTTGGCCAATGCCAACTTTCTGTGAAACCAAGTGCTTGCAATTTGAAACTTCCTCTGATACATCATTCAAGATCCCTTTGAGTTCATATTGTTGGTGTAAGCACTAGAGACCAATACTTTTGGTACTTGTATCAAATTATTTATTAATAATAAAAAGCTTTTTCTTTATTATGTTTGTTTAATAAAGTCCCTAGAATAGCTAGTCCGTTTAATGTATCGAGTTTGACTTAATCATGAGACCACATTAAACATAAGGACAATATTCTTAAAGTATCTGTAGTCAAGCTTTATTGTGAAGTGGGATAACATTAAAGCATGAAGACTATTATGTTTATAGACTGATGATCACATCTCATGGATCATATATAAAGAGTTATCAAGTCTTAAACATAGGTATGAATATTAAGAATAATATTTATACTGGATTGACCCGCTATGAGAATACTATATAGAATGTTATACAAAGTGTCATAAGTTATTCTCATGATGATAATGGTGTATACCACCCTTCGACCTGAAACCACTATGGATCCCAGATGTAGAGTCGAGTGCCTTATTGCTGATCAAACATTGTCCGTAATTGGATGACCATAAAGACAGTTAATGGATACTCCACGAAGCATGCTAAGGGACATGAGTGACCTAAATGGAATTTGCTCATCCTGCATAACAGGATAAATGTCTATGGGCCCAATATCGAACTGGACAAGGATGACACGTTCTATGCCTTGTGTTCAATATAGACATAAAGGCAAAAGGGTAATTATACACATAATTATTATCACAGAAGGATTTGTCAGATCACATGACATTTTCGTGTCTTGGGTAGCAGTGATGTGTTGCTAGATACCGCTCACTGTTTATTATGTTAAATACGTGATTTAATATAATTGTCAATGCCGCGAAAACTTATAGGGTCACACAAAAAGGACGGATTGATGAGAGATAGAGTAATTAAGGAATACCGTAATGTACGGTCCCCTTAAGTGAATTATAGAACATCGTAAGGTACGGTATACTTAAGTAGAATACGAAATATGGTAAGGTACCACGCGCTTAAGTGACTTTGGCATATTATAAGATATGGGCCATATACACTTGAGTGGGCTTTTTAGCTTGCAGCCCAAACAAGTGGTTCTATAAATAGAACCCTTGTGTAGAAGCATTGTTGCAGTTGCAATTTCGTTTCTCTCTCTCTCTCTCTCTCTCTCTCTCTCTCTCTCTCTTACTCACTCAAAGCCTTCATTCGTAGCAGCTAGCACCGAGATTGAAGGAATCCGTTCGTGTGGACTGAGTAGAGGCGTTGTCATTGTTCAACATTCGTGATCGCTCCGTAGATCTGCATCAAAGGTTATAATCGCCACAAGAGGTAACGATTATATCACTGATCATGCCCATTCGTAAGGATCATTAAAGGAGAAATTTTAAATTCCGATGCGTTTTGGATCGCCCTTCTCCTTCAGTGGTATCAGAGCCACTTACGAAACCATGCATCTGATAGCTGTTTATTTTCTGTATTTTTTGTATTAATACGATTAAAAGACAAAATGAATCAAAGAATAAACGAGTAATTAAATTGAGATCGATCAAGTTATATATATGATATAAGTAATCCTGATGCAAAATACGGTATATATGATATATTGTTTCTGTTTCATTCATTCAAACACTTAATGGTTGTTTTCCTTTGAGCGATCAATGGTCGTTTGCTTCTTGACTCGACATTAGTATGGTGAAGCAATGACGTGTTGATCAATCATATTGAATCAACAATCGAGATGTGTTTGACGGTCTGAAATTGGTGCATTAGGGTTAATGATGGCACAAGGGTTGTATTTTCAAAGAGTTATGCATTAGGGTTAATGACGGCACAAGGGTTGTGTTGTCAAAGAGTTATGCATTAGGGTTAATGACGGCACAAGGGTTGTGTTGTCAAAGAGTTATGCGATTAGGATTGTGACTGCGCAAGAGTTGTGCTTTAAAGTATCAAGTGTTGATGCGAAAAATGACGCCGATTTCAAATGAATTGTTCATTAAAATTTTCGGACAGGGGCACTGCCCCCTTGACCCCCGTCCGCTGACCGGGCAGCGGAACACCCGTTCCCGCTGACGGGGCAGCGGACCACCGGCTAACTCTGCGTAGTGTGATCGGTCGTCGAAATTTAATTTGGTTTTAATTAATTAAAAGAATTAAAATTAATAATAATAATAATAATAATGTGTCTATTATTATTGTCTTGTGGTGATCGGTTATGACCTTAGTTTTCCTTTATTTTGTTTTGGGTTTTAAAATACGACCTGCGTGTCGTGCCTCTCTTTTAATCTCTTAATGTAACTTCTTTTCTCATCTCACTCCCTCGTATGTAAAACGAGTTTATTTTATGTAATGTAATGTTATGAAGAAAGAGAAGAATTCAATATCAAAGGAGGACAACCTTGAAGATCTTGCTTGGAGAAGCTTAGATCGTTATTAGGTTCTCTCATTGGCTTAGGAGAACAATTGCGCTAGGAGCCATAACTGTTTCATTATGTATGTATGTTGATGCATGTGAGAGACGATTTATATGATAAATAAGCCGGTGAGATCAAAATAATTGCAAATTCCCTCAAATTAAATATTAAGTTTGTGATTTCCAAGTTGTAGCACTCATCAAGACTAGTATCGGATAATGTAGGTTTCGCCTACGCGAGGTGCATGTTCTATATTAGTAAGGTGAGATGGGATAATTGTAATATCCAATTGTTAAAACAATGGGTCAAACTTAACTAAACAAATTATAATAAGATTATATATGTTTAGAAGCAAGAGTTGGAAATGATCCATATGATGGATTGGAATAAGGAGTTATTCACCCAACTAAAGTATTCGAGAGTTGTATTAGATACAATTGGAAGGAGTTCCTACCTAAATAACCTAGTTTTGTTAATCCGCCTACGCGGACTTAAAACAAAGTGAAATATGGATCTCGACCCACTAGAAAATCTTCCAACGGGAATTTCCGTATCAAATGGTGAGGGTCATTTGTTTTGAGTAAAATAGTGAGAGCATATTTAATTAAAGGCCTAATTAAATATGTTATTTGTTGATTCTAAGTGTTGGCAGCAATTTTGGTAAAACAAAGAATGTTCAAAAGATGTTATGTGTGATGTCTTAACATGAGATATCCTATGTACCTGCTGGAGTTCAAGAACATGTTCATGCAGGATTTTTCAGAATGCCATATACAATGCCATGGCTTCTGATATTGGATGTACCTGTTGGAGCTTAAATGAAAGACATGTTCATGTAGGATTGTTTCAAGATGTCATACACAAGGTAATGGCATCTAATATGGTTGTGTCTGCTGGAAGTTATAAAAGGAATTATTGGATTATGCAGGATTTTTCCAGGATGTCAGACCCGATGTCATGACATCCTGTACACAGAACATTTAGTGTGAATGTCTGGTGTTTTGTGATTGCTCAATTAATGGCAATATTTGTATGATTGAAGATCTGATTAGCTGGCGCATTCAATCATGGATTACAACCAGATTTACTTATTTTCCAAGGAGATCTAACCAGCTGTTATAAAAAGATTTGATTGGAAAATAGATTTAGGGTTTTCAAGATGTCCAGGCCCAGCTGGATGCTTCTATAAAAAGGGACTTAGAAAACCTGTTTGAACACACAACCAATACTGAGCGAAATATAGAGAGAGAGCTAGGGTTTGTGTCTGTTTAGTCGTGAGACTTGTAAGCCATTCAAGTCATCCATTGATGATTGAATTGGACTGATTTGTGGTTGTAATTTGTCACTCTGAAGCTGTTAAGCAAGAGTGTGTGTCTTCTTGATCAAAGTTGTGAAGCAAGATCAAGAGTGTGTCTTCTTGATTGAAATTGTGAAGTAAAATCAAGAGTGTTTCATTGAAAAGTATTTTCTTTTCTCAAGGGATTGTTGTTTAAGATCACAGGTGTGATTGTAGGGAAGTGAGTGGGTTCTCATATCTAAGAGTGCTTAGGTAGAAATTGCACGGGTAGAGATTAGGTGAGAAAGACTGTAACTTGTTGAAGTGTACGGATAGTCTTTGAACTAATTCTATTTTAGTGAATTTCCTTCCTGGCTTGGTAGCCCCCAGACGTAGGTGAGTTGCACCGAACTGGGTTAACAATTGCTTGTGTCATTTGCTTTACCATTTTGTATCTTTATCCTATGTGTGTTAACAGATATTAGTGTTGTGACATTACCTTTGACATCTTATATCTGATACCAGAATTTCAATAGGTATCAGAGCAGGCATCCTGCTCTGGTTTTAGGTGAGATCTAGGGACAATATTTTCTGGTACAATGGAAAGATATGAAGGATCTGTTCATAGGCCCCCAATTTTGGATGGTTCTAACTATGACTATTGGAAACCTCGAATGGTAGCTTTTCTAAAATCTCTTGATAACAAGGCTTGGAAAGTTGTGTTAACAGGTTGGGTGCATCCTGTCATTACTAAAGAAGGAGAAGCCACTATTGAGAAGAAGCCTGAAGAACAATGGTCCAAGGAGGAGGATGATCTAGCCCTTGGAAATTCTAAAGCTTTGAATGCCATATTTAATGGAGTAGACAAAAATATTTTCAGGTTAGTAAACAATTGTGAAGTGGCCAAAGATGCTTGGGACATTCTCAAGACCACTCATGAAGGCACCTCTAAGGTTAAGATGTCTAGGCTTCAGCTGCTCACCTCCAAGTTTGAAAACTTAAGGATGAATGAAGATGAAAACATTCATGAATTTCACACGGGTATCCTTGAAATTGCTAATGCCTCTGGAACCTTGGGTGAGAAGATGTCAGATGAAAAGTTAGTAAGAAAAATACTCAGATCACTCCCCAAGAGATTTAATATGAAAGTAACAGCCATAGAAGAATATCAAGACATCTCAAATTTGAGAGTTGATGAGCTAATTGGATCCCTCCAAACATTTGAGATGGGAATATGTGATGAAGCTGAAAAGAAAGCCAAGAGCATTGCATTTATGTCAAACACTGAAGAGGAAGATGAGGAAGGTGGTCAAGATATTGATGAAGATCTGGCAAATGAGATAGCAATGCTGGGAAGACAGTTCAATAGACTGATGAAAAAGGTAGATGTGAGAGCAAATGGCAATGTCAAGAACATCACATCTGACATCAGTAAATCCAACAGCTTTGGTAAGAAAACAAAGTCTGAAGAAAAGCCCAAAGAAGTTCAGTGCTATGAGTGTAATGGGTATGGTCATATTAAAACTGAATGTGGGACCTACCTCAAGAAACAAAAGAGGAGTCTTGTGGCCTCTTGGTCTGATGGAAGTGAAACAGAAGAAGCTACAAACCATGTGACTGCATTGACAGGAAGATCGGGGTCTGAGGAAGAGTCAATTGATGATGAAAGAACCTTTGAAGAGTTAGCCACTACCTATAAAGAGTTGTGCCACAAAAGTGCAGGAATGTGCAGACAAGTTGAAAGCCAGAAGAAAGTGATAGCTCAGCTGAAAAATGAAAAGGAAGAGTTTGTGGAAACCATCTCAAAATTGAAGATTGAAGTTGTATTCTTGAATTCCAAACTAGATGAGATGACCAAGTATGTAAGAATGCTTAACAATGGATCTGCCATCTTAGACAAGATTCTCCAGACTGACCAAATAACAGGAAACAAATCTGGCATTGGATTCAAGGCTGAGTGCAGTTACACTGGTTGCAAACCAAAATCCAAACCTAAGTGCAGCCATGTTAAAAGCAAACCTGAGATGTCACATCAAATGTCACAACAGCAGAAAAGGAAGCATCAAAGATGGAGATGCCAATACTGTGGAAAATTTGGCCACCTGAAGCCCTTCTGCTATAAGCTATGTGGCTATCCTGGCCCTATTCAGTCTCAATACCAATCAAGGTCCAAGCATCATAAGACTGTCAACAAAAAGCAATGGGTTCCCAAGACAAAGGTCACAAGTCTAATAGCTCACACTTCCCTCAGAGTTTCAGCTAAAGAAGATTGGTATTTTGACAGTGGTTTCTCCAGACATATGACTGGGAACAAAAATCTGCTAACTGAACTTCATCCTCATGCCATGAGTTATGTTACCTTTGGTGATGGTGCAAAGGGTGAAATCAAGGGAATGGGTAGGCTGGATTGCCCTGGAGTTCCTGACCTTGATGATGTCCTACTTGTTAAGGGATTAACTGCTAATCTTATAAGCATCAGTCAACTGTGTGATCAAGGTCTGAATGTAAACTTCACCAGAACTGAATGTCTGATTACTAACAAAGAAAATAAAGTAATCATGAAGGGAGTTAGGTCCAAAGACAACTGCTACATGTGGAGCTCTCAAGAAACTGGATACTCTTCAATGTGTACCTTAGCCAAATAAGAAGAAGTGAAGATATGGCATCAAAGATTGAGCCATCTGCACCTTAAAGGTATGAATAGGATCATATCAGTTGAAGCTGTTAGAGGAATTCCCAACTTAAAGATTGATGAGGGAAAAATCTGTGGAGAATGTCAGATTGGAAAACAAATAAGGATGTCACACCAGAGGCTCAGACATGACACAACTACCAAAGTCTTAGAACTCTTTCATATGGACTTGATGGGACCCATGCAAATAGAAAGCCTTGGCGGGAAGAAATATGCATATGTGGTGGTGGATGATTTCTCCAGATACACCTGGATCAATTTTATAAGAGAAAAATCTGATGTATTTGAAGTCTTTAAGGAGCTTTGTCTGAAGCTTCAAAGGGAAAAAGAAAGTCATGTTGTCAAAATTAGAAGTGATCATGGGAAGGAGTTTGAGAACAGCAAATTTGTTGAATTCTGCTCTTCAGAAGGAATTCATCATGAGTTCTCATCTCCCATCACTCCCTATCAAAATGGTGTGGTGGAAAGAAAAAATAGGACTCTTCAAGAATCATCCAGAGCTATGATTCATGTTAAGAAATTGCTCTATCGTTTTTGGGCTGAAGCCATGAACACAACCTGCTATGTTCACAACAGAGTGACATTAAAGAAAGAGACTCCCACAACCCTTTATGAAGTTTAGAAAGGAAGAAAACCTACAGTCAAATACTTCCATGTATTTGGTAGCAAATGTTATATCCTGGTTGATCATGAGCAAAGAACAAAGATGGATCCCAAAAGTGATGAAGGAATATTTCTGGGTTATTCAACAAATAACAGAGCTTACAGGGTCTTTAATTCCAGAACTAATGTATTGATGGAATCCATTAATGTTGTGGTTGATGACCAACAGACGGATGTCACAGACGATGTCGAGACATCTCTGAATGATTCTCCAACTGACTTCTCAGACAAAAATAAGGAAGAAGAACCTCCTCAAGTTGAACCTAAAGATGACAAAATCAACAAGGGACCCTCTATCAGAATTCAGAAGGATCATCCCAAAGATCTTATCATAGGAGATCCAGATAAAGGAGTCACTACTAGATCAAGGGAAGTGATCTCACATGGCTGCTTTGTAGAAGAGAAGATCATAACTCTGGAGCATGTTACTACTGAAAAGCAATTAGCAGACATTTTCACTAAAGCTTTGGATGTCAATCAATTTGAATGTTTAAGGGGGAAGTTGGGGATCTGTGTTCATGAGAACCTATAGCAAGTAAAGGAGTTTGTGGTTATCCCAGAGGATATTTCTGACTGGGTAAAGTGTGTTGTGGCGAAGACTAAACTGTGTGGCTGGAAGCTATTCTGGTGCTGCTATTTGAAGACTGAGGTGTTATTGTTTTTCTAAAAATATGTAATGTGTGCCAGTCCTCATTGATGCTTGTTTTGTAATATTTAGGGCTCTTAAAAAGGTCCTTAGATTTGTTCATTATCTCAGCTATCACAGCTGTGTATGATGATGGTTTGTACTTCCTGAATATTATGTTTTAACATGCTTAATGTTATAACATCTAATCTAACTTTCTTTGCTATGCTAATAGACATTTTTTTGTCTGATTGGTCAACTTTGGTCAATTTTGACTAAAAAGGGGGAGAAGTGCTGATAAGTGCTGATATGGAAGCCGTTGTGGAAGTTGTGAGATGTATATAGCTGAAGGACAACTATTATTAAAGGAAGTGCACAGGTGTTAAAACAGATTGTTTTGCTTCTGTTTACAGATGTCAAAGAGGATGTCTGATATGGTGCATAGGTGTTGTTGTTGAAGCAGATGTCAGAATGACATTCTGGCTGGTACAGGTGCTGGAGTTACAGTAGCTGTTATGTTCATGAGGACTGTTTGTTGTGTGCACAGATTTAGGGGGAGAAGGAGTATCCTTGTGCATTTGTGTGTCTTACTAGTTGCATCCATAACTAGTAATTCTGTTTTTGTTGCACAAATTTAGGGGGAGGAGAAGTACCCTTGTGCATGTGTGTATTACTAATAGATATAGCTATTAATTGTTTACTTCTGCTGCTGTTTAAACTATTGTTAAGTTGTTTAACTGCTGATAGTTTACCTTGTGAACAAAACGGACAAATATATGTTTTAGCCAAAATTTGCCAAAGGAGGAGTTTGTTGATTCTAAGTGTTGGCAGTAATTTTGGTAAAACAAAGAATGTTCACAAGATGTCATGTGTGATGTCTTAACATGAGATATCCTATGTACCTGTTGGAGTTCAAGAACATGTTCATGCAGGATTGTTTCAGAATGCCATATACAATGCCATGGCTTCTGATATTGGATGTACCTGTTGGAGCTTAAATAAAAGACATGTTCATGCATGATTGTTTCAAGATGTCATACACAAGGTCATGGCATCTGATATGGTTGTACCTGCTGGAAGTTATAAAAGGAATTATTGGATTATGCAGAATTTTTCCAGGATGTCAGACCCGATGTCATGACATCTTGTACACAGAACATTCAGTGTGAATGTCTGGTGTTTTGTGATTGCTCAATTAATGGCAATCTTTGTATGATTGAAGATCTGATTAGCTGGCGCATTCAATCATGGATTACAACCAGATTTACTTATTTTCCAAGGAGATCTAACCAGCTGTTATAAAAAGATTTGATTAGAAAATAGATTTAGGGTTTTCAAGATGTCAAGCCCAGCTGGATGCTTCTATAAAAAGGGACTTAGAAAACCTGTTTGAACATACAACTAATACTGAGCGAAATATAGAGAGAGAGCTAGGGTTTGTGTCTGTTTAGTCGTGAGACTTGTAATCCATTCAAGTCATCCATTGATGATTGAATTGGACTGATTTGTGGTTGTAATTTGTCACTCTGAAGCTGTTAAGCAAGAGTGTGTGTCTTCTTGATCAAAGTTGTGAAGCAAGATCAAGAGTGTGTCTTCTTGATTGAAAATGTGAAGTAAAATCAAGAGTGTGTCATTGAAAAGTATTTTCTTTTCTCAAGGGATTGTTGTTTAAGATCACAGGTGTGATTGTAGGGAAGTGAGTGGGTTCTCATATCTAAGAGTGTTTAGGTAGAAATTGCACGGGTAGAGATTAGGTGAGAAAGACTGTAACTTGTTGAAGTGTACGGAGAGTCTTTGAACTAATTCTATTTTAGTGAATTTCCTTCCTGGCTTGGTAGCCCCCAGACGTAGGTGAGTTGCACCGAACTGGGTTAACAATTGCTTGTGTCATTTGCTTTACCATTCGGTATCTTAATCCTATGTGTGTTAACAGATATTAGTGTCGTGACATTACCTTCGACATCTTATATTTGATACCAGAATTTCATTATTGATACTTATATTTTCATTATTTTCATGTAGATTACCATGACAACAAACACCTCTAACAACATTTTGCGATTAATCCTTGACGAGGAAAAATTGTCTGGGACAAATTTTCTGGATTGGCACCGAAATCTGAGGATTGTCCTCAAACATGATAGAAAGTTGTATGTCTTGGAGAAACATGTTCCTGAAGAGGAACCTCCTAGTTCTGCACCTAAGGCAGAAAGAGATGCTTATAAGAAGCATGTCGATGATACCAATGAAACTGCTTGTCTCATGCTAGCTACCATGAACTCAGAGTTGCAAAAGCAACATGAGAACATGGCAACGTTCGATATGATCGAACACCTGAAGATGCTCTATCAAGAGCTAGCAAGGCATGAAAGGTTTGAAGTTTCAAAAGCCCTTTTTCAAGGCAAGTTAGCTGAGGGAGCCCCTGTAGGTCCCCATGTGCTCAAGATGATTGGGTATGTGGAAAACCTTGAGAGGTTGGGTTTTCCCCTCGGAAAGGAACTTGCGACTGATTTGATCTTGCAATCGTTGCCAGATAGATTCAGTCAATTTGTCCTAAATTTCAATATGAATGATATGGATAAATCTCTTCCTGAACTGCTAGCCATGTTAAGAACTGCTGAGCAGAATCTGAAGTCAAAAAGGAAGTTCATTCTGATGATCGGAAATGGAAAGAGACAAAACAAAAGGCCCACCAAGCAGGGTGATAAAGGGAAAGGCAAGGAAGTTGCCAAACCCAAACCCATTGCTGCTGCTTTGAAGCCTAGTGGAGGCATAGAAAAAGACGGCACCTGGTTCCATTACGGTAAGACCGAACACTGGAAGAGAAACTGCCCAAAGTACCTGAAAGATAAGAAGAATGGAGTAGATACTTCAACTTCAGGTATTTTTGTTATTGAAATTAATTTATCTACTTCTGCATCATGGGTATTAGATACTGGATGCGGTTCTCACATTTGTACCAATGTGCAGGGACTAAAAAGGAGTAGAGATTTGGCAAAAGGTGAAGTCGACCTACGAGTTGGCAATGGAGCAAAGGTTGCTGCTTTAGCCATAGGAACTTATGTATTGACTTTACCTAATGGTTTAATAATTCAGTTAGAGAATTGTTATTATGTACCTGCAATTAGCAAGAATATTATTTCCGTTTCTTGTTTGGACAAGTTTGGTTTTTCATTTATAATAAAGAACAATTATTGCTCAATTTATTTGAATGATATATTCTATGCTACTGCACAAATGAACAATAGACTATTTGTCCTTGATCTTGAAATGGCTATTTATAACATTAATACTAAAAGGATGAAACCTAATGAGTTAAATCCAACTTACCTTTGGCATTGTCGATTAGGCCACATAAATGAGAAACGCATTTCCAAACTCCATAAAGATGGACTTTTGGACTCTTTTGATTATGAATCATATGAGACATGCAGATCTTGTTTAATTGGAAAGATGACAAAGTCTCCATTCACAGGAAAAGGTGAAAGAGCTAATGATCTTTTGGCCCTCATACATACTGATGTATGTGGACCACTGAACATTCCAGCCAGAGGAGGTTTTCAGTACTTCATCACGTTTACTGATGATTTCAGTAGATATGGTTATGTGTATTTAATGAAACACAAATCAGAGTCCTTTGAAAAGTTCAAGGAATTCAAGAATGAAGTACAAAACCAACTAGGTAAGAATATTAAAACTCTTCGATCAGATCGAGGTGGTGAGTATTTAAGCCTAGAGTTTGATGACCATCTGAAAGAGTGTGGGATCCTATCCCAACTCACTCCTCCTGGAACACCCCAATGGAATGGTGTATCTGAGAGAAGAAATCGAACCCTGTTGGACATGGTCTGATCCATGATGAGTCACGCCGATCTTCCAAACTCCTTTTGGGGACATGCACTATTGACAACAGCTTACACACTTAACTGTGTTCCATCCAAAAAGGTTGAGAAGACACCATATAAGATATGGAGTGGTAAGAAACCACATATGTCTTACATGAAGATTTGGGGTTGCGAAGTTTATGTGAAACGACAAATTTCAACTAAGCTTGAGCCCAAATCTGACAAATTCTTATTTGTTGGGTATCCTAGAGAAACAAGAGGGTATTACTTCTACAATCCTTCTGAGGGCAAAGTGTTTGTCGCTCGAACTGGAGTTTTCCTAGAAAATGATTTTATTTCCAAAGGAATCAGTGGGAGGAAAGTAGAGGTTGAAGAAATTCAAGAATCACAAAGCATCGATACACCTATGGAGGAATTAGAGCAGGAAACACAAGTAGTTGTGGAAGAGCAACCTGCTCAAGTAGAACAAGACCAACGTAGGTTAAGCAGAATACGTCACCAACCTGAGAGATATGGATATCTCATAACTTATCAAGGTGATATATTACTCATGGATCAAGATGATCCTGTGACCTACCAAGAGGCCATAACTGGTCTCGAGTCTGAGAAGTGGCTAGAAGTCATGAAATCTGAAAATGGATTCCATGTACACAAACCAAGTTTGGACCTTGGTAGAGCCTCCTATAGGAGTTAACCCTATAGGATGCAAGTGGGTCTTCAAAAAGAAGAATGACATGGATGGTAAGGTATATACTTATAAGGCAAGACTGGTTGCAAAAGGATACAAACAAATTCATAGGGTTGACTATGATGAAACCTTTTCACCAGTTGCAATGCTTAAATCTGTTCGGATTTTACTTGCTATCGCTGCATATCATGATTATGAAATATGGCAGATGGATGTCAAAATTGCTTTCCTTAATGGGAATCTTCTTGAGGATGTGAACATGACACAACCTGAAGGATTTGACATACCAGAAGAAGCCCAAAAGATATGTAAGTTACAAAGATCAATCTATGGATTGAAGCAAGCTTCCAGAAGCTGGAATCTTCGTTTTGATGAAACGGTAAAACAATATGGATTCATCAAGAACGAAGATGAGCCTTGTGTCTACAAGAAGGTTAGTGGGAGCATGATCGTTTTCCTGGTACTATATGTAGATGACATATTACTCATTGGAAATGATGTCCCTACCCTGCAACAAGAAAAGTCTTGGTTGGGGAAATGCTTTTCTATGAAGGACCTAGGTGAAGCAGCCTATATATTAGGAATCAAAATCTATAGAGATAGATCACAAAAACTGCTTGGCCTAAGTAAGAGTACGTACATAGACAAAGTGCTGAGACGCTTTAATATGCATGATTTCAAGAAAGGATTCATACCTATGCAACATGGCATATGTCTATCAAAAACACAATCATCTTCAACTAAGGAAGAAAGGGATCACATGAATAAGATTCCATATGCATCTGCAATAGGATCTATCATGTATGCCATGTTATGTACTCGACCATATGTCTCGTATGCTTTAAGTACAACAAGTAGGTACCAATCTTATCCTGGTGATACCCATTGGGTAGCTGTCAAGAATATCCTTAAGTATTTGAGAAGGACTAAGGACTCATTCTTGATATATGGAGGTCAGGAAGAGTTGGTTGTAATTGGATACACCGATGCTAGCTTCCAGACAGATAAGGATGACTTTAGATCGCAATCTGGTTTGTGTTTTTCTTAAACGGTGGCGCTGTGAGCTGGAAAAGTTTAAAGCAAGATACAACTGTTGATTCTACAACCGAGGCCGAGTATATTGCTGCCTCAAGTGCAGTAAAGGAAGTTGTTTAGATAAAAAAAGTTCATTAGTGAACTTGGCATAGTTCCTAGCATTGTGGATCCCATTGGTCACTATTGTGATAACAATGGTGCTATCACACAAGCTAAGGAGCCTAGATCTCACCAACGATCCAAACACATACTTAGGCGTTATCACCTCATTCAAGAGATAATAGATAGAGGAGATGTGAAAATATGCAGAGTACCTACACTTGACAATATTGTTGACCCACTGACAAAGCCTCTTGCGCAGCAGAAGCATGATAGCCATACTAGATCTATGGGCATTAGGGGTATGCCTGATTGGCTCAAGTGCTAGTGGGAGATTGTTGGTGTAAGCCTTAGAGGCCAATACTTTTGGTACTTGTATCGAATTATTCATTAATAATAAAAGGATTTTTCTTTATTATGTTTGTTTAATAAAGTCCCTAGAATAGCTAGTCCGTTTAATGTATCGAGTTTGACTTAATCATGAGATCACATTAAACATAAGGATACTATTCTTAAAGTATCCGTAGTCAAGCTTTATTGTGAAGTGGGATAACATTAAAGCATGAAGACTGTCATACGGTGAACTGACTTGGGGTATTTTGCTTTTTATCGCAATGTCGCGGATAGCAAGAGTCGCCACCGACTTTTCTTTTATCCAATAAGGAAAGGTGGAAAAGAACAGGAAAGACCTCAATAGATTTTGGGTTCGGGAGGTACATTATACAAAGGGAAGGTATTAGCACCCTTTGTATCCATGGTTATCCATGGGCTCTTAATTGCTGGATCACTTATATTTTTTGTCTGAAAAGTGTTGGTGAATTGTTTAAAAATGTTTCGAAAAGAGAGTTTAACTTTGTAATGATTCTCGTATGAATGTATACAAAGTATTTATCTCGTTTGATTTTGAAAAACAGTTTAGAAAGATATAACTTGGTAATGATTCTAGTATGAATGTGTCATACGGTGAACTGGACTTTTTGTGGTTTTAATCGCAATGTCGCGGTTAGCAAGAGTCGCCACCGACTTTTCTTTTATCCAATAAGGAAAGGTGGAAAAGAACAGGAAAGACCTTAATTTAGATTTTGGGTTCGGGAGGTACATTATACAAAGGGAAGGTGTTAGCACCCTTTGTATCCATGGTTATCCATGGGCTCTTAATTGCTCGATCACTTATATTATTTTTGTCTAAAAAAGTGTTTGTGAATTGTTTGGAAAATTGTTTTGAAAAGAGAATTTAACTTTGTAATGATTCTTGTATGAATGTATACAAAGTGGTTATCCCGTTTTAGTTTTGAAAATTGTTTAGAAAAATATAACTCGGTAATGATTCTAGTATGAATGTATACCAAGTGGTGATTTTCTAAAGGGCATTTTGAAAGGTGTGAGGTGCAAAAAAAAATGTTTTAAGTTGTGAGCCAGCAATTAAGAGTTATACCGACCCAAGGTCTTTACGGGCATTTCCTATCCTTATGAGGGTAAAACTGTCCTTATTATTGAGAAATAAGTAGTTTTATCCTTTGGATGTAAAAGGGTCATCGTAGGGTCATCGATTGGTCATTGAAGCAAACAGTCACGAGGATACCTTAGCATTCGAAGGGACTATCATCTTTTAACCGTAGGCAACATCGGAGGGTCATCGAGGGACAAAGTTGTATATTCGAAGGCAACATCCGAGGGACTATAATTTATTTTATGATGATTTAACCGAAGGGTCTTTGCTAAGGGTATCCCCACATTCGCGGGACATGACCGTAATATCGTAATCGTAAGGCAACAAAGAGAGGTCCAAGATCACTTATTCAAAGGCAAAGTTTTACAATTAATTATATAATTAGGATGAAACTCCACATTAAAATTATTAAAAATAATATATTAAAAAATTAATACATTAGAAATTAATACATTAAAAAATTAATTTAGGGTGAAACTCCACAAGGGTATCCCACAAATAAAGTGGAATACCTAGCCAATAACCTTTTCCTGGGATATGTGAACCTTTACGAAACTCAAAAAAAGAAACATGTCAGAACACCAAATCAGGGTGCAATCGAAGATTACACCGGAGAAATATCACAACAATAAATAGGATAGGATGAATAATGCATGGCTATGATAAAACATAAAAAAAAAGACTAGAAGAATCAGGTACTGTCTCGTTCGCCTCTGCCTCGCCTAGCGAAGGCCACGGATTTTGAATTTGAAAACAGCCCCATGTTAGGAACTTTGAATTTTATGGCATTTTATCACAGGAATAACATGATCAAACATTCAGGGTATTCAGGCATATTTAAATTCCCATACGAAAGCAAATTATATATCAACATTTAATCATGATGCATTATATATGTAGATATGGCCAATTGAAAGCATAAACAATAGAGATACGCAAACCTATTTGCCAATTTAAGGTTGAAGGGATTGACCACTTGTAGTATCGGAATAAGTTAGGCAGCGGGAATTGGACGGCGATGGCTTCGGTGCAGATGGGCTGCCTTCAGGGT
Organism: Lathyrus oleraceus; assembly: GCF_024323335.1. Lineage (NCBI taxonomy): Eukaryota > Viridiplantae > Streptophyta > Magnoliopsida > Fabales > Fabaceae > Lathyrus > Lathyrus oleraceus. The sequence goes on along the minus strand of NC_066580.1, from coordinate 38,561,948 downwards.
TTCTTTACTCTGAATTCTCCGGGTAGGCAGGGTTCCTATGCCAAAGTTTCTATCCGTCCTTCTCTGTTCTCTCTCTTTCTTTTCCTCAAGGTTTTGTTCCAAGGAAACCTCAGAGTGTTTTGCTTCTCTTCCTTCTTTCTCCAGTGAATCTCCCAGTGTAAACTCCAAGTCTAACTCCCCTACTGAAACTTCAGTATTTATAGACTAATTTCGTGGGTAATGGGCTTGGAATGAGGGAGACCCAAGTCCAAAATAATTTGTTATATTTTATTTATATATTTATTTTAATTATTTAATTAATTAATTAATTATTTTTTTTTTTTTCTTTTTCTTTTTCTTTTTTTTTTTTTCGTTTTTTTTTTTTTTTTTTTTTTTTTTAGGAAAAATGATGGGTAATTTTTGGGGTATGACAGCTGCCCCTGTTCAATATTCTTGAACCGAGAGAGTTAGGATGGCGTGTATGCCATTCGTGGTCTGGAGGTGGAAGATTATTGAACACTAGAATGCCCCAAAAATTTGCACTTGAGAATCGACAGTTGGTCTTGATGGAGATGGGCTTAAAGATGCCATCCGGGAGGTTTGATGACGAAAGCTTCAGATCGAGCCGTACATTAGGCCAATTTGAAGACATGGGTGCCACACTGGGTCGTACATTAGACCGAATAATGAGTCATCCATTAGGCTGCCGACTTCGCTGGGGAGTCGGAGTGTGTCATATGCTGTTGGGGATAAAGGATCAGAATGGACCATACGTTAGATCGTATCTGAGTTGCAGAATGAGCCGTACGTTAGGCTGAATCTGATGACGAAAGGGGTAGTCGTACGTTAGACTACACTTCAGAAATGTACCGTATGTTAGGTAGCATTTGAGGGGATGGACATCCGAACGGGTCGTACGTTAGACCGTCGCAGAATGAGTCGTCTGTTAGGCCGCATCTGATGATGACAGCGGTAGTCGTACGCCAGACTACACTTCAGAAATGTACCGTACGTTAGGTAGCATCTGAGGGTTGTAAGATCCAAACGGGTCGTACGTTAAACCGCGTTGGAGTTGCTGGAGTTCAGAATGGATCGTACGCTAGATCGTATCTGAGTTGCAGAATGAGCCGTACGTTAGGCTGTATCCGAAGAAGAAAGTAGTCGTACGCTATACTACACCCCTGAATGTACCGTACGCTAGGCAGCATCTGAGGATTTGAAGGTCCAAATGGGTCGTACGTTAGACCGCATTGGAGTTGCTGAAGAAGTCATATGTTGGGCTGAATCAGAATGAACCGTACGTTAGGCTGTATCTGATAACCTGTATATGTTGTACTTGCAATAAATGTCTGAGATGGGCTTAAAGATGCCATCGTTAGGAGGATATCGAAGTGTTGTCAGAATGAATGTTCCCATGAACTGTATTTGAAATATGTATCTGAATCTTGAATGTGATTGATAAAGGTGTCTGTCTGAATGAACCTTTTATTTTGACTATATCAGGAGGATAAATAACCTGCAAAGAAAAGTTAGCTTCATGCTATGTCATGATGTATGAGATGTTTCGTGTTATGCTAAAATAAATGCGAATGCTGTATGCATGCGTATGCTGTGAAATGATGTAATGAATGAGTTATGCGTATGAGAAGTTCTGCTTGGGGACTCTACTGGGGAAAATAAATCCCCATCTACTGATTTGAGACATTTGTGTCGATGACCCTTTCTCGGCTGGGGATGCTTGATTCTGTCTGATGGTAGAAATATTCCACAGATCTTGGCTGAGGATGGATGAGATGATCAATCTGTCTGATGATGCCGACCTCTGTTGGGGAGTAACTGGCTGTGCCTGGGGATACTGCCATTTTCTGAGGAATAACAGACTTGCTGGGGGAATAGAATTGGTAGCGGATTCATTGGAAGCATGGTTAGACCTTCTCCTCGATCCTGAAGTCGGGTAGTAATTGCTATTGCTATTCTACGCATATATTTTGGTAAACATCGATCATATCCAAATGCATATATTAATTCGAATTAAATCAATGGACGTTTATGCAAACAAAACAGAGAAAGTAAAACAAGAGCATTTTTTTTTTGAAACTAAAATTATATTGATTTCGAAAGAGGGCCTATAAACAGGCAATTTGTGTACAAGGAGACAAAAATCCTAGTAAGAGGAAATTGTCAAGAAAACAAAGAGAAAGCTATGCCGAAAACGTCCTATTGACTTTAATTCCACTACTGCCATTATGTCTTCAAGCCTCTCATCTCCTGCTGTCGGATAGAAGTGATTAGCTTGTTCAATCCTTTGAACTTGGATGAAGCTGTCTGAGAACGGGACATAGTCATACGCTTTGATCCCTAATTTTTGCCTGGACCGCCTTTTCAGGTTTTCAATCCACCAGGATACCCCTTTTTGCCCAAGCCGCCTTTTCAGGTTTTCGACTTGCCGGGTGTACATTTTTTTATGTTTATCCCTAAATTTTGCCCGAACCCTTTTGGTTCGCCGGGATGCCCTTACTTTTGCCTAGATACGTCGACCTAGCGGGTCTCTTTTATGCGTAGTATTTTTTGACTATGTCTGCGTTCACGGGATGCGGGAAGTCTTCGCCGTCCATTGTAGCTAGTATCATGGCTCCACCAGAGAATATCTTCTTAACTACAAACGGCCCTTCGTACGTGGGAATCCATTTGCCTCTGGGATCACCTTGTGGTAGAGTGATGCGCTTTACCACCAAGTCGCCAATTTGATACACCTGTCTCTTGACTCTTTTGTTAAATGCCTGGGTCATGCGTTTCTGATATATCTGTCCATGACAAACAGCCGCAAGTCTCTTCTCATCAATCAAGTTTATCTGATCGAGTCGAGTCTGAATCCATTCATCTTCATCTAAGCCCGCCTCTTTCATGATTCTTAGAGAGGGAATCTGAACTTCCACTGGTAAAACAGCTTCCATTCCGTAGACTAAAGAGAAAGGAGTTGCTCCTGTCGAAGTGCGATAACCGTGAAGAGCAAACGGTAACATCTCATGCCAGTCTTTGTACGTCACCGTCATCTTTTGTATGATCTTCTTGATATTCTTATTAGCAGCTTCTACAGCGCCATTCATCTTTGGTCGGTACGGAGAAGAGTTATGGTGTTTTACGTTGAACTACGTGCAGAGTTCAGTAATCATCTTGTTGTTCAAATTAGTACCATTGTCGGTGATAATCCTTTCAGGGATGCCATATCGACAAATGAGATTATTCTTGATGAATCGTGCCACCACATTCTTGGTGACAGAAGCAAATGAGGCGGCCTCTACCCACTTTGTAAAGTAATCAATAGCAACAAGGATGAAACGATGCCCGTTAGAAGCAGTAGGTTTAATCTCTCCAATCATATCAATGCCCCACATTGCAAAGGGCCAAGGTGTTGTCAACACGTTCAATGGAGCAGGAGGCACATGTACTTTATCCGCATATATCTGGCACTTGTGACAGGTTCTGGAGTGATGATGGCAATCAGCTTCCATGGTAGACCAATAATACCCTGATCTCAGAATCTTCTTGGCCATCGTATGCCCACTAGAATGAGTCCCAAAAATACCATCATGCATGTCTTCCATAATCTTTTCTGCTTCCTTTTTATCCACACAGCGAAGCAAAGTCGAATCATGATTACGTTTGTATAATAATCCATTACTCAAAAAGAACTTAGCGGAGAACTTCCTCAGGAATTTTTTGTCATTAATGGATGCCCCTTCAGGGTATTCCTGAGCTTCTAAATATCTTTTTACTTCGTGGAACCAAGGTTTTTCCCGTACTCTCTCAGTGTTAAGTTCATAACAGTATGCCGGTTCATCTAGTCGCTCAATGGTGATCTTGGGAGCTTCATTGTCCCATCTGACTCTGAACATAGATGACATGGTAGCTAATGCGTCTGCCAACTGATTCTCTTCTCGTGGGATATGTTCGAATGTAATCTCTTCAAAGTATGGGATTAATGTCATCACCCGTTCTCGGTAAGGGATGAGATTCGGATGCTTAGTGTCCCATTCTCCTTTGATCTGACTGATTACTAATGCTGAGTCTCCGTACACACTCAAAAACTTGACCCGCCGGTCTATAGCAGCCTTGAGTCCCAAAATACATGCTTCATACTCAGCCATATTATTGGTACAATGAAAACATAGTCTAGCAGTGAAAGGCGTATGGTAACCCTCGGGAGAAATGATTACCACACCAACACCATTGCCCAATGCATTAGAAGACCCATCGAAAACCATAGTCCATCGGGATCCTAGTTCGGGTCCTTCATCCGGTCCAGGTTCTTCATAATCAGTAGCAAGCATGACATCCTCATCTGGGAACTCAAAATTCATAGATTGGTAATCATCCACTACTTGATGAGCCAAATGATCGGCTAGTACGCTTCCTTTGATTGCTTTCTGGGTAGTATACTGGATGTCATACTCTGTTAAGATCATCTGCCATCTTGCTATTCTTCCGGAGAGAGCGGGTTTCTCAAATATGTATTTGATAGGATCCATCTTAGAAATCAATAAAGTGGTGTGATTCAACATATACTGTCTCAGTCGTCGAGCAGCCCAGGCCAAAGCACAACAAGTTTTCTCGAGCAGTGAGTATCTTGTTTCACAGTCGGTAAACTTTTTGCTAAGGTAGTATATGGCATGCTCTTTTCGACCAGACTCGTCATGTTGTCCCAACACGCACCCCATTGAATTTTCTAACACGGTTAAATACATGATTAGAGGTCTTCCTTCAACTGGTGGCATCAGAATTGGAGGTTCTTGAAGATACTTCTTGATTTTGTCAAAAGCTTCTTGACATTCCTCATTCCATATCATCTCTTGATTTTTCCTCAGTAGCTTGAAGAGGGGTTTGCAGGTGGCGGTCAAATGGGAGATAAATCGGGCAATGTAATTCAAGCGTCCCAAGAAACCTCTGACTTCTTTATCTGTACTGGGAACTGGCATTTCTTGAATAGCTCTCACCTTGGCCGGGTCAACCTCAATCCCTTTACCACTGACAATAAAGCCCAGGAGTTTGCCGGACCTTACCCCAAAGGTGCATTTGTTCGGGTTCAACCTCAACTTGTATTTCTTCAACCTCTCGAACAGTTTGTATAAATGATCGAGATGTTCCTCCTCAGTATGAGATCTGGCTATCATGTCATCCACATATACTTCTATTTCATGATGGATCATATCATGGAACAAAACCACCATAGCACGCTGGTACGTTGCCCCTGCATTCTTTAAACCAAATGGCATTACTTTATAACAGAACGTGCCCCATTGCGTCACAAACGTAGTTTTCTCCATGTCCTCAGGCGCCATCTTAATCTGGTTGTAACCTGAGAATCCATCCATGAATGAGAATACCTTGTGTTGAGCGGTGTTATCTACCAGAACATCAATGTGCGGAAGTGGAAAGTCGTCTTTGGGACTCGCTTTATTCAAATCTCTGTAGTCTACACACATTCGCACCTTGCCATCCTTCTTCGGCACTGGTACCACATTAGCAACCCATTGAGGATAAGAAGTAACAGCCAGAAAACCTGCATCAAATTGTTTCATAACCTCGGCTTTGATTTTCTCAGACATTTCAGGACGCATGCGACGAACCTTTTGCTTAACAGGACGACGATCTTCCCTCGTTGGCAGCCGATGTACTACTATATCAGTATCCAGTCCTGGCATGTCGTCATAAGACCAAGCAAAAATCTCTACATAGTCATGTAACATCTGAATCAACCTTCTTTTGACACTGTTTTCCAAGCCTGCTCCTATTTTGACTTCTTTCTTGTCTACTTCGGTACCCAGATTTACAATCTCAACTGACTCCTCGTGCGGCTGTATAGTCCTCTCTTCCTGCAGTAACAGTCTGGCAAGTTCTCCAGGTACTTCACAATCTTCCACACTTCCATCCTCGGCTTGGTAGATCGGATTTTCAAAGTCATAATGAACAGTAGTAGAACTATTGTTAACAGGATCCAGAGTGGGTATGGGTCTGCAATTTGTTACGTGAGTGTGTGTAAGAAAACATAGCTTGTTTGGAAGATGACAGAAAAGACAAAGAGCGCAATATTTGAATGCAAAAAGTCCATTGATTTATTGAATATGAATATGCTTATGAAAATGACAAAACCCTTAACAAATTAGCTATTGTGCCCCGGGCATAGACACAACGCTTGGAGAAGTTCAATTGTAAAAAAAACAAAAATTTGCAACACCAAAATAGACAATAACAATTACTCCTGACTAAAGGAAATCGGGATAGTGTCTTCAGCCTTCCAATTATTGAGTCCGTCGCCAATTGTTGGGAAAATCCAGCTATCCAGGTCGCAATCGCTGTCAGCGTCTTCTACAACATTAATTTGACTCTTGGCTACCTTCTCAGAGCTAAACCCCAGGCCAAATTTGTCAGACTTGTACGGTACGTCGATCAGTTGACCCCAGCCAGTACAGCCACCATCTTCAACCACAGCTTGAGCGTCCTTCAGGGAAATCATAGCAGGAGGAGTCCGAATAACCTTGGGCACACCGGAAGTTGGCTTAAGGACAGGATTGGTCGGAGGAACTACTTCAAATGACTGACAAGGAGTCTCAATGAATTCACCATCCATCTCGACGTATCTGAAGGTATGCACACTACTGACAATGTACTCTTCTTCTCCACACACGGTGACAATTTTGCCCTTTGTGGGATACCTCAACTTTTGATGGAGAGACGAGGCTACAGCGCCTGCCCCATGAATCCAAGGGCGTCCCAGTAAGCAGGAATAAGCAGGACGAATGTTCATTACATGGAAGGTAGTGTTGAAGACTTGAGGTCCTATCTTGATAGGAAGGACTACTTCGCCATGGACAACACTCTTCGCACCATCGTAAGCACGTACCACAATGTCACTAGGTTTCAGTTCAATGCTTTTACAATCCAGCTTATCCAGCACGGCTGTCGGCAACACATTCAAGGAAGAGCCATTATCGATCAACACATGAGACAAAGTGATTCCCCTACACTCAATGGAGATATGCAGGGCTTTATTGTGATTCTTTCCTGCTGGTGTCAGATCAGCGTCGGAAAAGCCCAGGCCATTGTCAACAGCCAAGTGAGCAACATAATGTTCGAATTGATCGACAGATGTCTCCTGAGGTACATGAGCGGTCTTCAAGAATTTTATCAATGCATTGGCATGAGGTTCAGAAGATAACAGCAAGGATAACATCGAGATCTTAGACGGGGTATGCCCCAACTGTTCTACAACATCAAAATCACTCTTGCGAATGATTTTCAGCACTTCTTCCATTTCTTGTTTGGCAACATCTTCGGGAGTAACTTCGACCGGTGTCTCTGACTGAGAAGGATTGACTGGTTCCTTTCCTCGAGTTTCAAGGACAGGAGGTGAGATTTCTGGAGAGAAGATCCTTCCACTTCGAGTAATTTTACTAGTCCCAACGATGCCATTAGGATTAGTAGAATTGTCAATTTGCTTTACGCCATGGACGTAAACATCACCGCCATAATTCCACGGAATAGATTTGCTTGAGGAATACGGGATCGGGCCAGGTGCAGTGATGATTAGGGGAGCAACCCTGGGCTCAACAGTAATCTTCACAGGCGCCCTGGTAGCGGTAATCTTCACTGGAACTTTGGACCTAGCAATCACAGATATTTCTTCAATAGGGTTTTCCGCCTTCGGAATCCTTTCGAAGAGAACTGTACGATCGTCCATCAGCCGTTGAATACCATTCTTCAATTTCAAACAGTCCTCGGGCCGGAGTATGCAGAGATTGTAATCTTCAGCATAACCTGGAAATAAACCAGCTTGCAATAAATTCCTCTTTATGATCGGGAGAGGAGATGTTAAGTCCGCCACATTGGAAATGTCAGAATCGTCATCCATAACATTAACAGTCTTGTCGTGGTTAGGCATAGGAGCAGTGATGACATTAGGAGTCTCCGGAGGCTCAAACTCAATTTCTCCAGCTTCGATCATATCCTGAATCTTATTCTTCAATGACCAGCAACCGTTTGTATCATGCCCGGGGCTATCGGAGTGATATGCACACCTGGCATTGGGATTATAACGAGAAGAGGTAGTGTTGGGATTTGTAGGAGGATCTCTAAGGGTGATCAAATTTGCCTTTAGCATTCCCTGCAGTGCCTGTGCCAATGTCATATTGATCCTGGTGAACTGCCTTCTTGGCCTGTCTTGTTTGGGCTGGAAGTTTTGAGATGGTGGTGCTGCAATCGTAACTGCTCCAATGTCGTGGTCACGGTTTTTCTGGTTACGACCCTTTTGACCGTACACAACATTTGATTCGTTCCTCCCCTGATAGGACCTTTTGGTGCTTGCAGAGGTAGCCGCCTGTATCTTTCCACTTCGGATGCCGCTTTCAACACGTTCACCTGTTAATATAAGTTCAGTGAAACCTGATGAAGAACTTCCCAGTAGATGGCTGTAGAATGGGCCGGTCAGTGTGCCCATGAACATGTCCACCAATTCTCTGTCAGTCATAGGGGGTTTGACTCTGCCAGCCAAATCTCTCCACTTTTGAGCATATTCTTTAAAGCTTTCTTTAGATCCCATAGTCATATTCTGCAACTGTAGCCGGGTAGGTGCTAGTTCAGAGTTATACTGGTACTGTTTATAGAAAGTTGTTGCTAAATCAGTCCAGGTGCGGATGTCAGAACTCTCGAGCTGATAATACCATTCCAACTGTGTGCCAGACAGGCTCTCTTGGAAGAAATGGATCCATAGCTTCCTGTCAGTGGTATGCGGCTGAATCTTTCTCACATAAGCTCTCAGATGCATTTGAGGACAAGACGCACCATCGTACTTAGTGAAAGTGGGGATTTTGAATTTGCGACGAATGGTCACATCGGAGACCAGACCCAAACTTTCGAAATCCAGACCGGGCGCCTTCTGACCCTCCATAGCTAGCATACGTTCTTCCAGCAACTTGTACTTATCATCTCTTGGAGAGTACTGTTCATTTTCATAATCTTCATCGTCATCCTCAGGGTTGGAGAAATCAGCATTCTCTTCCTCTGAATCATTCTCCGCCCCCTCTTCTGGACCATTCGGGATTCCAAACTTGACTCCTGTGGCCTGTCCTTTACGCCTTCTTCCCGGGTTAATGAAACTCACAGCTTTCTTGTCTTTCTTCTTTTCGAGCAAAAGAGCCTTCAGTTCCTCCTGCCCCTTGGATAAGCTTAGCATCATCTCCTTGAATTGAGCATTCTGAGTCTGGAGATCTTTGACAGTTTGTTCGAGATCCATTTTTCTGTTTGTAATGAAGACCGTGAGAACATTGAACTTGTAGAATACCTGTTATGCAGTGTTATGTTATGCTATGCAATGTATGAAATGTTTTCAAGGACTTTTGGAATTTAACTTTGCGTAAATCACCAACAAAAGAGAAATGTTTATTGCTAATTTCTTTGACCAATGTTCATTACAAAAGGAATAATAATAAAAATACAATGAAAGCTCAAGTCTCCCAGGGGCGGCTTCTTTTTGGGCGAAGATACGCATTGAGTCTTCGTTCCTCATTAAGCTGACTGGTAAGTTCTAACACTTTCTTCCTTTCTGCGACGAACTGAGTCTCGAAAGTATCCCTTTCTTCTCTCAACTGGATCCAGGATCTCTTTAGTTCCTCAACATTGGTAGGCATATCTGGATAAGGAATGATCTGAGGAGCACCTCCTTCAGCTTCAGGTTCGACAATCTGAGGTCCGATTGCAAGATATGGCATGACAAGTTCACGAGCTTTGGCGCGTACCCATCTGAGATAAGGTTCCATAGGAATAGAATTTTTCTGTCCTAACGTACCTCTCTTCACCATGCCCCAAGCTCGTACAAATCTTTGACGGAGGCCTTGGGAATCGTTGTCATAGTCGAACACAATGCCTTCGATGATCAATTCATGTGGACCATCTCTTCGAGCACAACCAAACTGTCGCAGAGCTAAAGCAGGATTATAAGTAATACCTCCTCTTATTCCTAGGAGTGGTACATTAGGGAACTCGCCACAACGGTCAATGATGGTAACATTTTCCTTGAACTGAGGACACCAACAGATGTCTGGGTGGGAGAGCGACATTATCCTTTGAGACCATTTCAAATTCTGCTCGTTCTTCAAGACTGATTGAGGAAGGTGCGAAATAAACCACCTAGATAATAAAGGTATGCAGCACATGAGAGTCCCTTGTCTCTTCATAGTACGGGTGTGAAGGGAATGCAAAATGTCTCCCAGCAAGGTAGGCACAGGGTTATGAGTGAGGAATATCTTAATAGCATTCATATCTACGAATTGGTCTGGATTAGGAAATAACACCAAACCATAGATCAGTAATGCTAGAACGTCTTCGAAAGCATGGACATTCATAACCTTTAAGAATTCTCGGGCCTTATTTATCAGAAACTTGGCAAGTAAACCCTTAACTCCACTTTTTGTTACCCAATTGGTTTCAATATCAGACTTTGTCATGTGTAAAGCCGCGGCAACTTCTTCAGACTTCGGAATCTTTTCTAAACCACTGAAAGGTGTTTGATCAAGGATAGGTATCCCAAGCAGCCTGGAGAATTCTTCCAGTGTAGGTACCAACTGATAATCTGGGAATGTGAAGCAATGATGTTTAGGGTCGAAGAACTGGAATAAAACTCTCATCATATCTTCTTTGAAACCAGTGGTAACCAAATTGAGGAGAGAACCGTGTTTCTTGATGAACTGGGCATGATCGGAAAGTTCTGACACTAAGTTCTTGAGTTGAGGAGCGATTGCTACAAAATTGATCCGGATGGTCTTCCTGGGAGCCATAGCCTTACAAAACAGAGCAAAGTTAAATCCCTAAGTCCTTGAAATGGTTAGTACAATGTTATGATATCATGATGTTATGATGTTATGATGTTATGAGGTTAAATAAATAACAAGCACAAGCAAGTCACACAACCATCATTCCTAGGTTTTAAGGCTTGCATGAGTTCCATAGGTAAGTACCCTCCCCACTGAAGTTTAGTTGGTTCAACCTGTCCTAGAATAGTAACCGGGTTCTAAAAGGATCTCCAATCGTTGACCTTCCTTCAAGTCCACTTCAGTGCAACACCAAGTGGTTGACCGAAGCTTCCCTAAAGTCCAATCTCAAAGAGTGTAGTATCGAGTCTCAACCAACCCCAGTCGGAACCGAAGTCAGTTATCTCACTACTTTCTAATGGCCAGGATGAGTCAATTAGGGTTCTAAAGGTCTGGTTAATGCTTTAATGACACCACGCGGAAGCCAAATTTTTCCTCAAGTGAACATGAGGAACATCAGGACATCCAAAGTGTCACATTAACCGTAGCCATCATTTTAACCATTCCAGTATACGCCGGATAGTCGCGATGATCTATTGCTACTTACCTAAGGTACACTAGATCCGGGTGTAGGATCTTTCACTCAAAAATACCCAAGCAATCCCTTAAAAGTAAATCAGACAATTTGGAATAAGTGATCTTGTTTTTAAGGTAACCTCTCTTTTTAAAGTGTCCCCAGCAGAGTCGCCAGTTCTGTCATACGGTGAACTGACTTAGGGTATTTTGCTTTTTATCGCAATGTCGCGGATAGCAAGAGTCACCACCGACTTTTCTTTTATCCAATAAGGAAAGGTGGAAAAGAACAGGAAAGACCTCAATAGATTTTGGGTTCGGGAGGTACATTATACAAAGGGAAGGTATTAGCACCCTTTGTATCCATGGTTATCCATGGGCTCTTAATTGCTGGATCACTTATATTTTTTGTCTGAAAAGTGTTGGTGAATTGTTTAAAAATGTTTCGAAAAGAGAGTTTAACTTTGTAATGATTCTCGTATGAATGTATACAAAGTATTTATCTCGTTTGATTTTGAAAAACAGTTTAGAAAGATATAACTTGGTAATGATTCTAGTATGAATGTATACCAAGTGGTGATTTTCTAGGACTTGCAAAGTGTGAGGGGTGGAAAATGTTTTAGGTTATGATCCAGTAATTGAGAGTTATACCTTCCTAAGGTCGTTATGGGCATTTCCTATCCTTATGAGGGTAAAATTGTCCTTACTATTGAGAAGTAAGTAGTTTTATCCTTTGGATGTAAAAGGGTCATTGTAGGGTCATCGATAGGTCATTGAAGGCAACAGTTGTAAGGATACCTTAGCATTCGAAGGGACGATCATCATTTAACCGTATGCTACACCGAAGGGTCATCGAGGGACAAAATCGTATTTTCGAAGGCAACATCCGAGGGACCATGATTTATTTTATGATGATTTAACCGAAGGATCTTTGCTAAGTGTATCCCTACATTCGCGGGACATGACCGTAATACCGTAATATCGTAAGGCAATAAAGAGAGGTCCAAGATCACATATTTAGAGGCCGTATTTTACAATCGATTAGGTAATTAGGATGAATCTCCACATTAAAATTAATACATTAAAATTAATACATTAAAATTAATTAGGTAATTTAGGGTGAAACTCCACAAGGGTATCCCACAAATAAAGTGGAAGACCTAGACAGCAATCTTTTCCTGGGAAAGGTGAACCTTTACAAAATTCAGCAAACGGGTTAGAGTACCAAGTCAGGATGCAATCAAGGATTGCACCGCAAAAGAAACCAGAACAGCAGTAGGGTCAGATAAACAATGCATGGCTATGATAAAAACATGACAGGTTAGCAAAGGACAGAACAGAAAAATCAGCGACTGTCCCGGTCGCCGCTGCCTCGCCTAGCGAGGGCTTAGCGAATACTCGCTGCATGCTCGCTTAGCGACGTGCTAGCGAGCGGCTGCGGATTCTGGTTTTGATAACAGCATAATGTCAGCAAGCTTCACACCTTACAGCATCCATTACAGAGATTATGTGGTTAGACATTCAGATGTTCACGCATACTTAAATTCATATGTAAAACTTAAGATAGTTTCATAAATTCAATCATGATACCATATGCAAATTAAGAACATAAGGTAGTAATAGCAATGCCAACCTGTTTGTAATCGAATTGTAACCTTGAATTGGCCGATCGGATCGAATTGAGCGGAAGTGACCTTGCTGCCGCCGGCTTTTCCTTCAGGGTTTTCTGTCTGTGAGCGCTAGGGTTTGCTTGCTAGGGTTCTCCTTTCGTCCTTTTTTCGTCCTCTCTTTTTCTGACTGGAGTTGTGGTATTTATAATGCCTTTTTTGTGACCTAATGGGCTCAGAGTGAAGCCCAGAATTTTCTGTTATCTGTCAGCTTCGCTAGGCGAGCGTGTAGCGAACGTTCGCTAGGCGAGCGTGTAGCGAACGTTCGCTAGGCGAGCGTGTAGCGAACGTTCGCTAGGCGAGCGTGTAGCGAACGTGTAGCGAACTGGCCAGTTTGGGCCATTTTCTGGATTGGGCCATTCGTGAGCTGGGCCTTCGTTCCTTTAAGATCAGTGTCATAAAAATGAGTCGGAGTGCCCTGAAAAATATCTTGAAATATTAATGGGCAAATTTTGGGGTATGACAAAGACTATTATGTTTATAGACTGATGATCACATCTCATGAATCATAGATAAAGAGTTATCAAGTCTTAAACATAGGTATGAATATTAAGAGTAATATTTATACTGGATTGACCCGCTATGAGAATACTATATAGAATGTTATGCAAAGTGTCATAAGTTATTCTCATGGTGATAATGGTGTATACCACCCTTCGACCTGAAACCACTATGGACCCTAGATGTAGAGTCGAGTGCCTTATTGCTGATCAAACGTTGTCCGTAATTGGATGACCATAAAGACAGTTGATGGGTACTCCACAAAGCATGCTAAGAGACATGAGTGACCTAGATGGAATTTGCCCATCCTGCGTAACAGGATAAATGTCTATGGGCCCAATATCGAACTGGACAAGGATGACACAGTCTATGCCTTGTGTTCAATATAGACATAAGGGCAAAAGGGTAATTATACACATAATTATTATCACAGAAGGATTTGTTAGATCACATGACATTTTCGTGTCTTGGGTAGCAGTGATGTGTTGCTAGATACCGCTAACTATTTATTTTGTTAAATACGTGATTTAATATAATTGCCAATGCCGCGAAAACCTATAGGGTCACACACAAAGGACGGATTGATGAGAGATATAGTAATTAAGGAATACCGTAATGTACGGTGCCCTTAAGTGAATTATAGAACATCGTAAGGTACAATGTACTTAAGTAGAATACGAAATATGGTAAGGTATCACGCGCTTAAGTGATTTTGGTATATTATAAGATATGGGCCATATACACTTGAGTGGGCTTTTTAGCTTGCAGCTCACACAAGTGGTTCTATAATAGAACCCTTGTGTAGAAGCATTGTTGCAGTTGTAATTTTATTTCTCTCTCTCTCTCTCTCTCTCTCTCTCTATCTATCTATCTCTCTCTCTCTCTCTCTCTCTCTCTCTCTCTCTCTCTCTCTCTCTCTCACACACACACACACACACACACATACACACACTCAAAGCCTTCATTCGTAGCAGCTAGCACTGAGATTGAAGGAATCCGTTCGTGTGGACTGAGTAGAGGCGTTGTTATTGTTCAACATTCGTGATCGCTCTGCAGATCTGCATCAAAGGTTATAATCGCCACAAGAGGTAACGATTCTATCACTGATCATGCCCATTCGTAGGGATCATTAAAGGAGAAATTTTAAATTCCGCTGCGTTTTGGATTGCCCTTCTCCTTCACATATGCAACATGATCATTGTGAAGCTGTTATTTTGAACATGTGAGTTGTGGAATTCATCTGTTACATGGGCTAATTTGAAGAAGATCATGAAGTGGCTAAGCTTGAATGTGGCTATCTTTATTTGATGTCTTGCTCTTCAAGATAATATAATTGTGCATTTGTGTGTTGCTTGGTTCTAAATGTCCAAGGGAATTTAGGTTTCTATATGGCATTCTTGCCTATTGGATTTCTACCTATCGATCAGATCTTTTCAACTCTTAACTTTTAATTTTGTGTATAGGATTAGTCTCTTCATCTTCTCCCCATTTCTTTAATTTCAAAATCTCTCCCTCCTTTTAAAACTTTCTTTGTTTGAACTTATTTTGTTCTAAACTTTGACCACTTTGTAAAAAGATAGACACTTTGGCCTTATGCCATTGCATTTTCAAACTTCTTTTCTTAAATCAAATTTGTAAATATGTTTAACTATACTTAACCTAAACTTTCAGAAAATCCAAGAACTAACTCATTCAAACCATTGTTATGCCTTTGTGCCTTTCAAACTTAATTTTTGTTAAAATCAATGCATCCACTTTGAAATTTGTATCACAAACTACGAGGTTTTGATCCCTCATTTTTATGTTTGTACATAGGCACAAGTCTGAAGGTCTTGTCAAACACAAAAATATAATTAATGAATTCTTTTCTCATCACTCCATTCTATTTGTTTGTAAACATCATTTTTGTACCAAATACATATGCACACAAAAAGGTCTCCCTAGGAGTACCTAGGACACTTTGGGTGCTAACATCTTCCCTCTGTGTAACTGTTTACCAGTAATTTCTGACAAACAACCACTAGTCTTCCAATATTATAGATTTTGGTAACTTACAGGATCGACTAGATTGATCCTAGGACATGTGTCTCAAGAACTATTATTATGGTGATTTGACTCATGATTAAGTTTGTTTCTGGTTTATGAATAGTGAAAGGTGTTTTCGATAATAATTCTAAACGAAATTTATGACTTTATAGGCAAAGAGTAAATGGCAGTAACTTTGTAGAAAAGGGTTTTTAAAAATAACAAAAGTACTTGGCAAAGGTGAAGATAAATAACTTGAAGTAAACGTTTTAAGTTTTGAGAAAGTGCTGGAAATGAAAGCTTGGCGAAATGTAAATGCAAAGGTAAAAGTGATGATAAAATACTGAAATAAAGGCAATTCGACAGAAGAAAAGACAGTAAATGATTTTAGTTTAAATAACTTGTATAAAATAGATAACATGAAACGAAATTATGGTGTTGTTCATACATACATTTTCAGCATAAAACTCTTTTCTCTCGCTCTGGTACTTTGAGTATTTTGGTGAATTTCTGTATATCTGTTTGAACACCCCGAAATCTAAAACTAAGACCCCTATTTATAACAATTTGACCCTAACGGTCTCTACACAGATGACTGCCACGTTCGACATTTTCAAGTGTTGCATGTCTCAGATGCTTCCACGCGTTGGCCTGACGAAACTGCTTCGTTTAAATTTCAAATCTTTCCCGCTTGAAGCTTCGAATATGTCAAACGCCTATGTCAAAGAGAACTTGTGGAGATCCAAAAAATCTTCTAAGTCTCAGGCTTCGACAAGAAAGGTTTGTTTACCCAAGAAAATAATTCAACAAATAGCTTCGACACAACCATTTTTATTTATTCTCCAAAACATAACACTTCCAAAGAACTTCACCTATTTGTCGAAATCTCCAGCTAACAAATTGCCCCCAATAAATGTCTATTTCGAATCAATGTAGAAATGGGCATTTTTTGTAATCACCAGATTTCGACCAGAGACCTTTCATAGACCTAAAAGTTAATATCTATCAGTTAATCATGATTTACTTTTTCAAAACGTCTCATTAAGACGTGTGCGCAGTTATTGTCATCATGAATTTCAACTTCCAAGAATAATGAACAGTAATCCCTGTACCCTTTTCTCAAAAATGCCACCATGTGGCCCACTACCTTGGCAAGGTGTAACCAATCAACTTCGTAGGTTAATACTATAAAAGCTCATTGTCACTTCCTTCTTCCTTTTTACGAAAATCTTTATCTTCAACCTGAGTTCATCTCTAAAACTTTTCTGAAAACGTTTCTTCTTCCTTAAAACCCTAATCCTTCAACACCTCCAAAAAACCCATAACAATGTCTTCTGATAAACAACAAAAGCAATCAAAGAACATCAAAGGTGATGGATCCTCAAAAAGTTCTGCTTCTTAGAACATTCCAACTAGCACAACCATAACTATTGGGGATCGGGAGTACATTACTTTTCCAAAACTCATTAAAGAACAGAAAGCAATATTTGCTTCCCAGGTAATGATTCCTTCCCTACTTTCTGGAAATACTTTAGGGTTTTTAGGCCCATTAGTCTCTGAAGGTCATTTAGAGAAATGTGTAAAGTTTTTTCCCTGTTATCATACTACCAAACCCATAGCCAACAAAACCGTTTCCTCCAGAAATGTTGAGGATTCAGTCCAAAGAGAGGCTTTTCAACTGGATTTTATCACTGATAGTTTCATACCCTTTCGTTCTTGTCCAACTCTAGACAAATCCTATTTAGGTTGGTTAACGAAAGTTGAGAAGAAAAAAGCTTCATTTTGGAAATAATTGGGTATTTTTGACCTGATTCGGATGTCGAAGCTGGGGCTTAGCTACTGCCAACCTTTATTATTATCCATCATATATTTATGGGATAGCACATACAACACCTTTCATCTCCCTTGTGGAATGATGACTCCTACGCTCTTCGACGTAGCTGCCATTTCTGGACTTCCTCCGATAGGAGAAACCTTCGACCTCTATCAAGACTGCGAAAACTTGATTGACTTCAACGTCAAGAATGCTTCGTTCAATACTTATATTAATTTGTATCATGCTGATGGGGAAGAAGTTTCCGACATAGAACATATAGCATTCTTAGGTCTATGGTTATCCAAGTTCTTCTTCTGTTGTAAATCTCTGCAAGTTGCAAAGAGATTTTTAACACTTGCTAACCAATTGCATGTTGGTCGAAGAGTGTGTTTAAGTGAACTCTTATTGGCTAGTTTGTATGAAAGTCTAGGATCTGCTAGTGCCAAGTTAAAGGAGTATGAAGCTGGTACCAACTTATTACTATCTGGGCCTTATTGGCTTTTTCAATTGTGGCTCAATGCCACCTTCAAATCCTTTTTGCCAACACATGGAAATGTTGATGAAAATGCCCCAGAGATAATAAATCGAAGTATTGAAGGCACCAAACTCCTTCAACTGACTCCAGTTGATGATGTTGACAACTTACAAACTTCCCTCACCAAATACACCTTGATGTTCTCGAAGCGTCACCATTTCTTTCCTTCGATGGCTCCTTTTGCCAGTCGAACCCATGGTCCTTCCTGGTTCACTACTTCGCTCGAAGATGCTGTGAAGAATGCAGCACAGAGATCGAAGATATATGGCGCGCCTTTCTCTTTCCAAGGCTGCTTGTTTCTAGGATCTTGCCAGTAAAGAGCCATGTGTGTCTGTTGGCTTATCAACCAAATTTTGTCTCTCGACAATTCGGGTTGTGTCAACTTATTCCTGTTTCTTTATTCAATCGAAAGCGCGAGATCTGTTGTGCAGGGACTGACTGGAGCGCTCGAGACATTGTAACCCACAAAGAATTCCATGCAAACTTTGCTGAATTCCAATTAATAGCATACCAACCGTCGTTCTACTCCACCAATGGTTTTGCCACTTGGTGGACAGATTTCTATTCCAAGAATATGTTTTCTACTGCTGAAATCAAGGAACGTCTAACGAATGTCTTTTCATCTTTGCAGGAAAAGGTCTACAAGGGTAAGCTTACTCATTCTGAAGAAATCCAAGCATTCCAAAAGTACTTTGAAACTGTGTATAACCCAATGGAACTTGTTCAAACCGTTTGTTACGCATCGCCAATTTTAAAAGAGAAATTTGAAAAACAAATTGCCAAAAAGAGATTCCCCAAAGCTGTAAAACCTTAATTTAAATATGATTTGGCCTTTGAGTGCGAACCACCCAAATTTCCAAATTTACCCAGTGCAAGTTTTGCTTTGTCATTTTTCCCCTTTACCCAAATTGGTTCACATGTGGGGACATTTTTAACATACTGAAAAATGACCAACAAAGACCTGCTAAAAGAGTAGTTGCAACCAAACATACCTTAGACAGTTTCAAAGGCTTTCTTCACTTCGACCTAGATGCAGTGAGAAAGTACTTCTCCGACATGTGAAGGTGTGGAATGTTTGGATTTCTTGGTTTTATAACTCCCTCTCATCTTTTGCCAATCTTTTAAACATTTGCATGTTTTGACTAACTCACATTCTTCTTTAGCTGTCGAAAGGAAGGTGGCGAAGAAAGAGAAGCCTATGGCGAAAGCTAGTTCGAATACTACTTCTAAGCCAACTACCTCTTCAAGCCACGGAGTTCCTTCTGCAAAGGATGCTGCTCCAGAAAATACGAAGAAGAGTTCAAAGGTATTACATCAAATAACTTCTTTGTCTCTTTCGTATCTTTAGTTATCCCTCTATTTTCTAATCAATAATCAATACCAGTACAACAACGTCAACAACAACAACCGCAACAACGAAAAAACGCCTACAACAACAACAATACCAACAATCATCATCAACAAAACTTTGAGAGGAAGAAGGTCTCTTTCGACCCGATTCATATGTCTTATGTAGAATTATACCCGTCTTTGGTTCTCAAGAACCTAATCCTACCAAGGAACCCGACGAAAATTCCATAACAACTTCCATGGTGGTACATGAAGGAGAATGGCGATCCAAAACGCAACGGAATTTAAAATTTTCTCCTTTAGTGATCCTTACGAATGAGCATAATCAGTGATAGAATCGTTACCTCTTGTGACGATTGAAACCTTCAATACAGATCTACGGAGCAATCACGAACGTTGAACGATGACAACGCCTTTACTCAGTCCACACGAACGGATTCCTTCAATCTCAGTGCTAGCTGCTACGAATGAAGGCTTTAAGTTTGAGAGAGAGAAAACAAAATTGCAACTGCAATGAATGCTTCTGCACAAGGGTTCTATTTATAGAACCACTTGTGTGGGCTACAAGCTAAAAAGCCCACTTAAGGGTATGTGGCCCATATTTTATAATATGCCAAAATCACTTAAGCGCGTGGTACCTTACCATATTTCGTATTCTACTTAAGTACACCGTACCTTACGATGTTCTACAATTCACTTAAGTGCACCATACCTTACGGTGTTCCTTAGTTACTTTATCTCTCACCAATCCGTCCTTTGTGTGTGACCCTGTAGGTTTTCGCGACATTGGCAATTATATTAAATCACGTATTTAAGATAATAAATAGTGAGCAGTATCTAGCAACACATCACTGCTACCAAAGACACGAAAATGTCATGTGATTTGACAAATCCTTCTGTGATAATACTTATGTGTACAATTACCATTTTGCCCTTGTGTCTATATTGAACACAAGGCATAGAACGTGTCATCCTTGTCCAGTTCAATATTGGGCCCATAGACATTTATCTTGTTACGCAGGATGGACAAATTCCATCTAGGTCACTCATGTCCCTTAACATGCTTCATGGAGTACCCATCAACTATCTTTATGGTCATCCAGTTACGGACAACGCTTGATCAGCAACAAGGCACTCGACTCTACATCTAGGGTCCATAGTGGTTTCGGGTCGAAGGGTGGTATACACCATTATCACCATGAGAATAACTTATTACACTTTGCATAACATTCTATATAGTATTCTCATAACGGGTCAATCCAGTATAAATATTACTTTTAATATTCATACCTATGTTTAAGACTTGATAACTCCTTATCCATGATCTATGAGATGTGATCATCAGTCTATATACATATTAGTCTTAATGCTTTAATGTTATACCACTTCACAATAAAGCTCGACTACATATACTTTAAGAATAATGTCCTTATGTTTAATGTGATCTCATGATTAAGTCATACTTGATACATTAAACGGACTAGCTATTCTATGGACTTTATTAAACAAACATAATAAAGAAAAAGCCTTTTATTATTAATAAATAATTCGATACAAGTACCAAAAGTATTGGCCTATAGGGATTACACCAACAATTTCCCACTACCACTAGAGCCAATCAGGCATACCCATTAGGCCCATAGATCTAGTATGGCCATCA
The DNA here is from genome assembly GCF_024323335.1 of Lathyrus oleraceus. Classification (NCBI taxonomy): domain Eukaryota; kingdom Viridiplantae; phylum Streptophyta; class Magnoliopsida; order Fabales; family Fabaceae; genus Lathyrus; species Lathyrus oleraceus. The sequence continues at coordinate 38,541,040 of NC_066580.1, read as the reverse complement.
TGCTTCTACTGTGCAAGAGGCTTTGTAAGTGGATCAACAATATTGTCAAGTGTAGGTACTCTACATATTTTCACATCTCCTCTATCTATTATTTCTCGAATAAGGTGATAACGCCTAAGTATGTGTTTGGATCGTTGGTGAGATCTAGGCTCCTTAGCTTGTGTGATAGCACCATTGTTGTCACAATAGAGATCAATGGGATCCATAATGCTGGGAACTATGCCAAGTTCACTAATGAACTTTTTGATCCAAACTGCTTCCTTTGCTGCACTTGAGGCAACAATATACTCGGCCTCGATTGTAGAATCAGCAACTGTATCTTGCTTTGAACTTTTCCAACTCACAGCGCCACCATTTAAGCAAAACACATAACCAGATTGCGATCTAAAGTCATCCTTATCTGTCTGGAAGCTAGCATCGATGTATCCAATTACAGCCAGCTCTTTCTGACCTCCATATATCAAGAATGAGTCCTTAGTCCTTCTCAAATACATAAGGATATTCTTGACAGCTACCCAATGAGCATCACCAGGGTCAGATTGGTACCTACTTGTTGCACTTAAAGCATACGAGACATCTGGTCGAGTACATAACAAGGCATACATGATAGATCCTATTGCAAATACATATGGAATCTTATTCATGCGATCCCGTTCTTCCTTAGTTGAAGGGGATTGTGTTTTTGATAGACACAGGCCATGTCTCATAGGTATGAATCCTTTCTTGGAATCATGCATATTAAAGCGTCTCCACACTTTGTCTATGTATGTATTCTGACTTAGGCCAAACAGTTTTTGTGATCTATCTCTATAGATTCTAATTCCTAATATATAGGCTACTTCACCAAGGTCCTTCATAGAAAAGCATTTCCCCAACCAAGACTTTACTTGTTGCAGGGTAGGGACATCGTTTCTAATGAGTAATATGTCATCTACATATAATACCAGGAAAACGATCATGCTCCCACTAACCTTCTTGTAGACACAAGGCTCATCTTCGTTCTTGATGAATCCATATTGTTTTACTGTTTCATCAAAACGAAGATTATAGCTTCTGGAAGCTTACTTCAATCCATATATTGATCTTTGTAACTTACATATCTTTTGGGCTTCTTCTGGTATGTCAAATCCTTCAGGCTGTGTCATGTACACATCCTCAAGAAGATTCCCATTAAGGAAAGCAGTTTTGACATCCATCTGCCATATTTCATAATCATGATATGCAGCGATAACAAGTAAAATCCGAACAGATTTAAGCATTACAACTGGTGAAAAGGTTTCATCATAGTCAACCCCATGAATTTGTTTATATCCTTTTGCAACCAGTCTTGCCTTATAGGTATGTACCTTACCATCCATGTCAGTCTTCTTCTTGAAGACCCACTTGCATCCTATAAGGTTAACTCCTACAGGAGGCACTACCAAGGTCCAAACTTGGTTTATGTACATGGAATCCATTTCAGATTTCATGGCTTCTAGCCACTTCTCAGACTCGGGACCAGTTATGGCCTCTTGGTAGGTCACAGACTCATCTTGATCATGAGTAATACATCACCTTTATCAGTTATGAGATATCTATACCTCTCAGGTAGTTGACGTATCCTGATTGACCTACGCCGGTCTTGTTCTACTTGAGCAGGTTGCTCTTCCATAACTACTTGTGTTTCCTGCTCTAATTCCTCCATAGGTGTATCAATGCTGTGTGATTCTTAAATTTCTTAAAGATCTACTTTCCTCCCACTGATTCCTTTGGAAATAAAATCCTTTTCTAGAAAAACTCTAGTTCGAGCGACAAACACTTTGCCCTCAGAAGGATTGTAGAAATAATACCCTCTTGTTTCTTTAGGATACCCCACAAATAAGCATTTGTGAGATTTGCGCTCAAGCTTAGTTGAAATTTGTCGTTTCACATAAACTTCGCAACCCCAAATCTTCATGTAAGACATATGTGGTTTCTTACCACTCCATATCTCATATGGTGTCTTCTCAACCTTTTTAGATGGAACACGGTTAAGTGTGTAAGCTGTTGTCAATAGTGCATGTCCCCAAAAGGAGTTTGGAAGATTGACGTGACTCATCATGGATTGGACCATGTCTAACAGGGTTCGATTTCTTCTCTCAGATACACCATTCCATTAGGGTGTTCCAGGAGGAGTAAGTTGGGATAGGATCCCACACTCTTTCAGATGGTCATCAAACTTTAGGCTTAAATACTCACCACCTCGATCTGATCGAAGAGTTTTAATATTCTTACCTAGGTTGTTTTGTACTTCATTCTTAAATTCCTTGAACTTTTCAAAGGACTCTGATTTGTGTTTCATTAAATACACATAACCATATCTACTAAAATCATCAGTAAATGTGATGAAGTACTGAAAACCTCCTCTGGCTGGTATGTTCAGTAGTCCACATACATCAATATGTATGAGGGCCAAAAGATCATTAGCTCTTACACCTTTTCCTGTGAATGGAGACTTTGTCATCTTTCCAATTATACAAGATATGCATGTCTCATATGATTCATAATCAAAAGAGTCTAAGAGTCCATCTTTATGGAGTTTGGAAATGTGTTTCTCATTTATGTGGCCTAATCGACAATGCCAAAGGTAAGTTGGATTTAACTCATTAGGTTTCATCCTTTTAGTATTAATGTTATAAATCGGCATTTCAAGATCAAGGACATATAGTCCATTGCTCATTTGTGCAGTAGCATAGAATATATCATTTAAATAAATTGAGCAACAATTGTTCTTTATTATAAATAAAAAACCAAACTTGTCCAAACAAGAAATGGAAATAATATTCCTGCTAATTGCAGGTACATAATAACAGTTCTCTAACTGAATTATTAAACAACTAGGTAAAGTCAATACATAAGTTCCTACGGCTAAAGCAACAACCTTTCCTCCATTGCCAACTCGTAGGTCAACTTCACCTTTTGCCAAATCTCTACTCCCTTTTAGCCCCTGCACATTTGTACAAATGTGAGAACTGTATCCAGTATCTAATACCCATGATGCAGAAGTAGATAAATTAATTTTAATAAAAAAAATACTTGAAGTTGAAGTCTCTACTCCATTCTTCATATCTTCCAGGTACTTTGGGCAGTTTCTCTTCCAGTGTTTGGTCTTACCGCAATGGAAGCAGGTGCCTGCCTTTGCTATGCCTCCACTAGGTTTCAAAGCAGTAACAGTGTGTCTGGGTTTGGCAACTTCCTTGCGTTTCCCTTTATCACCCTGCTTGGTGGGTCTTTTGTTTTGTCTCTTTCCATTTCCGATCATCAAATGGACCTCCCTTTTGACTTCAGGTTCTGCTCAGTAGTTCTTAACATGGCTAGCAGTTCAGGAAGAGATTTGTCCATATCATTCGAATTGAAATTTAGGACAAATTGACTGAATCTATCTGGAAACGATTGCAATATCAAATCAATCGCAAGTTCCTTTTTGAGAGGAAAACCCAACCTTTCAAGGTTTTCCACATACCCAATCATCTTGAGCACATGGGGACCTACAGGGGCTCCCTCGGCTAACTTGCCTTGAAAAAGGGATTTTGAAACTTCAAACCTTTTATGCCTTGCTTGCTCTTGATAGAGCATCTTCAGGTGTTCTCACCTTACTAATATAGAACATGCACCTCGCGTAGGCGAAACCTACATTATTCGATACTAGTCTTGATGAGTGTTAAAACTTGGAAAGCTTAAACTTAATATTTAATTTGAGGGAATTGCAATTATTCTGATCTCACAGGCTTATTTATCATATAAATCATCTCTCACATGCATCAACATACATTCACATGCATCAACATACATTCACATGCATCAACATACATAATGAAACAGTTATGGCCCCTAGCGCAATTGTTCTCCCAAGCCAATGAGAGAACCTAAGCTAACCTAATAACGATCTAAGCTTTTCCAAGCAAGATCTTCAAGGTTGTCCTCCTTTGATATTGAATTCTTATCTTTCTTCATAACATTGCATTATAGAAGAAACTCGTTTTACATACGAGGGAGTGAGATGAGAAAAGAAGTTACATTAAGAGATTAAAAAAGAGAGGCACGACACGCAGGTCGTATTTTAAAACCCAAAATAAAATAAAGGAAAACTAAGGCCATAACCGATCACCACAAGACAATAATAATAAACACATTATTATTATTAATTTTAATTCTTTTAATTAATTAAAACCAAATTAAATTTCGGCGACCGATCACACTACGCAAAGTTAGCCAGGGGTCCACCGCCCGATCAGCGGGAACGGGATTTCCGCTGCCCGGTCAGCGGACGGAGGTCATTTGAAATCGACGTCGTTTTACATCAAGACAACTCTCGTGCAGTCACAAAACAGAAACACCGAGAATTCTGACTCCGTGAATGTGACGACCGTCACAAGCATGTTACAACCGTCAGAGGCCCTTGACGAATGTCACGCGGCCAAAATAACAGAAACACCTAGAATTCTGAATTTGTGAATGTGACGACCATCACAAAGCATGTTACGACTGTCACGCCCAGCTTGTTACGATCGTCACAGGCCCATGACGAACGTCACGCGGCCAAAATCAACGCTTTTGAAACAATCAACAGACGTGATCCAACAAGACCTCATTTCACAACTCTTTGACAGCACAACCCTTGTGCCGTCACTAACCCTAATGCACCAATTTTAGACCGTCAAACACACCTCGATTGTTGATTCAGTATGATTGATCAAAAGGTCATTGCTTCACCATACTAATGTCGGATTCCGAAGCAAATGACCATTGATCGCTCAAAGGAAAATAATCATTAAGTGTTTGAATGAAAGAAACAGAAACAATATATCATATATACCGTATTTTGCATTAGGATTACTTATATCATATATATAAATTGATCGATCTCATTGCGTAACCTATGGACGATCGGTGTATCGCTGCTTCACCATACTAATGTCGGATTCCGAAGCATAGTCAACATCAATCATCCAAATCATACACACATGATGCCAAAATTTGATTACTCGTTTAATTAATTGATTCATTCTGTCTTTTAATCATATTAATACAAAAAATAAACAGCTATCAGATGCATGGTTTCG